>NC_070640.1:3327080-3681273 GCF_947347685.1 Pleuronectes platessa | reverse complement strand
GTCCGTTTTTCTTTTAGTCCACGCTCGGCTATTTCTGGATCCGAGCACACTTCACCTCTTCATAGTTGGGAAGTTGCCTTGACCCCCCCGCTGCCTCGGTTCTGTCTTAATGAAAGGAAGGTGCCAGATGTCAAGGAGGACGAGGGGGAACCTTTTTATAATAGCGGCGGTGAATAATAATGGTGCCCATTCAGTTGTAGCCTAAGGAAGTTCTTTTAGTGTGAAGGGCATCTCTGCTGCACTTCCTGCTAACCCAGGGTCATCGTGGGAAGGCAGCGCAAAGTCGGCGCTCATTTTTCAAACGGGTCATCGGTCAAAATAAAAAATGTCAGATGCTGCCACTGACCAACAACATGCATCATGGTACGTGTTGTGTTTGCATGTTGAGGGAATGTTGTTTCAATTCCCTTCAGAATAAAACTGTGGAAATCCTCCATAGTTCAAGTTAAAGTGGGATTTATAAGTGTGATATTTGAAAGTTCTTCAGCTGAAGCCAGTGAGATCATGACCTTCTGAAACCATCCACAAGTTTAACTTTACTTTAAGTCTGGAGGAGCAACAGCAAAAACCCAAATACATCCAGCACATGTTGTGTTTTTATACGGCGGCCCTGAGGGGTCAAAACTCGATCACTTTACTCATAACACATTTTACAAAATATATAATTTAACAAAAACCCAACAAGACCTATGCATTTTGTGATATGTATTTTTTAACTCTCACACAACAACATTTAACAAAACCACATTGCTTACAACACGACATCAATCTCAAATAACAAGAGAATTGAACAAACATTTCATAAAGGATGATGAATTACATGAAACACTACATTTCACAAAACCTTTCAAAAATAATATTTCACTGTGTTAAATAAACTGAACAGCACAAAACAACGTTCATCAAAACACATTGTCAAAAACCAACATTTCACAAGAACAACAATTCAGAAAACACAGCAGCAAAAGAAAAGAAGTGACAGATCAACGAGTGTTTTCTCTCCACAAAGTTATGATATCAAACCACAGACGACAAACAATAGTCGTGCAGCACATTAGTCACCGTGTGAGCGTGTGGCCCACGTCCAGGACCGAGGAGCTCATCCCACCGCTGAGTCAGCGTGACATGACTCAGCGGTGACATTGACCTCGGCCACGTCGAGTCGCTGTGAGCTGCTGCTTCAGATCGTGTTGCACTAACGTGTGACCGGCGGAATCTTGTCGAGCTGATAATTAGTTCAGCGCAGACACAGGATCAGTGTAGAGGAGCCGAACAGCTAAGTTCTCCCATCAGGTTGTGTCTGTAAACCTGGTTTTAATGAATACATGTGTACTGCTAATTCTGTCTGGTACCTTTTGACTGGTCCTACCTTTGGATTAGATAAAGAGTTACATTTACTCTCTCTGGTTATTAATACACCAGTTTGATGAGTAATAGCCGGAGAAAATATTCTTGTTAGCTTCAACTCTGACATTTCATTCTCTCGGTTTACTGGCGGATCGTTTATGTGATTTTTCAATATGCATTTTGTATATTTCTGCTATTATAGAACGATTAAGGTACTAAAACTAAAGTATTGTTGGGTACAGACTCTGAATTCCAGGTACTAATACTGCATCGATTAAAGTGTGAACGGAACCCAACCCTACCTTTCACAGATCAAAGTACACAAAGTACTTCACATAAATAAAGTGACCCCATAAAAGTTATGATGCACAATAAATCAATAAATGATAACAGGACAATGCCATTTTGGATTTGATGAGGTGAGACAAAGACCAAATTTAACTGATGCTGCAGAATGTGATACAATATGAATCCAGTATTCTGTTGTGTTGGAACCACAACTTGGTCAGAGCTCTAACAAACCAAAGAATATTTTAAGATAAAACACATTTACTTCCAGCTTCTGGTCCCATCTCCTGTTCTCCCTCCGTTCAAAAGGACATTTAAGTCATTTCATCATTTTGTTGGGACGCAGCCTCAGCTGAGGGACCGGTGTCTGGCCCCTGTGTCCACATGTAACCATCAGAATAAACCAGGAGCAGACACATGGAGCCCGAATCACTCATTACCCGACGTGCTCTCATTTGGAATCTGCCTCCAGCTTCTCTATCGCAGCCAGGAAACACCAACACCACAGATGATGGCGAGGCCCTCTGAGCTCAGCGGCACAACAACAGGACGTCGGGGTCACGAGCTCGACAAACGCTCGCTCACTTTCTCCCCGTGGAACCTGGACACACACACACACACACACACCGACACACTCCCACCCCCGAACCACCACCATCACCGCCACTGCTGCCTCCAGCATGTGCTATTTTGCCAACTCCAACCCTGGGCAAGATAATAAGACGGCTAGCAGACATTTTGTCAATATTCCTGCCTTGGCTCGGAGTGTGCGCCTGGCCGGCTGCTTACTGATGGATGTGTTGACTGATTTTTTTTTTTATTTCTTTATTTTCTCCACGAGAGCTCTGCCCCGGTTTGCCAGACTGCGTGAGAGCAAGTCGAGGCAAGTGCACAGGGAGGGGAGAAGGGCTCGCTAATGCAAATCAGTTCATTAAAATCAAGCACAAAGCATCTATCGGGGGGGGGGGGGGGGGCTGCTAATCAGCGCCTGTGGTAAGTCCAGCGATATGTAAGACGGAGACGCTGCACTCCTCAGCTGGGATCTTGTCTGGGGAGCTGCTGCTAAGGAGGCCGTGCAGATGATTGATTTTCCAGAAGGATGCTTTGAAACTTTGCTCTTGGTCTTTGCCACCTGATTAACATACAGGGCATTATTCATGTCATGAATATTAAACAAGGAGGCACGGAAAACAAATAAATACTGACGTGCGATCAGGAGGTTGATAAATATTAGATGGAGCACACATGGCTTCAGATTTTACCATTTGGTAATTTGAGCGCTCGTGCTGCGAGGACCCGGAGCCGAGGTCTGATCTGAGGTCTGATCTGAGGTGTGAGGAGGTGGAGCAGCCGAGGGTGGAGATGGAGGATGGAGACTTCTTCACAAACACCAGAGTGGGGCTTGAGTTGGACTTAATGAATCCTGGTCTTCTAATAGATTCTTAATTGTCTCAGTATACAAGTCTTTATTGTTAAAACCTGAAATTGTTATTCCCCTGTCCCTGTCAGTGGTTGATAAATCATATGGAACATGGAGTACTAATGAAGATCAAACTCACTGTGAAAATATAGGTTTGGACATACATCAAAGTAATGAGAGCTACGTATAATAACAAAAAAAAACTTTCAGAAAAAAATGTATATAATGCATATTTCGACTTGTCCCATGTATCAAGTGGACGATCCAGAGGTTTAGGGCTTTTTGTGGAGCTGTTATGTCGTCCATCTTCATCTCCAGTCGGGTGACACTGCACATGGAAGGTTAAATGAAGAGTGTGTCATTGTGAGAAAACCTCCACAACCTCCATTAAGGGACAACATGCAGAGGCAAGTCCTTCACATTCTGCTCGGTTGTGTAGGAGGAGGAGATGAATGACAAGGCGTCAGTGTGTGGACTGACACAAACATATTAAGGCTATTGAACAGAATATAAATATAAAAATACTTCACGTAAATAAGCCGTTACCAAATCAACCAGTGCTGCACGGTGGTAGCTGATGATCAAGGTCAGTTTGTTCTTTTTTCACTGGATATAAACTATAAGACTTCTCCATTCCCAGTGCGGAGGTGTCCTTGAATAGCTGAATAACCGTGTGTGTGTGTTTGTGTGTGTGAATGACAAAATAGGGAAAACATGAATACTGGACATCCATCATAGAACATTGTACACGGACGATGAAACGAGCAGGAATCAAACCGCAGCTTGTCTCCCACGCATCACAGGCGGACGTCAGCTGACTCACATCAACAGTCCAGATAAACAGCAATTGTTCCGGGTGATTAGGTCACATTTGTTCCCTCGATTGGCTTCTGTGCTCCGCTCGTCTTTATGGGGCATCTGCCGTGGACGCCAAATGACGCGTGTCATCATATCTGTGTGTCACACTTAAATAAATGAATGGCCTGCAGGGTGGAGAGAATCCTCAGAGGCCGGGTGGGGGGGGGGTGTACTGGGAAAAGGTAAAGAAAAGTGAAGTCTGGCCCCGAAAAAAGTTCTGAGAAAGTTCTGAAAGCTGAGTGGGGTAGCAAACTCCTGCCCCGACTCGCAGAGGCAGGTGTCTTGTGTGTGCATCACAGAGGTTATTAGCCCACAGTCTGAGGTTGTTGCATTTGAATCATTTAAGGGCGAGTGTTTGAAGCTCCTTGATATAATGATCCTTGGCAACTCTGAGAGTTCAAAGTAAATTGGCAAGGTTAAAAAAAGGCTTTTCTGCCACTGAGCAAAATAGAGAAATCAGCCAGCTATGTTTAATGGAATTTTCATCAGTGCTCAACCAGTCCCTCAAATGGGTTGTATAAGATAATGGCTGCACGGGTTCATTACCTCCTTGTCAAATTAAATTTCTCTTTCTCCTGCAGGCAGATTGGATAGTGATTACAGATCTAACCGAAGAGAAGGCTCCAACTTTCGCTCTGTGAGAGTGGGACGGGGCGAGATGAGTCTGTTTCATCTCGGGGACCTTTGTTGTGAGCTGACCCGGCACATCACAGAGAGACGAGGTGTTCAATGTGCTGCCTCCGTGGCTCCTCTCCCTCTTTGTGGGACTCGTGTAGCTCTTAAGTGAAACGTCCTTTGTATAAAAACAGGGTGATGCACACACAGCAGAGAGGCGTCTACTTGAGAGGAAACTACATCAGCAGTTTGTGAAGTTTCAGTGTCGCCGCATTCTTCTTCTTCGTTGGTTTGTTCAGAGAAAAAGAAAATGGTGAATGGTGTGAAGATTTAAGATTCAAGATTTTTATTGTCAAATCGCTGGCAATGAAATGCTTGAGTCACAGGCTCTCTTCTAGCAATGCTCAAGTAATTTCAGCCCAAAAAAAATATATAGAAATAGTATAAAATAGAATAAAGTAGAATATCAACATTTAAAATAGAAAGTAAAATATATATATATATATATATAAATATTTACAGATGAAGAGAGAAATTAAATAAAACAACAATAGTGCAATTTGTGCAGTGAAGGGAACACAGCCACGCAAAACTCAACACACAATACCACCCTGAACATTTTTATAAACTTAACAACTGCGAGTGTGACAATCCTAAAGATTCCAGTTGTGGTTTATTTAATGAAATTTGTGGTTTGCTGGTGAGTTTTGATTGTAGATGAAAAGTATCAGAGGGGCGACTGTGTGTATTTAGCCTTGCAAAGCAAATTGATCGACTGAGATGTCATTCCTACCTTAAGTTTTATTTTATTTAATAAGCTTTACGTTGTGTCTGCAGCGATACGTCAAATTTCCATTTTGATTTGTTGGTTGGTTTTTTTAAGCAATTAGAAATCTTGGAAGGATTTGGTCAGGAAAGAGTTAAAGGAATTAGATTTTGGTGCAGATGCTAATCCGAGGCTCAATCCAGATGTTTCTCTTACTTTCTTTAACATTTAGAGAGAAAGTGTTTTGCCTTTTTTAAGCACATTTATTGGACTGAGATCTACGAGTGTGTGTAATTTGGTGCAGCTTGATTGAATTCATGCATAAAGGACCTGTTGGTGGAGGCGTCTGTTCTACTGAGTTCCTCCTCTAGTTGTCTGACCATCTTAATGACGTCACCTATCATGTGACATAGAAAATGATCGATTAAAATCAGTTTCAGATTGTCTCTCCTCTCGTTGGCAGAAATATCTTAGTATTAGATGTTTATTACCATAACTTCATTGAGCTCCAAAGTTTAACTTTTACATCCATGAACCTCAGAAACACCATCTACAGCTTATTGACATGAACCAACCCTTCGTCCTCACATGGTTTAAATGACCTCATTATGAAATGATCCCTGATTATAATATAAAGCAAGCGGGCAATACTCTTCATTATAACAGATATTTATATTTAATTTTATTCTGCTAGGGATGATTTATCTGAAACAAGCATTTGGTTTAATTCCTGAAATCCGAGGCACCTTTCCTGACAACAAGTAAAAAGCTTTTTATTCTTTATTACCCGGCTCCGTCCTCGTGAACTGGAAGTAGCACCCGGCTTCTTTTTGGCCGATGACGCAGCCTCAACTTTGATGAAGTAAGAAACAAAGTGAAGGAAGCAGCTAAACAACAACAGGAGCATTGTTTTTACTCATCGTCTGTGGGGAAGCAGAATCCCATCAGGCCGTGTGAGGAGGACGTCTCCATGATGGGTCCCACAGGAGATCAATAACCCATAATCATCTGCTAAATGAAAATGAGTGGAGTCGAGTATTAGACAGATTTATACGTCCATTACAAATCGTGCGAGTCGACATTTTCCTTCACCGTCACCTTTTTGTTACGAGACGTTTTATTTATTTTTCCTGAAACGCAGAATGAGTCAAACCATTCATCACTGGTGAGGCGGGGAGGAGGCGACGTGCATCTTGATTGTCAGTCACCTTGCAAAGCCGTGATCTCCACAAAAACACCTTAAACTGCTTGAATACAAAACACGTTCTGCTCTTGACTCCTTCGTGTCGAGCAACACAACCCGGTGAGGTTTCTGTTTGACGGCAGCACAAGTCATCAGGAAGCAAAACTGACAAGAAATAACAATCTTGAAACACACAACACTTGAGTTCTAGAATGACAAGTGTTGTTGTGTGTCATTGAAATGTCACGATTCTAGTTTTAACCACGAGGTCCTGTGGAAGTCAATATTTGATGTTCGGGAGATATTTTAATTCTGTCTCCTCAGGGGACGACTTGTCAACGTGTGTTTTTAAAAGATTGTCGGTAAAGTTATTATTTGGTTTCAGGGATATTTGATGCTGGAGACACGGGGGTGAAATGTCCTGATTGACTCGTGATTGGACGAACTTGTTTATCGGCGGCACCTCGATCTCCAAGTCGTCACGGCTCAGACTCCGAATGACGTCCTCGAGTGTAAGAAGTCTGTCTTCGTGGAAGGAAGTAACGAGGCATCGGCCATCTTTATAAAGAGTCCATGTGTTCGATAGGCTCAGGGAGCTTCACTCCTCCGAGTTTTGTGGAAATCGGTTTTGTTGTTTTTGAGTAATCCTGCAATAAACAAAACCAACCAACAAACAACAGCTCAGTCTTTGTGAGTTGTTGCAGCTTTGAAGTTGCAGAATCCCAAATTTTGTTTTTCTTCTCCTGAACCAGAAGATGAGCCTCCAGTTTCTGCTCTCGCCACATGAACCTCTCCACGGTGGAAGGGAAATCAAGTTTGCAACACAACACGATCTGCATTTCAGAATTAATTCTCATTTCATGAAAGTTTATGAGACTAGTTATTTATGAGCAGACGCAGCAGACGCAGCTCCAGCAGCGAACAGACTCACATGTGAGGAAGAGGAGGAGGAGGAGGAGGAGGAGGAGGAGGAGGAGGAGGAGGAGGAGGAGGAGGAGGAGGAGGAGGAGGTGAAGGGATTCAAACGGCGGCTCGACGAGGCGACGGATCGTTTGACCACAGACAAGCTGCCTAAAGAGTCTGTGGGAGGACTGGTTGACCATGTTGGGACCAGTGCCTTCCTCTAACAAGGTTAAACATCGTTTCAGGGCTTCTGGTTGAAGTCGGTGGTCACAGGTGAATTGTGGGTAAAGTTAGAGTTAAAGTTACTGTCACAGTGGATGGAAGTCGATGTCCTCAGAAGGACAGCTGCACAAACCTGTGTGTGTTTGGTCCCACCCTGTTCTTTTCCTCTCTCTCTTTCTTCTGTTTACCTCATCTATTTTCTTTTTCTACATCTCTCTTTCTCTCTGTCTCTCTCTTTTCTGTGTCTCTCTCTCCCATTTCTCCCTCTCTTCATTCTCTCTCTCTCTTTTTTCTATTATTCTCTCTCCTCTCACTTTTCTTTCTCTCACTCTCTCTTCCCTCTCTCTAACTCTCTTTTTCTCAGTCTGTCTCTCTCTTCTATTTCACCTCTCTTTCTCTCTTCACTTTGCCTTCCTCTCTTTGCCTCTCTCTCTTCTATCCTCTCTATCTCCTCTCCTTTTCTCTGTCTCTCTGTCCTCTCTCTTTTCTTTCTCTCTCGTTATTGTAAACAAGGTGTAATTTTTTATTTTATTATTTTTTATTTAACAACTTCTCTGCTACCAATTGTACTTTAAATCAGTTTGAGTTAATTCAGGGCCGTTTACATGTGTGAATATTTAAACCATTTCTATCCAGATTATTATTATTATCTGTGGTGCAGCTCTCAAGTGTCGGAATAACATATATATATATAAAATATGGGTAAAACAATTACCATTCCATTTCTGTTGGTCACGATAACACAATATTGTTAACACTGATAAAGTTATTCAGATGAAGCTTCATACTCCGAGATAATCCAATATGCGACGTTTTAAAAAGTTCAACAGCCGCCGTGTCGGCAGTTGCGACAACTTTCTCCAGTTTTTTGATTACATTTCCCGAAGTGCCACATCCAGTGCTGCTGCCTACTGAGGAGATGATGAGCAGCAGGTTATCTGGGGCTCAGCGTGAGGGTTGCCTCTCTGCAGATATCCTGATTGTGTGTCTGCGCTCAGAGGGAGATGCCTCCACTGTCTGCGAGACGCCTCTTTTCCCCAAACACCAACTTGTCTCTAAAGTGGAGACGGTTCCAGTCGAGCCGACGCAAACAAACTCGGTCAGAATAACACTCACTGGCTCCGACAGCATCTTTAACAACTGTTGGTGTAAATAAAACCATATTATCGACTTTATGTTACATGGGTTCAGGAAGTTCTATTTCATCTTTACATAGGAATTCTAAAAATATTTAGTTTATTTTCCTGCTTACAATAGAATTTTCTTGCTTAATGGTTTAATTTGCATGGAGAAAGTTTTCAAATTTTTACATTCATGACCTGAACGACATTCATCAGGTGATTCTAATGTTGTTTCTTGTGTTGGTTTTTGCTCCAATGTTTCTGGTTCAGAAGTATATTTGGAGACTGACTTTAGAAAATACTCTCAAACCTCTAAAATAAACCTTTAAACCGTCTGGCTTTTCTATTTTGTTATTATTTGAGGAATGACTCTTCTCTTCTTCCTGCGTGTCTAGTCACTCTGTTTTTCTTTGCTTCACTTTGTTCATTCTTTACTTTTAAGTAGAAGACTTTGGCAATTTTCTTTCAGATCAATTTTCATTATGATGTTTATATTACCACCAGGGACGCCCCAAACTATTTTAATGAAACTTCTTTGTGGCCCCATGATTGACACATACCAGCCCTTAATGAACTTTAAGCTCATTCACTTTTGAAAACTTTTGAAAACTTGGAAACATGCAGAGTTATTGACGTCTTATGATTCATCCCCAGTTTTAAGAAGCGCCTTGAGCCACTGGACATCAATCGTTCACATCCAAACAAAACTAGTGTCGGAAAAGACAGAGTTGTGAAGAAGTCAATTAATTCATGCAGCAAAGTTCGACTTGTACACAACTCTATGAGACCTTGTTGCTGATCTTGATCTTGACTCTTGCAGAATTGAAAAACAAAAATAATAATTAGGAAATGAAGACTTAAACATAAACATAAACATGTTATTCAGCAGCATCTGAGCTACTTTGTTCTTCCTGCCCTGCAAACATTTCATCGACCTGCAGGTCAACAACAGATCTGCAGCACGTCCTCATCTGTGACTCGGTTTGAAAAGGACGTGCATGTTGCACCAAAACAACCAGACTTGGAAAAGATGTTTTAGAAATTATACCTTAACGTTATTATGAGCAGAGTGACTCTATATTTCAACCCCTGATAACATCTGGTACATGTTAAAAAACGAGGGAAACTGTGATGAGTGTGATGAGATCTTCCACAGATTTATACTCCTGTGATATTCCTGTAGCATTATATTATATCACGTCTGTAATATTTAATTTACGTATGATATAAACTCCCTGTGAAAGGCTTTAGAACACCTCCATTTAACAGCTGTTATTTAAATGTTCACAATCCAACATGTCAACATCACTGTTCTGATAACAGATCTACTTCCTGCAGAACAGTACAACAAAAATAATTTACCAGGTAGTGTAGTATACCACTTGTACTGATAGTAATATTACCTTATACCTGGATTTACTTCAAACCTGGTATTCAGTCCCTGAACAAATACATGTGTTCTATGAAATATACATGATCTTTCAGTTTTTGTCACCTACAGTCAGAGCACAATTAAAGGTGATAGAGATAATTGTGTTGCTTTAATATTCCTGTATATTTCTGCAGTGTGTCACAGACGGAGGCTGAAACCTCTCCTCTACCTCAGAGCAATGGTGACATCTTGTGGCTGGATGAGTGTTTCAGTTTCATGACGAAGAAGTTTTAGTTTTCTGTGTGAAACCAAACAATAAAAGCAGATTAAATAAATAAATAAAGCAAAATTAAACATTAATCTATGATCACTGGCAGGGAAAAGTAGCAGGATAAGAGTCAGTGCAGATTAAGTAATATTCAATCATTATGGGCCTGTGTAGTTATATATTATATAATACAGTTGCTTAAGCAAATAACAACACTTTCCTATCATGAAGCCAGTACCTGATACAGTGAGTTAAAATCGTATTGGCCTTGTATGCTACAAACTTAATGAATTAATAATAATTTTTGCATTAAATTACTAATGGATATTAAAAGCAACGTGTTAAATTATATTTCTTATAGTTGAATTCAGATCTGCGGGTTCAGAGTCCAGATGTGCAGCGTCAGACCTGCTCCAGATGCAGCAGCCGCCCGGCTCTCCTTGTTTCTGTAACACCATGAGCAGATCCTCCAATTGGCCAATGGGGTTTTATAACAAACGTGCCGTGATGAGATCATTCGCGCTCATTGGATGGCCCGGTTGTGATGTAACAGGGAGCTCATCGCTGATTGGTTGCTCTGTCACCTTTAGTTTAGTGCGCATCCCTCTGCTCTTGTTCCGGATTCGAGCAGCAGACACAAGGTAAAGTCCTCTCACTCTGTATATGATATATATATATAGATATAACTTCAAAGATATAACGTTAAATCGTTAAATGTCCGGGCAGCTCAGATATTCCGTTATATAACCATATAACACTGCATTCGCTTTCTGCTTATTAAACATGTTTGTTTGTCTATTTTCGTGCAGTTTTCATATATAACAGTTATTGTTACATAAGGGAAATTGGTTTATGCCCTGAAGGTTTGTGGTTAAGGTAAATACAGAGTTAATTAACATGCATATGATTGCTGTTTAAACATGTGATACATTTTTTATTATACAAACTATAATGTCCTTACAAGAAGATATAAAACCAAGTGACACAAAATCTCCCTGCAAAGCTTCTGTAACAGGTGTATAAATAATCAATGCATTATTTTCGACACAGTATAATGCATATGTTATTTTATTTGATGATGCATAATCAAATATGTGTTGATATATAATAAAAGGTGAAGCTCTTTTCTGCCTTTGCATTTGTTTATTCTATGAAACAAGTTGGAAATAAATACAATTAATGGACATCATGCAAACCAGTAGTTAATTGTTTACGAATGCCAAAAATAACAAGATGGTGCCTCTCCCTGTGTTTTGTCCTCTTCAGGTTCAACCATGGATCTTGTGCTGAATGTGGCCGACCACTACGTCCTCACCCCGTACGTGTACCCGGCCTCGTGGCCTGAGGGCGGCGCCCTGCGGCAGATCGTGAGCCTGCTGGTGCTGACCAACCTCGGGGCCGCCGTCCTGTACCTGGGCCTCGGAGCCATCAGCTACTTCTTCATCTTCGACCACACGCTGATGAAACACCCGCAGTTCTTACAGGTACGAAGCCTCATGCTCTGTTCCTCTTGAACTTTGACCTTCGGAAAGAGCCGAGCTGCAGTTTACTATCCTGCACATATGGTCTCAGACAATAGGATTAATGGCAAGGTTTGTATTGTGTATGTTGCAGTTGTGTTTGTTACTGTGTTCACCCCTGTGTTGTGTCATTAGTGCCTGGCACCACATTAATTACCTAAAGGCCCCCTCACCAACTTAATGGCCTTAATGGTCAGATTCAATAAATGATCCTCATTCTGGGTGATTCATCTTCAAACTGGAGTTGACACATCATTTCAGACTGAGCTCTGAGGTTCTGCTCACAGGAAGTGAACAGAGTTAAAATCCATAATAAATATTGTTAGATATTTCTAAAAGCAGCTTGGAGGAAATCAGCTGATTCCTCAAGTGACCTCTTTCTTTCTGAATATGTGAATCTTAACAAATTAAAAGAATAAACGTTAGTTGGGTTTATTTATAGCCCCTTTCACAAGGTACTTCACAGAAACAAAATGTCACAAGAAAGTATTAATACGCAATAAATATATGCAAGAAAACTGTTGTTTACTTGTTTTGTGTAAAGATTCAGTAGTTCTCTAAAATGGCAGGGAACTATATTTTTAGCAAAGTCCAGAAAACTATCAGGATAGAGCTCTGATTATCACAAGACATTTTATAGTGTGGGCAACGTGGTTGTTTATCTTAAACATGTATTTAAATGTTTCCTTTCACAGAATCAGGTCCGGAGGGAGATCAAATATGCGATGACCTCTCTCCCCGTGATCAGTCTTCCCACCGTGGCCTTGTTCTTCGCTGAAGTCCGAGGATTCAGCAAACTGTACGATAACGTGGATGAATCTCCGCTGGGTACGTTCTCTGTGACGTCACCGGTTTCCAGTTGTTCTGTCGTCCTCGTGTTTCCAGTGTGTTCTGTCTCCGGGCTCCAGATCCTTGGTGCTGAGCTGGTCTGTGTGTTTTCAGGTTGGACCGGACTCTTCCTCAGTATGATCTCCTTCCTGTTGTTCACCGACGGGTGCATCTACTGGATTCATCGCTTCCTCCATCACAAGCTCATTTATAAGGTGGGTGTGGTTTTTATATTATAACTAATCAGATGAAGTTATATAAAGGGCTGTTTAATGACTGTTAATTATAACACAACTTTGATCCATGTAGTAAATTTCTGTTCTATGCTACATTTTATTGTCGTCTACGAGCCACAATATGGAAAAATACTCAAATATGATAATATCAGGGGATAATTAGAGCCCGGCTGATTTATATAATAACCTATATATATATAATTATAATTTGTATATTTTCAAGTTCTATATGTTTGGAAGGTTATTTATGATACATTTTATGGTTAAACTGTAAAATATCAAACCTTAAATTCCATTTATTTTTTCATAAAGGTTTGTTAAGTACATCCTAGGAATAATTTTCAATTTTTTTTATATATTTCAATACATATTGGCCAATATAGCTTTAAACAAATGTTTTAATCAAAAATATAGGTGTAGCCATCTGATCCCTTTTCTATTCGTGCAGGTGAACAATAACTAGCAATAATAATCGCAAAGTAATTCGCACAAATTTAACAAATGTAATTTTTCATTCCAGTAAAATAATGTTAATACGTTGAAAAGGGGGAGGGGCCTTCAGAATGCTCAGTTTTAATATGAAATCCTGGTTTGATAACTTCTCTCCTGTCTAATCCCCACAGCTGTTTCACAAGCCTCACCACATCTGGAAGATCCCCTCTCCCTTTGCCAGCCACGCTTTTCACCCGGTGGACGGCTTCATGCAGGGGCTCCCCTACCACATCTACCCCTTCTTCTTCCCCCTGCACAAGGTGCTCTACCTGGCCCTCTACGTCTTCGTCAACATCTGGACCATCTCCATCCACGACGGCGACTACCGCGTCCCCGGCGCCCTGACGGAGGTCATCAACGGCTCGGCCCACCACACCGACCACCACCTCTTCTTCGACTACAACTACGGCCAGTACTTCACGCTGTGGGACCGCCTGGGAGGCTCCTACAGGCACCCGTCGGCGCTGATGGGGAAGGGCCCCCACGATCTGATCCGCAAACTTCAGGCGGAGGGGAAGCTGGGAGGCGACAGGGTGAAGGTGAACGGACACAATCCCAGAGGAGCCACACTCAAGGAGGAGTAACTGATGAGGGGAGAACGAGAACGAGTGGCTGAAATTAATCACTATTTTTTGTAAAAGACAAGTTGCTGCAACAAACTCAGCTGGAAAACACATCGGGGGGGATAATGGGAGTGAAGTTGCCAAAATTTGAAATCCGGAATTTTGAAAATCTGGTGGAAAAAGGTGCCTGTAAGATGGCCGAACCCCTGGAGTGACATCATCAGGGGAGGAACTATGGGTCGATGCATTTCTCTGACCGTCATCAGTCATGTCAACAGCTGAAATTGAAGGTTGTGACTTTTTATACAAGAGTTAGACACTGAAAGTAGAAGAAGAAGAAGAAGAAGAAACAACAGGAGAGAGGTTGTATTGAGAGTTAAAGTTCTGAGCTGCAGGAGCTGCTTCACATTCCGTCACGGACACTAACCGAGTTTGACTCATGATTAAAGATCGACTTTGACTTAAAGGTTGATTGAACAAGTTGCAATAAAGGAAAATTCTGCTATTTTTTCAACAAGTCTCATCACTGTGGCTGAGTTATGTACTGTAACAATTCCTGATTAAAATGCCTTAAAGCGATTTGTATCTGAGGCGCTTCCTGTTTTTTTCCTCACTGGCAATGGTTGAGAAGATAACAACTGAATTCATGGGATAAAAACACTGAGGAAACACCAGACAAAGCGTAATGTATTCAGCGTATTAAGTTTATTTCGTCTGCTCTTAAGCTTAACTTTGGCTGATTCTCTTGCATTAAATGTTAGGAAACAACTCCGGTTTTATTCTGTCACATGCAAAAGGGTAAATGATGAAATATGCTACATATACAAGCAGAAAGACACAAAGTACACACCATCCTCTTCAGCATAAGTGCCACATGCAAGTTTTGCACTTCAGAAATAAAACATAATAAGTTTCAGCAGATAAGGTTTGATAACATGGTACAAAAGAAAAAGACGCAGCGGTCGGGTGAAGTCTGTGGGGGGGGGGGGGGGGGGTCACTTCTGGTTCATCTCAGCAGAGAAACAGGGGCATCCAGAGGAAGGATCTCATGGCTGCTCCTGCTGCCATCCCTGCCAGCATTCCCAGAGCCAGATTCTCCACCACTCCGTCAAACGGGTCCCTCTGGACGACCACCTGATGGGTGCCTGAGAGAAGACGGAGGGAATTAATAAACTGTGAACACAGCTGAATGACACGTTATGTTTACAGAAGACCAGCCACATTATTACAGTCGTTTACAACAGGACTTTTCTGAATGGTAAGTTACAGCGTCTTCATTTTTGTTCAAGTTTTAGCAGGACAGTCGGCCATTGTAGGAGTAACGTCCCGAGTTACAGTACTTTATTATTAGGTTTAGAAATAGGGGACACTGAACATCTTGGCCCATAGTTTAACAAAATGTAACTAATATTATTTAATCATTATTTTTAAACTTATTACTTATAATGTTAATATAGTCCTTAGGTATAGAATTGCAAATGCCTCCCAAAAACTGTGGAATCACTGCCAAACGAAGCACTGGACGACTTTAACTAGTTTTTTTCACATGTGTCTTCACATCCACGTACCTGGTCCGGCTCCAGGCGTGATGTACACAGTGTGGTAGCCGTTGATCGGGATGGCCTGGTAGGAGTCTTCATAGGGGTCGTATGTGAAAACCTGCAGCAGGAGAAGAAAGCAGTGTTCTTAAACTGACTGATCGTGTCTCAGCCTTCACAGAGAAGCCTCCCTCTCGTTAGTCCGACTGTCAGCGATGATTAAATACTCAAAGAGAAGGTCGACTTTCAGGATTAATCCATTACTATTTGAAGTTTACTCAACGTTGACCTCAAGTAGTCGAGTAAACCTAACCGCTGTTTATAAAGATGGATGACATGCCAGCTACCAAAAGCTGAATCATCTTGATCGCCCCCTGATGGCTGGTATAGGCCATAAGCCCCGCCTCCTTACAGATGGACCCCAAAAGGTACATTTTTCTCAAAGGTGGTTTCTTGTCATTTTAGTTGGTTCCCAACACACAGATGTTTGATCAGGTGTTCATGTTTCTGATGGTTTTAATTAAGTATTTGATGCTACACTGACATTTGAGATTGACACGTGATTGGTCGAGAACAGGTATCGGTGGGACCCTGATACCGTAGCTCCACCCCTCAATCACTTCATCAAAGACTCTGACTCCAAACAATGTCAAGAGAGCAAAATGGCCGCAGCTTTTCAGTCGACCAATCTTTTCTCTGGTTGACCACAGCCGTTGATCGTGAGTCACTCACCGGGTTTCTCCTGGTCTCCAGCAGAGTCAGTTTCCATGCTCTGAAACAGAAACCACAGACAGATGAAGGTATATCAGCGGAGGTGAAGAGAGGCAGAGCCGACCAGAGGGAAGTGGAATCACCCACATTGACTCATCCTCGCTGTTCGAACACAGGTTGATCGTTGATCCGTCTCTGAGCTGAACCACGATGAGGTTGTCTCTGGGATTGCTCTCCGGTGGAGTCACACCTGGATACAGACAAGGTAAAGCAGTTATTCACCCACAAATTAACATATCACCATCACATTTACAATATTTTGTCCTTGATCTAATCAATTAACTGTAATTTACCTCACTGCCTCACTTCTTGTTGTAGTGGAACTTTAACTTTTGTGTATATAAAGTTTCCTGTCCAATGGTTTAGTAGTGTTTGGTACAATAAGCATAAAGTGAGAAATTTAGAACATGCAGGACCTTATAGGTAGTTACCTTCACCAATGAGATTATATTTTCACCCCTGTCCATTTGTTTGTTTGTTTGTTGGTTTGCTAAACAAAAATCATGCAATGGATTTCCCCAAAATTTGGTTGAAGAATGCGATATGGATCAGAAACGAACCCACACCATTTTGTAAATGATCCAGAGAAATGATTGGCTCCAGGAGTTTTTAATCACTTTCTTTAATATTGTTAATTACACCATATCCTTGGTAATAATCCATGGATCTTGACGAATATTACCAGACATATTTTTACCGGAAATCTGACACTCTAGTTCACCTAAGGAAACGGTTTATTGTCATTTTCTTAAACCGTTGCATTGTAGGTTAAAGTCAGGGTTCAACTGTCCTCCTGGCGCTTTTGTCCCATGAGGATGACCTCATGTAAAATGGCCTCATTACTCCTGTGCTCTACCTCCACACTCCAGGCCAGACCGCACGTCCTCACACGTGGTCTTCAGGCCGACGCGGTGCTCCAGCTCACGCCGGCTCTCGGCCTTGTAGAAGCAGAGGCTCCCGTCGATCCAGAGGTCGCACCAGTTTAACTTCCAGCGTTTCAGGACAGACGCTGTCGAGCAGAGACACAAGGTCATGTGATGCTGTCTTTGAGTTTTCGGGCGTGTGAAGTAAAATAAGTCAATATCTGAAACGGACTGTCCACTGACCTCAGATTGAACGTGTGTGTGTGTGTGTTTGTTTGTGTGTGTGTGTGTGTGTGTAGTCTTTTTTCAGCACATACAAACTGTCACTGTTGCCTGACCTCGTTAAGCCACTTAAAGACATGACCAGGGGTAATTAATGGGATTATAAATGACAGAGTTTCGTAACAGTTACACTTTTCAGCCTCGAGACAATGCTCCTGTGTTTTCTGTTTGTGCTTCAAACAAGAATTTATGCAAAACGATAAACAAATATTGAAGCTAAACGATAAATATTGACTGTGTCACTGTCTGTGAACTCCAACATTCCTGTTTCCTGTTTTGTCTGGAGCTTTTGTCGGACATCAGTCCTCATCTCTTATTCTCCTCTTCCTCATTTCCTCACTATTCTCTTCTGTCCACTTTGTGTTACAACATAAATTAATGAAGAATGTTAGAAAATGTCTTTAGCAGATTCCCTGAGCCCGAGCTGTCACCTGCTGATTGTATATTTTGTCTAAAAATATAATAGAAAACAAAAATGAACAATAAAAAGTAAAAAATTGAATTACTGATTATGAGATTGTTGCTTTCAGTAATTAAGCTAAACATATATCTCAGTTTTTGGTCCTTATCAAACTTGTTTTTCCCTGATAGCTGTTGATATTAACAATAGATAAACAACAACCCTGGATTCACTCACTTTGTCTCCACAGCCAGCCTGACTTCATGAGCACCATTGTCATTTGTTCTCCCAGTTTTCAACGATGATGATGTCAATGATAATCCAGAAGTAGCAAAATACGGAATTTAGATTTTATTGCTAAGTTAAAATGATCCAGTATCTGTTGTCAGCCTCCTGTGGCCTGGTTTATATTCCCTGCGTCCCTCAGACAGCAGCGTAGTGCTAGATTAGTCTGGTTGACTCACAGGATCATTCTGGATTAGGACAGTGTTTGGCCACGCCTCCTCCTCCCGTCACATCTTTGTCGTTCTTTCCGGACTCTTCCTGACTCCTCACACAGTCTTTACTTAAACTCTTTGTATTTATACGCTCATGAATCAAAATCATATCAGCACAGTTCAATTCATTCATGTGCACTTCTCTCTAAATTTGCTTCTACTCGTTAATCTCATAACAACATGAGGATTAGTCTCAGGTCAGTTATGAGTCTTCTCTGACTTCCTGCATGTGAAACACTGATGACCTCATTGCCTTTTGCAGCTCCCACAGAACGGACTGGTTTCTCTTGTCTACCAGTCCCTTGGTAATGTAAAGGTCTTAATCGAGAACCATGATTTTCTTACATTTGTAGTAATGCATCAAACCGCCAAATTTGAGCGTAAAAGTTTTCTAATCTACTATTTATTTTATTTTAACGTTTATATCGTCTACAAATCTGGATTGCCTCATTCATCCAGTGGTTGAGATGCCAGAGAACCAGACTCAGTGTGGGCGACAGCTGCCTCGACCGGTTGGGTGAGCGGGGAAAAATGCGAAGGAGAGGAGAGATGGGTGGAAACACTTTTTATTCTTTAATAATAATAATTGTTGAAACGGGGGGCAGAGAAACTGAGGGAAGGGGAGAAGTGCTCAGTGGATGAAGCATTTTGGACCAACTGGAGTTTTCACATACTTCCTGTGACATCCTGATAATAGATGTAGTGTAAATGTCTTAAATTCACTCAGCTCTGTCTCTTTGAATATATCTGAAGATAGGATGGGACTGTGTTTTACATGTTGTGTGTATATTTGTGTCTTTCAGTCAATTGGACAAATGCAGTCTGATGATGCTGCTCAACTTCCTGGAATCAAAGAGGAAGAACAAGGAGCTCGCTGCCGAGAACGCTGCTCTGAATGAGGAGGCCACTGAAAATGCTAAACTGAGGAGCCAGAGAAAAATAAAACACCACTCTGAAGAAGCAGGCGGCACAAAACACTGCTCTGCCTGCGGAAAATGCTGCTCTGTCTGCAGTTAACAATAATCTGAAGAGGCAGCTGTCTGCTGAACAGTTAGCTCTGGCAAAAGCAAACACCGCACAAAAGAAGATGGCTGTTGAGATCGCAGTTCTAAAGGAGCATGTGGCAGAGAAAGGGAGAGTGAGGAGGAACATTTTCCACTTATTTCTCTTTAAACGCCGGAGCTAGTCCTAATCTCGTCTCTCATCCTTCCTCTCCCTCAAACATCCCTTCATGCTGAACTCATTGACAAATTAAATGTTGGAAACGAATGCTTGTTTTATGTTGACTATTTTGTTTTCATAATCGTCGGAAGCAGTAATTGAAATGCAATGAATCGCTCATCCCTTTTAACAACTGATCAACTGAAACAGCCATTTACAGAGATCTGCCATTCCACTAATAAAGCATTTTTTTAATCAGTCTTACCACAAACACTTGAGCCCACAGTGAAAGCTCTGACTCCTGGTGAAACGCACACACTGTTAGATGCTTTTCAATGTGCAGCAACAAGGAGCCACATGGAAAAACACTACAATGCGATGCAAAACTGCATTTCACTGAACACAAACAATATATGGGTCTTTAATGTAACACATCAGATATCTGGAAATGTATCAATTAACCCCATCTCCTCATACTTCATTTGCAAACACAGAAAATACTTTTCAATGTCTCATATCACACACCGTCAGATTGACCCTGTGACCCTCTGGAGGGTTGAGAAACGTATTATTTATGGAGTCAAGAGGTGTTTATGACTGCCATCTGGTGGCCGCATAAGGTAAGCCTACTTTACTATATTAAAACTATTGCATTACATAAATAATAGAGGGGTAAAAAACCTTGGACAAACAAAAGATATGACGTAAAAGTGAAACAGATAAAGTAATTAAATAAATAATAAAAGACCGAATGATACACTAATAACTTACCTGTACAGAATGAAATAATAATAATAGTAATAATAACATTAAATATGCTGTCAGGCCCCAAAGCCCAAAAGCTCTGGAGCAACTCGCCCGAGGAAATCACGCCGTCAGAGTCAGAGCAACACTTTACCGTATTTCTACCAGAAAAACATTATAATTGATTTATTATCTATTCTCCGTTTCATTATAATACTTATTCAACAGTTATGTACTTCATTGACTTGCTTTGTGCTTGGACAAATGCTATGTAAATCAAGTTTTCATTATCATTATTTACTTTATTGAGTTGTTTGATGTTTGATGTCATGTTCTATTGCCTGTATTCCAAAATATGTCCAACATCTTTAGGACAATTTTCTTTATTATCATTCAGAAAATAACATTTTAATTGCTAAATGTTTATTTGGCACATGAAGCCCTCAATTATATCCTGCGTCTGTTTTATTATTTATATTTTTTTATTAAAAGTACAGTGAGAAGAAATGGGGGGTGGGGGAGAGTCGTTTAAAACACGACATTTCCGGTAGAGGAGGCGTGTCTTAACTTGTCAACTCACAGAAGAACAACAAACCACTAACAGAACGCGGAGGAGGCTCCTGTGAAGGTGAGTGTTTGAAAACATGCCGTCAGTGACTAATCACAACATGTGGTGAGTTGTGCGCGTGTCGGTGAAAACCAGTCGGTTTCTAACATCGTCACAAGTCGTTGTTGCCTTCACGATCTGCAGCGACGAACCGACAACTCGTTACAATGTCGCACTTTTACACGTTTGACACTTCGGCCTTTCATCTCTTTGATGTGAATAAATGCACGTTCTCTTTCTCTTTGTTGTTTATTGTGTTATTTTTTTCTTCCTCACGTGCGCTATCTCACGCATCCAGGCCTCGTACACAAACAACCCCCCCCCCCTTTCCGAACCTGCTGTCAGCAGTGTTCCGCCGAACCTCCTTGAAAGATCTCTGAATTTAAAGTTTCCTCGCTGTTCATCGCATTGTAACGAAGGGCCACTGTGATAATTTG
The DNA here is from genome assembly GCF_947347685.1 of Pleuronectes platessa. Lineage (NCBI taxonomy): Eukaryota > Metazoa > Chordata > Actinopteri > Pleuronectiformes > Pleuronectidae > Pleuronectes > Pleuronectes platessa. Next base: position 3,659,971 of record NC_070640.1, on the reverse strand, counting down.
TATCCCCTACGAGTTCCCGTGGGTCATAATTAAAATCGGCACCAATATTGTAGTAAATAAAATGTATTGTTTCCCAGAAATCCGCAGCTCTTTGGAGGTGTTTTCTTTTATTTTTTCGCCACTGGACCATAGAGGGCAGTAGCGAGCAGCTATTATGACGATGTGAGGAATTGAGGAAAGGTTTTAAGATTCCACTTTTGAATTGTAAAAACATATTTAAATGTGTTATTTTGCTTTTAGTCTAGTATCTGATGTGTCCTTATTTTTGAAGCACTCTGTTTGTTTTGGAAGGTGCTATAGAAATATAGTTATTATTTTATAGTTATTTTCTTGTAAAGGATCAACGGTTATCAGTGGTCACACATTATGGTTGATGGTTTTCATAACTCTAGTCTGACATGTTCACTTGTTTTTAATTGTCATTTTTACTGCCTTAAGTGTTCAGGTTTCTAGTTACTTTTCTTGCTTTGTCGTCAAAGCCCTTTGTAAACTCTGTTTTTAAAAAGTGCTAAATAAATAAAGTTTACTAATATTAATTTTTTATTCAGAGCTTTTTACAAAGAGGAGGTCAGACTGATCCTCGGCCGTCACTGGTTTTCTTGTCCTCGTTAGGATTGAACTTTTTTGGAATGTAAAAATGTTATTCTAGTTTTTGATCTTTAACTTTCTTACAGCTCCTATGGAAGGTGCTTTAGAAATAAAGTTATTATTATTTCCCAGTTTTTTCTTGTAAAGTTCACAGGTTATCAGAGGTCGCAGTGGTGAAGGTAACACTATATGTGCTGACTGGATGGTTTCATCACTTTAGTCTGACATATGTTAATCAGAGCTTTTTAGAAGATGAAAGTCGGACTGATCCTTAGACGTCCACGACTTTTCCTTTGTCCGCCTCATGATACACGTTTCACTTCTTTCAGTGTGGATTCGAGATCTTTCTCTCTGGGCATCTGAGGATATATTCTGAATCCACACGAACAGAAATGAGTTTTGATGCTCCTCTGCTTGTTTCATCAAAGTTCTCATCAGTCTGTTCCCTCATCAGGGGTGGAGGCATGTGATGTGACGTGCTGCTGAAAACGGGCTCTGCTTTGGTCTCCGCTACATCAGAGGTGAGAGACTGAAGATCTGTGTAACGAGAAACTGTGCCTGACAGAAACATCAGACAGACTCCGGACGCGACGCTCGGACGTTTGGCAAACGCAGCACCTCAGGTGGGCTGAGTTTAAGATGATCCCATCACATTTGTCTGAAACTGATAGGGCTGATCAGGGGTCGGGAGTCCGGGTCACATGGGTGTTGTGTGAGAACAGACAACCAGTGTCAATACAAACCAATCAGCCACGCCATTAGAAATAAAGCCTGGCCGATAAGGACACTTGGGGGCTGATGAGATACCGACATTATGGAATGAAATCATACAGATACTTGTATATTGGCCAATATGTGATTCCCAAGATGCCGTAATAAAATCCTAATGAGAAAGAAATGTAAACGTGTAAGTGTATATGTATTCTATCTTTAAATTGTTTGTAGCAAAAAAAAGCAGCATATCTGGAAATTGGAAAAGCTAAATTTAAATAAGTTTACTTCAATGATTGATTGATTATTCAAAAATCCAATGATTTCATTATTTTTCTTCTTTTGTCGTAGTTTTTTTTGCTGTTTTAATGTCTTTCTTTTTATTTATTTATTATTGTTTTTAAATATACATAGAAACATAGAAATATAAAAGGATAATACACAGCAAGGTGCTTCACGTCGGACATGACATAAAACACACTAGTCCTCCACCTGAACACATTTGAGTGTGGGGTCCCATATCTTATCACCGCCCCCTCTATCTTCATTATATAATCTCAGTCTCTCCACATTTCACGTGTTTGACTTCTCTTTTAAACCACAAATCCTAATCAGTTTCCAACGCCTCACAAAAGTGAACACAACATTCATGTAATGTTGTGTTCACTTTGTGGACTTATTGTTTCAGCTCTGGAGAATCTGTCTTTCAGGAGGAACAGGCGGTGCAGCTTCACTAAGGAGTGCATCCGGCAGATAAGCACCTGCTCTTGTCAGTGCAGCGTCACTTCTCACGTTTCTGTTTCTGTGTCTCGTGGGTTATTTTCTATGATGGTTTATTTTTAGACACTTTAATTCCACCCCCCCACACACACACAGAGAAAAACATGAAAACTTACAGCAAACAGGAGAAAAAGGGCCTCAGTGAAACAGTTTGAAGAGACTGACACTGATCTGATTGTGGTTTATATTGTGTTGTCTATTCCAGTGTCTGTCCTCCACCTAACCCCTAACCCAGTAGTTTAAAGTATTCTCACATATTAACAGTAAAACCAGAGAAACTGATAATGTTATATATAATGCACACCACAAAACAATCAAACCTTAATGGCAAAGAAAACGCATTTAGATTTAAGGAGATAAATAAAACACCTCGTGACTTTCTCTCTTTTGTATAAACTCTCATTCAGGGCTGGAACCATGGAGTCGTCCTCTGATGAAGAGGAGGTGCGCACCTTCGTCCAGGGCGTCAGCGAGAAGTACAGCCCAGACAATTTCCCCTTTGGCCAAGGCCTGGGGGTAGTGGTTCTGTCCACCCCTCCAGGATCTCCGGTCAAGGGTGAGAGACGCCCCCCCCAGACTGTGTTAATGAGATCCAAACCATTCGTCAAACATACCACATCACCATCGTTTTGTTTTGTTCTTTCTTCCTGTCTGCAGATCGCGTCTTCCTGCCCAGTATTCTGGTTCTGAACTCCTGTGGAATCAGTAAAGCCGGCGACAAGTCGGACGTCGCAGCGTTCTGCGCTCACGTGGTGGAGCTGGACCTGTCCCACAATCAGCTCAATGACTGGGGAGAGGTAAAGAAGGAGATGTTGGGTGGAGTTTGACTTGGAAAAGGATTTCTCTCATTAACGTTCTTATTTGTTTGGGCTGCATGAAGCTTTCACACTCAGCCAGGAGGTTATGTTATCGTCCCTTTGTTTGTCAGCAGGATTACGCAAAAACTAGTGATCGGATTTAAATAAAATCAAAATTTTTGGACATATTTAATATTTGTTTGTGTTTTTCATTAACGTGGGTTGCCAGATCTGCACCATCGTCTCCAACACCCCCCACCTGGACTTCCTCAACCTGAGCATGAATCCTCTGAGCGGCGCCGAGCTGGAGCCCAGCATGGCCGAGATCTTCTTCAGGGTCCGACAACTTGTCCTGATCAACACAAACGTCAGCTGGGACACCGTGCACACGCTCACACAACACACACCAGAGTAAGTGTAACATGGGAATCGCGGTAACTGTGTTTTTGATGGAATCTCTCTCAGTTTTCTGATGTGAAAATGTACAGAAAATTGCGTCCGGACATTATAACGAACAGCAGGAGATTGTACAATTTGAACTAAGTCCCTGCGCCTCGTCTTCCAGGCTGGAGGAGCTTTTCCTGTGCCTGAACGGCTACAACACCGTGTCGGAATCCCAGACTTCCTGTCCGTCGCTACGTCTGCTGCAGATCACAGACAACCATCTGCAGACCTGGTCGGAGGTGAGGAAGTTTGGTCCGATGTACCCGTGTCTGACGAAGCTGGTGCTGGCCAATAACAGCGTGGAATCTGTGGGGGACACTCAGGAAAGCCTGCCGCGCCTGTTCCCCAACCTGCGCTGCATCAACCTCAACAACTCAGGTGTGAGAGGGCGAACAGAGAAGATGTGCAGTTGTCGGTGCTCGTTGCAAACGGATGTGACAGCGCTGTGATGTTGTGTGATGCAGGGCTGAGTGAATGGGAGGACATTGAGAGGCTGAATTTCTTCCCTAAGCTGGAGGAAGTCAAAGTGATGGGGATTCCTTTACTGCAGCCGTACACGACGCAAGAGAGACGCAGCCTCATCCTAGCACAGTGAGCTGAAAGGATTCCTTACAGCACATGCATGTTACACACGTGTGTTTGATGTTTTATCATTATACGACAACATTCTGCTGCTGCTCCCGCCTGCAGGCTGCCATCTGTAGTGGTGTTGAACGGGGGTTCGGTGTCTAGCGGAGAGAGGGAGGACGCTGAGAGGTTCTTCATCAGGTTCTACCAGGACTGTCCCAAACAGGAGCTTCCCGAGAGGTACTCAGACACACAGTAAACATTCTGTACACACATGTTTATCAGTATCTCAAGTAGTTAATCGTGCATTTTTATTTGTATATATATTTGATATACTGCCAACGCACTTTTAACATGCCCCTTAAATGTGCAATAACTCCGACCACTAGGGGTGTCTCAATCAGAACAATAGGCGCTGAAGATGGACTTGGTCTGACTGCGACTACAGGGGCGGAGTAGAAACACCACAGACGTCAGGTCGAACACGTTTTACTTCTCGTAGTGACGAGAACAGCGGTCGATCTCGCAGCTCTCGCTAACTGTCAAAGCAGCGTGATTCATAAGTCGTTTGAAGTTATAGCAGAAACGGGCGAAGACGCAGGTAAAGTAGAAAGTATGCAATTAAAAAAGAATAATTAAACATACCTGGATTCGCCTCTTGGTCCGTATCAATAACAGTATTCCATAAAAATCACATCACAGTCGAAACATGACTCAAGTGTCTCTGTCCTCAAATACATTTACAATATGTGATATACATTTTGAAGTGCCCGCCCTCCTCGGGGCCGACACATGTGAAATAATTGTCAACGCTCTTCACCGGCTGCATTCCACTTAACCCGGGCAGAATGTCGGAGAGGGATTTGTGAAGGAAGGTGTAGTCACCGGCTGAGGAACACTAACCTTTGGGAGACAATGCCGCTACTCTCTGCCTCCTCAATGAGGCCTTTGTGCCGGGAAATCTCTGATTGGAAAACTGATACATGAGGTAGCAGGTAGATTTTTTTATACACATATATATATATATATATATATATATACACAGGTACTGTGTCAACCTCAAACCTTAAGATGAGAGATTGATTGATTATCACGTGCAGCAGACGCAGCTCTAACGGTTTCAAAATTATGAATTATGCTGGATCAGAGGAAAAGGAAAAGCCGGCTTTGCATCATGAAGGTGTATTTCATAATTTTGCTGTGTTTATCTTAAGCCATGTCCAAACGGCCACAGACGTTTTCTTTCTCCATCTTCAGCTCCGTGTCTGAAATTCTTTCCCTCCTGTCGGTAAATGTCACGTTAGTGGTTCTTGGTCCGGAGCCAGGTTCTCAGGGAAGGTTCCCGAGGTCAGGGATCGCCGTGCCTGCATGTGGGTGTTGTGGGGGTGTCGGACAAGCTCGGTGAGCAGTGAACACACCGCTATCCGCTTTCCCTTCGTGGCCTCGCTCACCCGAGAGATCAGAGCTCTACTGGGAAGGTCGCAGCCTCTCGGGTGAACACATCTGATGCTGGATTTGAGAAGCTATAAACACAGCTCAAATATAAAACCTGTATCAGACTTGTAGAGACAGATATACCTCAAAATATGAACGGTGGAAAAAGGGTTCGAGGCTGGACAGGAAACAGAAAATGTGTTGTCTGGACAGGAAGGATTAGCTCCAAGGAAAGGGTGAAAAAGAAGGAGAGGTTTTGAAAAAAACGAAACTTGAGATTGAGCGTATCCTGGAGAATAAGTAGAGAGGGAGTGAAAGGGGAACCGGGGATACTGAGGACCAGAGTCTGGGAGGGAAGAGAGGATATCACCATTTAAACTTTTTAAGCAGCTCGTTTTTCACCAGGGGAACCGGAGAAATGGCTAAGATCTGGCCCGGACAGTTTCCGAGTTAGCTCCAAAATGTCGTTTGTTTAAGGATACCGGGAAAAAAACAATTAGCGGGCTATACCTTGTTATCACCTGCAGCATTATTTACCAAGCTAACCACCTTTTAAATGAAGCCTTTTAGCGAAATGGCTTTTCCCTAGAATGGCACTTTGTACACTGTGGCCTTAGAGGAGAATTCCCAGGGCGCAGCAGGAGGTTTTGCCGGAGACTCCGGGTCGGGGACGGGCTTTGTGGAGGAGTTCTGGGGAGGGAGGGGAAGTTGTCTTTGATTGACCAAGCTGTTACCGTAGCTTTGAAAGCACAGGACCTTTTCTCCTGGATTTTATTTAATCGTTCCTGGGTCCTTATCTGAAACACGCATTCCCTGGAGGCGGCTGAGAGGTTTCTCACAGCGAGAGAGAGGCAGACAACTCGGTGTTGCTCTGCTTCCTCGTACCTGTTTCTCTGCTCGTTCTAATTTACTTATTAGTTCAAACAACTTGAGTAGAGACACCGGAGATTTTTCGGGGGAAATCACAAGTTGGAAGTTGGAACTCTGATAAGAGATGATGCCATAAAGGCTGTTTGTCGGTTGGTCAATACAAATCTGCTGATATGAGCGTTTCACAGTCTAATTGTTATCAGCGTTCATATCTGCTGATACAAAAACTGTTATTTTACAGAATTAACTAAACATAGAAAACATTTATGAATACACTTTACATTTTCTTAATTCCAGTTTTCTATATTTGTGAATTTTCAATCGAGGGTCTGTGTCAGCTGTCAATCACGACCCCTTTCAAAAACAAATAAAGAGGATCATTTGAACAAACATCAGTCTGATAACAACAAACTTAAAAGACAGAAACCTTTGAAAAGATGTATTTTAATGTGTTAAAATAGGTTTCTGAGTTGTACTCCAGCCAGCCACCAGGGGGCGATCCAGATGATGAGGCTTCACTTTCAGCCTGTCACCCACTTGTCTACCAATAGTCTTAACAAGTCAAATGATAAAAACTGATCTAACCTGATCCGCGCACTCCTCACAGGTACCACATCCTCGTATCCAAGTACGGTCAGCTGGCCCCGCTGGCGGAGGTGGACCTGAGTCCCTCCTGCACCGTGGTGGATGTCCGCTGGGGGGACAGGGTGGAGAAGGTCAGCCTCCACCTGGAGCAGACAGTCAGCGACTTGAGGAAGCACCTCCGAGCGGTGCTGCAGCTGCCCACCAGCGGGATCAGGCTCTTCTACATCAAGCGGGAGCTGTGCTCGGTGCTGGGACAGGAGGAGCTGAGGTGGGGCAGTCGGGCGCTCCACTCCTACCGCATCCAAGACGGAGACGAGATTCTAGTCGTGCCCAAAGTGAAAAGCCGCTGCAGCTCCTCAGATTAACGCCGGTTTTCGAATGAGTAGGACTTCGTGGGTTTTGGGTAATAGACACTTCCTGGATACTAAGCTTCGATTTGAGCCTTTTTTGGTTTGTTGAATGTAGAGAGGTTTGCTGTCCACCACGATGGACGAGTTCATACAGTCATATATTTGCACAGACAGTAGGAGTTCCATGTTCACACAGTGTGTAACTTTAATGCAGTAAGCGTCTCATTCATCACGAACATTATACAAAACCCTTGGTTCTCTAAAAGAAACAACAGCTGCCAAAAATGACAAATTAACCCACAATTGCACATTCATTTTGAAACTAAAACCACTTGATGACCTTATAATGGGTGTTTGTCCAGTTAGGACAAACACCCCCCCTTGTATCACCTGATCATTGATGAAAATGTTGTTTTATAGAATATAAATCCCCAGCGTTCCCATTCACACATTTTAATAATTATTTGTGTTGAGGAAAATGTTGAAATCGTTTTTTTTTGTGGGGTTAAAGCAAAAATGTATGCTACTCAGTTGGATTTTAAAAACATCAGTTGCTGCGTTCCGTAGTTTCCCCGTATGCCGAGTTAATCTCCACCGTCATCAGAAGCTCGCGTTTTCGCTCTGTTTTAGTTTTTTTTTGTAGGTTTGAAGATTTTGCCGGTTTACCGCGAACTCTGAGACCAGGGAACCGGGCCGGTCTAAAGCCTGGCAGGCAACAGTTTATATATCTGCTCTTTAAAACAGAAAACGACAAAGCCTAAGGACTGCGTCTCCATGTGATCTTTCAAGATGAGTTCTAACAAGAGGATGTTAGGTCGGCAAGAAACATCATACCAGGCTCAGATCATGAAGCTGCATTTTTTGGACCTTCAATCAAGCAGAGGATCTTATGAGAATGTTGTTTTCGAGAATTTGAGTTAAGTAAGTTATACAAATAAATCTCTGCTGTGGGTGAAGATCCTGTTATAACCCCCGAGCTGAAGCACGAACGCAGAACGTTGGTGATAACGTCGAGCTGCTGCTGCCGCTCAGTGAAGGCACCCTGGCAGGAAGTCGGGGGGTCTTGGGTCCGGGACAGAGAAACAGAAGGAGAGCAGTGACGCTCAGGTTACTGCTCAGGTCTTCTGGCTCTTCTGTCCATCCCATGAATGGAGCGGCTCTCTGTCCCTGCAGCTGAGAAACGCTGAGGCCCCGTCGGTCTGGTAACCACACACCGGCTGCTGTGTCACGGACACTTCCGCCGTATTTAGGTTCGAACGGGTTCAACCGACAGGCTCTTGACCCTCAGCCGCTCCCCTCACCGTGTCCTTCACGCCCGTCCCACAAACCTGACACTCGCTGTCTCACAGGATGTGAAGCTCGAGAACTTCTGCTGAGTCGCCGGCCTTTCTTACTTTCTTACTTTATTGACTCACAAACATGTTTACACCGCACGGAATTCAAGCAAAACATACAATATTACTAGAAGGTTACTCGGTAGAGCTCATACCTCCAGCAAGATCCAACGGTCCCCTAAATATGAGAAGAAATCATTAGTTTTGTCATAATTGCGTTGACGAACAAACAAATAGACGGGAGGAAACATAACCTGCATGGCTGAGGTAATAACAGTTCAAAAAGATGAAGATAAAGTCCTCACCACCTGTGCTCTATGATGAGAGTGCAGTAAAGCTGGTTATCATCATGACTCAGCTGACTGCTGTTGTGTTTTCTGTGTTTGCTCGGCTGCAGATGTGTGATAAACCACAGCTCTGACATTATCAGCTCTTGAGCCTGTTTGAAATGTGTTCTCTTGAGCTTGTGGCCAAAGTAGGCAGTGAAAAGCCCAAAAACAAAACTTGACATTGGTTGTAAATAGATCAAACCACTGTCCAGTTCACTGAACCTGCACAACCTCACCCAGCCCACCGGGACTCGATGTACGTGAAAACACAAATTGAGTTTTAGACCCAAGAAATTCAAATTATAAATACTGAGAAACCCAGAGAGATTTTTCAAAGGGTTGTATGTCTCAAACATCTGGTTTCGTCCCTCAGTCCAATGTCGGACAGGTCTGGTTGTGGAAGGTTCTAGATGAAGTGTATATTGAAGGTGTTTCTGTGCATGTAGAGATGTGTTCTAACAATGACCTGGATGTGTGTTGCTCAAACTTGACTCGTGAGGCTTTAATTGCCGGCGTTTATGTTTTGAGGGGCGATGAAGGTGCCAGGACGAATTCGTTCTGTCCGGATGAAGCAAGTGTTTTGCCTTGTGTCAAAACCACGTGAAAATATGTTGAAATGCTGTGTCGGCCTGGAAGTGCTGTCTCTATCACTCCTCTAACAGACTTTCTTGGTGTAGTAGATAACTGGAGATCTCTCTTGGGTGTTTTCTGACTCACTTGTGCGATACCATATGACAGAGTGGCTACATGGGAAATTATGGGATGTCTTTTTGTTTGTGACGTGGGTTTGCATGTTCTGATGTTTCTTGATATACGGTAGTTGATTTAAATTGTGTGTGAGATGTGTCCTTTCAGGGAAACAAGTTGTTAATGGGCATTATTTTTGATTTAGAATTTTTTTTTAAAGATCTGTGCTTCTTTCATCCTCAGCTTTATTCCTCATTAATACCAAATACAAATATTATTACACGTGAACAAGTCTATGAAAAGAATTGCTGGGTTTGTGCTGTTTAGTACATGGTTTTTAATTTATGTCACGTTTTCGTTCTGTAGTTTGTGTATCTTGACATTTTTTTTGAGATTATATTGTAATTTCTTCACCTGTACTGTGACCTGGTGATTTCACTTCTCCTAAAAAAATAAATTATAAATATCACAGTTCACAACATTGTTGTATTTTTATGGTTCAGGAGCACAGACATGTAAATAAAGATGGACGAGGCTTCTCCACTTCCTCCCACTGTCCATAAATGAGGCCATTATCCTGCTACTGGAGCTACACTCACAAGACGTTATCGCAAAACATAGCAAACGCGTAATTGCTGCAAAAATTGCTTTCATCAACCACCGCAGATCTTTTCAAAGACCTGATTGAAAGACCAGCTGTAAAGTAGGACAACCAGGTGACAGAATAGTTCTTGTTGGAGGCAGCGTTGTGACCAGCTCAGATCCGTTTCACACACTGAATGCTTGGCTGTGGAGAAGATTGGATTGTGCAGATCTTCTCTCTTTCTGGCAGGCGTGATTCGGTGGCGCTGCAAAGAGTCCATTCCATACGTGTCAGGCGGTGTTGGGTTTCTGGGGCATTCCCTTTATTTTTTCCCCTCCTTCTCGTCCAACAGCATAACTCTAATCCTGAGTGCGATATCTATGCCACCCACCCCTCGAGACACCGTCACCAGCAGCACCCAGTTCGGGAGCGGAGGAGCCAGTGGACCATTCAGTCACAACGGTGCTCCTGACATTTTTGACTTTAATTGTATTAAGAAGCAGCTCTGACGTTGATTCAGGAAAACAGTACAAGCTCTTCATTTACCACCCGGGTCTGGAATAATAAATAAATATTTTCAGTCTCAGCTTGTGTCTCAGTACTTTGTGAAATCCATTAAATCCACTTCCTGCCTTCTGACATCATCTGGTATCTCTAGTGGTTCCCTGATTCTCTAGCTTTTAGGACCACCGTTGCGTTGACTGTTTTGGGTTTTAGGGAAATGTCTCGACATCTATCGAATGGACTGACATAGAAGTGGATACGGTATACACAGGGAGGGGTCACGTCATTTTCCGAGGTTTGATGTAGCTCCACAAACATGGCCAAAGTTTTTTTATCCAGTGAAATAGCTCAGATCGATGTATGTGGACTTTCTTTATCCTAAAATTATGTTTATTTACCCTGTGGAGACAGATAAACCTGAGCAGTTTGACTTTAGCATTTAGCTTAACACATATGTTGTATTGAATAGGCAGGTTCCACATAGAAATTCACCCCAGCGGAGAGTTATGGACATTGTTTATAAATACGATAAATACGTCATTTTTTTTAATAGCTTGGTCATAATGGATCCCTCTTCAAAAGCCACTGCAGTTCCTGTGTTGACCACAACCACTTTCACAATATGTCAATCCAAGAACATGGCTATAACCCAACTGTCATGGAGCCCAGAGACGTTCGCTGATGGAAGGTCAGACTTAAGGCCGATTTATAGTCGGGTTGTACGCACGCACGCAGGACACGCAACACGCCCCTCGCGTGCCCTCTTGCGGCTTGCGTGCGTCCGCCAATTTTTCTAACTATACGACAAAGCGACGCGAGCCTCACACAGCCCGCAAGGCTTGTGATTGGTCTGCTTACTACATCCCGTCCGGAGTCTAGTTTACGGTTTTATGCCCTATAATACGCGGAAATCACGGAAGATTTAGAAGAACGAATATGGACCAAATAGATGAGCACTTGGCAGAAGAGATCTGAAAGTATGACCACTTGTATAACCTGTCACTGGCTGGCCAATTTGTCCGCCAGAAATAGGCTATGAGGAGCCGGAGTGGCGATGTAAATAAACAGTCAACGAAGAAGAAGACGTCTCTTCTTTGTGTGTTTTGTCTTCGACAAACAACGTTACTCCGCCTAGTGTTCTGGCGGTGAATTGCGTTGCAACACGCGCAACACGTTAGAGAAGCATAAACCAAAATGAGTCCGTCGATGCAGCTGCGTGGCCTTCTGCGGTTGCAGTTGCAGGACTATAATTCGGCCTTTATCGAGGAAGATGGATGTGGTTGCTTTGTATTAATCACACCTAGCGCCTTCTTCCCTAAAAAGCTACCTGGTTGCGCAGTTGGAACTCTGATCTAACCCATTGCATTATGAAGTGGGAATTGAGGGCAGGGGGGGCTGAACGGCCTCCATTGTGTGCTGAGGTGAAGGGGCCGTTGGGGCACGAAGGTTTGGGTTACTGGAAGCGGGTTCAACCTTGTGAATGGGATGGAAGGAGAGGAGGGCAGGGCAGAGCCAACCGCTGGGCATAGGGGTTGAATTAGAGTGGTCCACTCCACGGATAAGGTGACGGCCGAAACAGAGCTCAACTGGTTTCCAGTCCGGGACCTTCTTTGTGAAGGTCAGGCTTGATGGATTCTCCAGAACTTGTGATAGCGTCCCACTGTTCCCACACAGTACCGTCCGGCTGCAGGGAAACCTTTGATGCAGTTTTCCTGTTTCATGGAAAGTGGCTCCCCAATCGATGGGTCCTCAAGAGTCGTGTTTATATATACTGAGTTCAAAGTGTCAGGTCCTTCCCATTCACTGTTCATTGGACAAATCCAGTTCAGGGATGGAAGGAAGGGAGTTTGAATCACACTGTGTGATGCATTCTGGGACTTTGTGACACAATGATGTCGAACAACAACCAGACTATCAGGTGAATCAAACGATTTGCCATCTCATTATTAAGTTTCCACAGTTATGATTGGCTCTAGTGACCCAATGTCTTGTTTGACTGTTGGTGCAGAATTTTTTTTTCCCATTAACACAAATTGATGCTCTCAAACTAGCCATTTTGTTGAGCCAGGTGATGACTCACTACAAGCGACTCCTTCGACCTATGACACATCATCATTTGATATGCTGTTCAGACTCATTAATGGGGCTTCAAGTTGACCACCCAAGATCATAGAAGAGAAAAGGAGCAATATACTCACGTATTATATTTTACTTTCCGGTTGAATTGTCCTGCGTCACAGGGAATGGGAAGTCAAAGGGTGCAAAGTGCGAGAAATTCGAGTGTCTCATCTCGGTCTACCCCACTTCTACGTCCTCAACATTTCCCAAAACACAACCCTGAGATCAGGAAGCTCCCCCGACCCAGTAGGTCACCTGTAACTGTTGATTTTTTTGTCCCTCTTTGTGCAACACTCTCTTTCACAGGTTGTTTAAGAGTATGTGAGCATTTACACAACAAGGCGTGGGACGTATAAAAGAAGCCTGCACAGAGAGCCTTGGTACTGCTTAATGGGAGCCCGGGGCCTGCCCTCATACCTGGAGCCTTTCACACATCTTGCTCCCTGCCTCTCCAATTACTTCCACTGTCCGACTGCAACAAAGACCCATCTGACTGCCCTTTCCTTCCCAGACCCTATCAGTGTGGATCCACCTGAGATTTCCCCTGGCTATCTGTCCGGCATCTATCGTAATGAAGTGTCTTGTGTAACCTTGTAAATGAGGCTGTGCCTAATTAAAAAAAAAAAGGGGGTACACAGAGTGGCCAAAGTGACTCATGTTAATTCTGTAACTCAACCTACCATAGAGGTTGAAAAGCAAGGTTTCAGACTGTGTGTGTGTTTCTGCTGTTTTGTCCATAAATGCCCCCAAGTGACACTCTGCTACTTTGTGTGCTCAGGTGCCCTGAGATTTAAATGTACTGAATGAACTCCGGAATAACCGACACCACAACGAGTGCCAAATCAAAGGGCATCAGCCCTATGTCGACCTTTTTCTACACCTGCCAAGGTAAACATTTAAATGCATCAATTCTTAGAGCAATTATAACCAAAAGAGCTGCTAGAGATGCTGAGAGAAATATTAATAACGAGGGTTAACATTGTTCCAAAAATATAAAGGCCACAGTGTTTCCATCGAATTTTTCCACCAGACATTTTATCATCATTTGGCCAGTCGCAGGTGCTAACGACAGATCCTGCCTGAACGACTTGACACTCATCCTGCATGAGAGCCTCTCTTTGTGCAAAACATTCCTCTTCTCCTGTGTTTAAAACATTTCCTCAAACAGTATTTCTCTTTAGTTTTTTCCACTTCCCTCCATCTTTTCCAGGTATCTGACCTCCCCTCTACCCTTAGAACATATTGCTCTGTTTCCACTCCCTCTCTTCCTCAGATTCCTGTGCTGTCCCTCCCCTCCACTTCCCTCTCCTCCCCACCGACCCCCTTTCCCCAAACACTGATCTCAGATTAAGTTGAACACTATCCCAGGTAAAGTTTCCACCTGCTTCTTTGGGAAAAAGCTCCTTCCACAGCTCCAACAAGGGTTTTTCAGTCTCCACAGGGCTTCACTCTTTTAAACACGCCAATTCAAAACTCTGGATTGTTGTTGCTCCTGCTGGAAATCTTTCAGGATCTGGACTTGGACAAGAGGATCCCATCTCTCTGGTCCTTCAGCTCCTCTAAAAACTCTCTTCACTTGTCATCACTTTAGCAAATTTCACCTCCACTTCTTCCTTCTACTCCCTCTATCCCACGATCACTGCTGGATGGTCCTCTGTTGGATGGGACACGGCTGTGAGGAGGTTGCCAGGTTAGATTAGACTGGTGCTAAATGTCCGTCTTCTGAAGGCAGGTGAGTGCAGCGGTTCCCCCTCAACAGGATTGTGTGTATATGTCAGATATTTCAGCTCCATTGTTGTGATTTAATTGATTGCTATCCCTTTGATTGATGAATCTACTCTTCACAGTTCAGGATTGGTGAAAAGTGTGAATTTGAACTCGGCTAAAGTGGAGATTGTTCATAGGTAGACTATTTCATTTTAGGATTTCTCAAGACCCAAAGATGTTAAAGAAAATCATCCAGTATTTGTCCCAAAAAAAACGAATCCTAAACCCTAATGATTATCTTGTAAACCTTTGTCGGGTCTTGAACCTCAATTTTGGAGCCACTGATGATTTAATGATGATGTTTTATACGCCTTCCACTGTATAATTCCAGAATGAAGTTCTCAGCTGAATATTGGTCTGACTCAACCTCATTTTCAAACTTCAAATGCTGAGAAAAATCATCTTGAGTGATTTAATTAGCCTCTGATAAAGCACGTAGCTCTTGAGTTGTGTCGATTTGATCGTGATAAACATGTCAAATGGTCTTGTTCATCTTCTATGTCCCAGGGGCTTTATCTTAATTGCCCCGCTAAGAGGCTTCGAGTTAATGCCAGTCAGATAAGAAGTTGAAGTAACACGAGTCAGAAGAGCAATTGTTGTAATGTTGCTGTTGAAAATGTATGATGAGAGGCTGCTGACATCACAGCAGACCTCTCTCAGCAGTGCCCACTAACCTTGGCACACCTGAAAACAATTTACCACCAAGATTATAAGAGTTCACACATTGCAGCGATGAAAGGTTTTAGAGAGAAATCCAATCACACTCAAATTCCCTCATATAAACAGTATCAATGTCAGTTGCCATCTGTTTGTATTAATTTATAAACTCTTAAATCCCAAATCCATCCACTGACCATCCATTCATTGGGTCACAGGTCACACAGCGCCACCTGCTGGGGAATCCCAAGGCACTCCTAACCTGCTTAAGTTATAAAGTCTCTCCAATGTGTTTTTGGTCAACCTCAGGGTCAAAGACTACTTGGATGTGCCCAGAACATCCCAAACGGGAGGCACCCTGTGGGCTACTGGCTCTTCTCCGAGCTTCGTCCAGATATTGCAGCGACACACTTAAAGCCTTTTGTTTAGTTGAATTAGTTTGTTGGTTTGGTCAGTCATTCAAACTAAGATGACTGAACCATTGTTATTTAACTGAACTTTGCCACCAAATTTAGCTGAATGATTTTAGATGAGGAATTAAAGCAAACGGTTCTTTGCCTTTACTGCTGCTTGACATTAAATGTTTGTTGGGATAATCATAGGAATTTATAAGTAAGTGGGTCACAAGTCAATGTCTTACCAACTCTTAGGGAAAATACCTGTTCTAAGTTTTGTGTAACATTTAATTCTATTCTAATAACCAAGTAAATTTAAAAGCTATACGGTGACTCTTAAATCTGCCAACACGGCTGTACACTCCTTCTTTGTCGATGTGAAGCTCGCCAAACCAGTGCCAGAACAAGCCCATAGTGGCCTGCAAGGACCCTGGCAATTCAAACCTGCTCACTAAAAGCCATTAGTTCCCCAATGTTTACGCTCCTGTCTTTTAGCCAACAAGGCATGGATGTCTCCCAAACAGGAGTGGTAATGAGGTCCTGAGCAGCCTCGCGGCTTCAGACACAGAGCCGCTGGACCAGAGCGGCCGGTTCATTCAGCTGCAGGGATCCAAGGCACAGAGAGGCCTGTAGTTCACTGTTGTCGTCTCACATGGGACCATAAGGCAAATGTGATCCTGACGCATTGTTCTGGAATGAATGAAAGGGCCTTTTCAGGGCTCCTCAGGGGAGACCTGGGAGCCTGGTCTTAAAGAAATAACATGACGTTAGCTTGATGTCTCCCCCTCTTCTCCTTTCTAACAGCCTGGTTGCTTGAGAAGTTTACTGGTTGATTGAGTATGACTCACGTCTTCCCGTAATCCCATTGGCTTAAATGAAAGTGCAAGACAAAGAAAATCACGAGAGTACTACACAACATCTCATCTCAGTCTTTCTTTTTTTTTGCAGAATGGTCAGGCTAGGCTGTCCAATCATTGTGCTCCACGTCTTCAGCCTCTTTACACAAACAGGTAGGACATTAATATGTTAAACCCCATTATCAATTATAATATAATTATTAGGTCCTGCTCAACAACATCTTATTTCATCTTTTAATGTTCAGAACAGTCTGTTTTTTGTAATGCGTACGCTTCTTAAGCAATATTCTCCTTTTAGCTAGTACTCAGGACATCCTGTATCCATATGGACCCGGCAATAGGGATCTTGAGACCCCCAAGATGGATGATGGGAGTTCTCCAGAAATTAGCTTGCTCATTCCCTTTGTTTTCTTCAACATCCCCTACCGTTCCATCTATGTAAGTCTCGTTTGAAATTCTCTTGTTGTTTGTTATTTTATAATCTTAACACGATTTATTGCAACCTTTTCCTTTGTGCACAGGTGAACAACAACGGTGTGATCTCCTTCAACGTGCAGGTTAGCCAGTTCACGCCTGAGGCTTTTCCGCTGAGCGATAGCAGATCATTCATTGCTCCACTTTGGGCAGATGTGCACAACGGCATCCGCGGAGATGTCTATTACAGAGAATCCACCGAGCGAGAAATACTGGAAAGGGCAACGCAAGATGTCCGGAAGTACTTCAAGAATGTGCCCACCTTCACCGCTACCTGGGTCTTTATTGCAACATGGCACCAGGTCACCTTCTATGGAGGAAGCCAGACAACCCCAGTAAAGTCACATAAAATACTATGTTTACAAATGTCTTCAGTGCTAAAACATTAAACAAGAAGCAGTATTGAATTTTAGCAGGAATCACAAATGACTGTGAATTGACAAGATATGAATTATTGGAAACATAATTAATATCACTGCAAGTGAACAGTTCAGAAGTTGAAATAATTATTTTCTGTTGTACAATTCTTGTTTTTGGTTTCATATGCTTTGTGCATGTGTCTGACTTTCATCCTTGCAAAAGTAGTTTAATCTTTTTGTCTGATTAAAAGGTGAACACATTCCAAACGGTACTAATCGCAGATGGCGCCGCTTTCTTCACTATGTTCAACTATGGAGAAATCATATGGAGCACAGGAACGGCCAGTGGCGGAGATCCTTTAACGGGACTTGGTGGGACAACAGCTCAGGTAATCTCACCACTGTCTTTGAGCTGTTTCTTTATGTCTTCAATGGTGCTCACACCTTTCCCCTTTCCAGTCAGGTTTTAATGGTGGAGACATTGGTCACTTCTTCAACCTGCCAGGATCCCGGTCAAATGAAGTAGTGAATATTGAACAATCAACCAATGTAAACGTTCCTGGACGCTGGCTCTTCCGTGTCGACACTGAATTGATAGATCCCGCAAATGGCTGCAGCTACAATGGCAAGTTCTAACGTCCAACACTGATAATTATGTCCCCACAGGTTGTTACAGCTTCTTCAGGTCATCAAACTCTAGGAGTAGTCAGTTACATTTTGTCCTCATCCTCTTCAGGTCGTTACTACAGACGAGGGGAAAACTTCTGGTTGTCTGATCAGTGCTTACAGCGATGCCGCTGCCTCGACATTGACAACGAGGTTCAGTGCCAAGAAGCTCCGTGCGGGCAGCTGGAGAACTGCGAGCAGCAGGAAGGGGCATTCTACTGCCAGCCAATCCGCACCAGCACCTGTGTGGTATTCGGCGACCCTCACTACCACACCTTCGATGGCTTCCTCTATCACTTCCAGGGGACCTGCTCCTACCTGCTGGCTCGACCCTGCTGGGAGGTGACAGGACTACCCTTCTTCAGTGTGGAGGCAAAAAATGAGAACAGGGGAATTCCCTCTGTTTCCTGGCTCAGAGATGTCACAGTGGAAGTCTATGGTCACCGCGTCATGTTACCCAAAGGCAGTTTGGGAACAGTCCAGGTGTGAATCTATGGATCCCCTTTATTTGAGGACTTACCACTAGATATGAATTGACTATTTATCCATTATCCATTGTTACATTTCTGAATTTTCCTCTATTCCTCACTAGGTGGATGGCTTGACCAAAACTGTACCTGTCCAACTCCAGCTTGGGGCTATCAGGGTGTATCAGTCAGGGGTTGCAGTTGCTTTGGAAACAGATTTTGGCCTCTTGGTAACGTACGATGGCCAACATTATGCATCCATCTCCCTACCCAGCTCCTACTTCAACAACACCTGTGGCCTCTGTGGTAACTACAACGATGACCCTGCAGATGATCCTGTACTTCCTGATGGCTCTTTAGCAGAAAGCGTGGTGGAGTTGGGAGGCAGCTGGCGAGCGGAGGACACAGACTGGAGGTGCACAGATGGCTGCGCACAAAACTGCAGCGTGTGTGACCCTCTGACAGAAGCCTTCTATTTTCGCCCAGACTACTGTGGGATCATCAACAAAACTGATGGACCGTTCAGGGATTGCCGAGCAGTAGTGGACCCCACAGCCTTTGTGTATAGTTGTGTATACGACATGTGCAGCAACAGGGATAACATCACCGCACTGTGTCAGGCCATCCAGGCATATGCTCTTGCCTGTCAGGCCCTAGGCGTCACGATACGGCCCTGGAGATCTCGAACCTTCTGCGGTGAGATTCTGTGTGATTCAGTTTGCATTGTTCCTTCATCTTACACTCATTTATTTGTGTCGTCTGACATACTCTCTTCTCTCCCATTGGCTCTCAGCGTTGTCATGTCCGAAGTACAGCAATTACCAAGTGTGCACAAGCGCCTGCCCGGCCTCCTGTTCGGACCTCACTGCCCCCCTGTACTGTGCCCACCCTTGCACTGAGGGCTGCAAGTGTGATGCAGGTTATGTTCTCAGTGGCAGCCGTTGTGTACAGCGTGAAGAATGTGGCTGTGAGAGTAATGGCCTCTATTACCCCCTTAATGAGACGTTCTGGGCAGGTCCCAGTGGCGAAGAAGGTGAATGTTTCCTCCACTGCACCTGTGGGCCTGCTGGAGAGGTCTCCTGCTCCAATGCGTCATGTAAGGAGGGGGAAGTATGCGTGGCAGAAGTGGGCCGTCTGGGCTGCTACCCTCGGAGGGAGGGAGTGTGCGCAATCACCGAGACCTCAGTGTCCTCCTCCTTTGATGGCACCTTCTTGCTGTTCCCAGACGATAGCTCCTATTACCTTCTGAAGCTGTGTGGTGGAGTGCCAGCTAATGGTTCCATGGTGGAGGTGAAGATAGGCAGGAGGCTGGTAAACAAAGGCCCCTCTTGGAAAAGACCTGTGGTAGTTACAGTGGCTAACCTTGAAGCTCAGATCGGAGGGACGGATTTTGACACAGTAAAGGTTTGTATATTCTCTCCAGAAAAAAAGCTTTTTGTTTTCTTATTTTTGCTGAATGCCGATGACTATGCTTCCCTTTTGTGCTTCAGGTGAATGGTGAACAAGTGCTGCTTCCTTACGTCCATCCAATGGAGACAATGATGATCTACAGGGCGCCAGGCAATGCCACTGTGGTGGAGGCACGTGGTCTTCTTCGTGTTCACTACAATCGCCAGGGATCCCTCAACATCTCCCTCTCAACCATATTCTACAACGTTACTTGTGGTCTATGCGGTGTCTTCAATAGCAATGCCACTGACGATCTCCGCCTCCCTAATGGACGCCTCGCAGACTCTACTGAACAGTTCACTGACGGCTGGCGGGCCATTGCTGATGACCTCACCTGTAATGGTGACTGTGATGACCTGTATCGCATGTGCACAGACTTGCGTCTCTACCAGAGTCCTTGGATGTGTGGCAACATCAACGACCCCGGGAACAGTTCATTTCTGGCGTGTCATGCAGTGGTCAACCCGTCACCCTTCTTCAGGAACTGCTTATATAACATGTGTGTGAAGCAGGGGAACCGTTCAGCTCTGTGTTCTTCACTGCAGGCTTATTCCAGTGCTTGTCAGGATGCTCACATAGGCCTCAGTTCCTGGAGGAGTGCTACCAACTGTCGTGAGTAGATAAAGCTGTACTTCAAAGGGAAAAAGCTGGCATGTGGGATTATGTATGTGTGTCCAGAGCAGAGATGAATAGATGTCAGATATGTCTTATTAATATACTGTATCCTGTTAGCAAGCAAGCTAGTCCACAACATCTGTAAGTTTCCCCACTTCCTGATTTTATTGTGTGATGGACAAATATGACACTTAGACGTATTTATTTTTAATTTCCACTGCAGTGGTGGTTCATTGGATTTCATTGATTTAGCCTTTGTTGTGCCTCCTCTTTAGCTTCTTCTTATATCTCTCTTGTGTTTCAGCTCTTCCCTGTCCAGAGAACAGTCATTTTGACGAGTGCACCAACTCCTGCCCTCTGACCTGTGCCAACCTGGATGATCTTGAGGAGCCGTGTCCTCTGCCATGCCAGGAGGGGTGTCAGTGTGAGGAAGGCTTTGCGCTGCGGGACGGCCTGTGTGTGGCACGCAGTGACTGTGGCTGCATTAGCCACGGGCGGCAGCTGGCCACTAATCAGACTTTCTGGACGGATTGGGAATGCCAGGAGCGCTGCTACTGCAATGGCTCTGACAACAGTGTATACTGTCAGCTCGCACCCTGTCACCCTGAGGAGTACTGCCAGGAGAACGACGGCCTTTACTTCTGCCAGCCGCGCACCGAGGCCCTATGTGTGGCAGCTGGTTATGGACATTTTCTGCCCTTTGGTGGTGTGCCGTTTGAGCTGCAGAGCTCTTGTACTCTTAGGATGGCCACTTCTAACTGTGGCAGGGAGAACATGGACCATACTGCCGTCTCTGGAACTTTTCCCCAGTTCAAGTTTGCAGCTCGGAACGAGGAAAGGGACACAGGCTCGGCCATTTGGGTGAGGGGCTTCGTACTGGAGGTTTATGGGTATGAGATTGAAGTCTCTCGAACCTACAAAAACACGGTGACGGTGAGTTCATGAGTAGGAATAACAGTAAACATGTTATTAAAGAGAACCTGTTCTTGAGTTAAATGCCATTATCAGGCCTGTGTTAGTAATATTCATGTTTTTACACCATTTTATTTGCCTGAGCTGTGAAGGTCGTAGTTTTTCTTATATGTGAGGACATGTAATTTCTAATCAAGCTGATAGAATAACCTGGCAGAGGGTGAATTCTGCTTTGATTGGCTTAAGTTGGATCTAATTTCAATAGGCATCTTTTATCAGGCTGGATTTGGCTCAGACAAAACTGACCCTGAGCGACATTTGGACTCGGTTCACAAAGCGCCTACAAGATCTGAACAGGAACAGGACTGACACACATAATCCAGTGCAGCCACCCACACATGCATTTTTTCTCCTTCTCTATGTTTCTATCTTTTTCCTCTCACTTAGAATAAGATTACATGAGAAACATGTAACATGATCTAATCATACTCAGGGTTTCCCCACATACTTTGAAAAATGGCAGTTCAGTCGGATTAGAAACAAAACACTGGTGCTAAAAATGCTTCTGTAGGAATATGTGTGTGTTTATTTTTTTATATTTATTCACTCAGGTGAATATGGAGCGTTTGTACCTTCCTCTGAAGCTGGGCCCAGGAAAGGTCAACGTCTTCATCTTGGGCAAACAGCTCATCCTGGAGACAGACTTTGGCCTGAAGGTGGCCTTTGACTGGAACACTCTCCTCCTGCTGACTTTGCCCCGAAACCTCTACAACGCCTCCTGCGGCCTGTGCCAGGGCATGCCCTCTCCCCCCCCCACCCTCACCACCACTGACTGGGGCATGGCGTGGGCAGAGAGGGACACCTTCTGCCAGGTGGGCTGTGGAGACTCCTGCCAGCGCTGTGGCCTGGGGGAGAAAAGTGTCCTAAGCGACGCCCCGCTCATGGTGACTAGTGCCAACATGAACATGGGCACAGACAATGGGACAAATGAGGTGAACACAGGCCTACGTTTCCACATGGGAGATGGACTGTATGTGTTTGTGGGGCCTGAGGCAGTGAGGCTCTGTGGGGTAATTGCGGATCGAGGAGGTGCGTTTGCACGCTGTCACAGCAAGGTTGCGCCAGCCTTCTTTAATCAAGGCTGCCTCCAGGACACGTGCATGGACCAGGGGGCCCAGGATACAATATGTAATTGGCTGCAGATCTATGCCAGCACCTGTCAGACCCAAGGAGTGCCTGTAACCGGCTGGAGGAGCGATACGCCATGTGGTGAGTCTGGGCTCATCTTAGAGAGGATTATCCATAAAATCTCTCCTTGCATTAAAATAAAATACATTTACCTCCAGTGGTATTGAACCATGTCGATAGTTTTACTTTTATACGCCCTGGTTTTCTAATATGTGTCAGAGATTTCTGCATCCACATGAGGGTGAAAAACTAGTCTATCCAGAAATAATGTCTTTGGTTACTATGAACTGTGTCAGTGGTGATCCTATTGAACACCGTTGACCACAAGGTTTGTGGATACAAGCTCAAACACTGACTTTGGATCAGATGTAAGACAGTTATAGAATAATTCTGGATATTTTGAATTCTAAAATCAAATTTGATTCAACTTTAGTAAGTAATTTTCCCTAATGCAACAACAAATTTATTTTTAAATTTCAGCAGCTGCTAACCGACGTAGGCTAGGCTAGCCATAACGTTATATAATATTGTGTGCAAGAAGTCAAAGTGTTTCCCTAAATGTTGAACTATTAGCTGAAGCAGCTGCAGAGACACACGTCTACAAATATGTATCACTGAACAGTCAACATTTAGCTAATTTGCCTACTTACCTGCTCCCAGTCCAGAGCTGTCCGCCAAACAGCCATTACTCCAGCTGCGTGTCGGTCTGCCCGCCCCAGTGCGCCCCCGCCCGTGGCCAGAGGGACTGCAGCCAGGAGTGTGTGGAGGGCTGCCAGTGCGACCAGGGCTACGTGCTCAACGGCAAGAGCTGCATTCTGTCTCAGAACTGTGGCTGCTACACCGATGGCAAATACTACGAGGTCAGTCTCACATCCGGCACCAAAGGGAATATACTCAGAGACGAATGAGCAGCCAAACTGGCTTTTTATCAAAGGTCTTTTCTTTGGCCGATCAGTGTTGGTACATATGAAACCACAATCAGTCATCGATTGTCAACAAATCATATGACTGTTTCAGAACAGAAACATTTTCTTTCTTTCAGCCCAAGCAGCTGTTTTGGAACAGCGACTGCACCAAACGCTGCCAGTGCATCGGACGAAACCTGATCCAGTGCGACCCGAGGCGCTGTAAGGCGGAGGAGGAGTGCACCCTGCGGTATGGGGTTCGAGGTTGCTTTGCACGGCGCCTGCAGCACTGCGTGGCCTCGGGTGGCGGCGTCTTCAGGACCTTTGACGGGGCGTCCCTGCGGCTCCCGGCCTCCTGCTCCTTCGTCCTGTCGACCAACTGTCACAAACTGCCCGACCTCTCCTTCCAGCTCATCGCCAACTTTGATAAGTGGAGCACACCCAACCTCACCACCATCTCTCACGTCTACCTCTACATCAACGAGGAGAATATACTTGTGTCTGGTAGCACAATCAAGGTGAGAGGAGCCCTGTACCGCCCTCAATTTGTTGTGATATCAACCAAATATGGAAAATAACCACTAACACTTGGCATGTGTTATTTAATGCAGTCAGAATTAGTTATTTTTATTGAATGGATAATCAGAAGTATACCGGATGCATCAGAGAAACTAGGCAGATGAAGTGTACACATGTTACCAGATGTGTTGAAATCCCCTAATCTAGCCTCTCCTAACAAAAACAAGAACTATAAGTTCTAACGTGGTCTCACATCATTAGTGTGTATGTGGATGAGTGACTAATCTTTTGCTCGTCTTTCCCAACCCTTGTTGTGTCTTCTCTATCTGACTATCTGAGTTATTTTGTTCAGTCCTCCGGTTGTTATCTCTTCGGCTTCCCGGCTCAACCTTGGGTCCCACAGTGACTGCGAAACAGAAAAGGCCAATAACACAAATACGAGGGGAATGTGGGTTATGATGTTCCGCTGTGTACTGTGGCGTAAGGGAGGCCCACTGATTAAGATTAAGACTAAAAAGAAGATAACGAGATAGATCCAAACCATGAAAAGCTCTAAAAACGTTCTACTATCACCTAGAATCCAGCTTTACCTGTACATGTAATAATATGTGATTGATTCTCTTATACAGTTATCTTCATTTTCAATTCTTGTGTAATATTGTGTGTTCCTCCAAAGTTGAGCAGCATTTAGACCTTCCTATCAACTCCCTCTGTTCTGTATCTTCAATGGGCTGAAACTTTACTGTTTAGATTTACCTCGACTTCTAATCCACTGGGAGGAGGCAGCAGTTTGGAGCCAAAGAAGTTCCTCTGAACAAGCTGCCCCCCCCCCCCCCCCCCCACACACCCGTTTAGCACCAAATCAGTGACAGGCACCGAAATCATCTAGAATATTGTGTCATGTCCCTACATCAAAAATCACCCATCACAAAAATGTTCTCTATTCTTTCATGATTATTACCAACTTACCCTTTATACCTTTGAGCTGTTTCCCCTTATCTAATTTCTCACAGTCCAATTCACCAACCACCCTTTGTTCTAACAGCCCGACAGATCTCCTCCTTATCTGGCTCTGGGCCAATCATCGTAAGAGAGCGCACTCACAGCAGTAGTTAATGACTTACTGATTAACTCTCACTGTGGGTCTTGAGTGAGTCTTAATCCTCCTTGATCTGATTGAGCCATTGACTACTTCATTTATTTTTTTCGTGCCTTAAGAGGTATTTTACCAGCAGTGGAAGTGTCAATTGCTGGATTATCTCAGGTTCTCCTTTTTTCTTCTGTTACATGTTACTCAATCACTTCATACAACAACCAGGTTTTTACGTCGCTCTTTTTCCTGCACATTCGGTTACTGGTTCAAAGAAAAGGAAATTATTATATTTAAAGCAGAATATTGTAATAATTTTGACACAAACCTTGATGCTCTTGTTGTGTCCAATCTGATATACCTAAGCCTCTCTCTGTTTCCTCAGGTCAATGGTACACCGGTGTCGGTGCCATTCCTCACAGGGCTGATGACACGTCTGTCCACATCTGAAGGCTTCATCGTCATCGACACGCCGCAGGACATCCAGATTCGGTACAACCGCTTCAACACCCTGAGCATCACGATGGGCCAGCGGCTGCAGAACAAGGTGTGTGGCCTCTGTGGGAATTTCAACGGAGACGCCAGCGACGACTACATCACCTCAAGAGGCAAGCCGGCCGTCAGTGCCCTGGAGCTGGCCCAGAGCTGGAAGACCAACGGTATGCAGAACAGGTGGGTTTAGTACAGAAACTGTGAAACGTGCACGTATAGATACTCTCTAATTCTGCATGTAAACTACGGGCCTACTAGCTATGATGACCTCTCGTTGACCATTAGCATTGAGGATAAGTTGTAATCAGAAGTCGGCTACCTGCACAAACAGGCTGCTGTCGTCATATTTAAGATTACAGACGAGGTCATGCACATTGTATGATGTCAAATTCCACGAGACAACAACTTTGATATCTGTCTCCTTCCTGTAGTTGTGATGAGACCCAGTACGTGGCTCTGGCCCAGTCATGTGAAAATACAGCGGTGCAGGCGCTGCAAGGTGAAGACGCCTGTCAGAAGCTCACCCAGGTGAAGGGCTTCTTCCAGCCGTGCCACGGCTTGCTGGACCCCCGGCCCTTCTACCAGTCCTGTTACCTGGACGGCTGCTACAACCATCGCAAGGCTCAGGTGTGTGGCTCGCTGGCGGCCTACGCCGAGGCCTGCCGCTCCCTGGGCACCCTCACCACCAAGTGGATCGCCCAGGAGAACTGCTGTAAGGGCACCGCGAGACACCAGCCACACTCCTACAGCTACAGGAAGTTCACTGTGCATCGTTCATGGCAAATAAAGCCTTGTGTGTGTGACAGTTAACCTTGTGTGTGGACCTGTCTTTAGCAGAATGGATCTATGACCCCTGTGCAGGAGAGATCTGCACAAACTTCACCTGTGAGCTGGAGAACGGAGGCGACCTGTGTGGCTGTCCAGAGCTGCCCACCAGCACAGGAGGTGAGCACGTCACAGGACATCACTGTGACCTCATCCAAGCTTTAATCCTGTCTTGAGTCTCAGATCAAAGTACTTAGTATGACTTTTAACAGTTGAAAAATATGATTATCAATGTTATATGATACAAATTATTTCTGTTCACGAGTTCATGCACCATGAACCAGAATTATGTCAATACCAGGATATTAGCGATTAACTAAAATCAACTGGTTACTGTTCTGTAAATCAGCAATATTTATGTTTTAGTTTCTTTGCATCAAATCATACTGGTGTCCTCAGTAAGTTACGTATAAATATATGTGGATATTTTACACATATTGAATGTATTGTCCATTTAATAAAAGTTGATCACACCACCTATTAGCAATAGTTCCAATATATCTAATATTTCAGCATCATTGTTGTCACAGAGTTGTTAACTTTTTAAACTAAAGAAAAAAAAGAGTCTGGTTTCCTTCTGATTGAAATACGTCAGTATTGACTTCATCCTTTTCCACTGACTATTACTAATAATGTTGTGAACCTGCAGTCCACTGGGAATAACTGTGATGTTTGCCCGCGGCAGGTGATGATGACATCATACAGGCAGAGGTGATGTGTAAACACGCGCAGATGGAAGTTTCCATCTCCAAGTGTAAACTCTTCCAGCTGGGCTTCGAGCGAGAGGACGTGCGGGTCAACGACGAGCAGTGCGCCGGCATCGAGGGCGAGGACTTCATCTCGTTCCGCATCAACAACACCAAGGGACACTGCGGCTCCATCGTGCAGGTCGGTGAACTGGCCCCAGGGCAGAGTCCTGATCTCATGTTCACTGGTTTACTTTAATTTAGAATTAAGATTTTAAGAATGTCAGTAAAGCCTATTGTGCTTGTATTAGTTTTATTCTTAGAAGCCGAGCTTTTAGTCCATATCCCAAACTCGCTCATGTTACTCCAGGAACATACATACTACACATTGATACTGGAGTAATCCACCAGAGGGCACACCACAGAACTCAGACTGTTGTATCCCATAAATACAAACAGGGTGACACAGTAGGAGGTTAGTGTATTGTTACTTTTGAGACAACTGGAGAAGAAGCAATCACAGCGCCGTCATGGTATGTGAGGACATTAAATCTGCCCCTACTGTTCATGGGCATATTGCATCTTGTGGACATTCATCTGAGGACATGCACAACCGGCAAACCAAATGAATGCAGGATATGTTGGATGAGAGGCAGCCATGATCTGTACATGTAGTTAAAATATAGCTGTATTAACAGTATAACACTTAATTATAATTATGATTGGGCTGTATCAACTCTACATGTAATATTGAAGCCTTGTTTTGATGATGGTGATTTTTGTAATTCTAACTTCATCCCTCCATCAGTCGAACAGCACACACATAATGTACAAAAACACGGTCTGGATAGAGAGTGTGAACAACACGGGGAACGTCATCACCAGAGACAAAACCATCAACGTGGAGTTTTCCTGCGCCTACGAACTGGACCTGAAGATCTCCCTGGAGACCGTCCTCAAACCCATGCTCAGGTCAGACCCGAGGACGTTAAGACACAGAGAGACTAAAGCAATAAACAACTTGACTCATGCTCTTTATCTCCCCCCCCCCCCCCCCCCCCCCTCCCTTCCATGCTCCAGTGTGATTAACCTCACGTTGCCAACCCAGGAGGGAAACTTCATCACAAAGATGGCTCTGTACAAGAACGGCTCGTACCGCCAGCCGTACAGGGAGGGGGAGGTGGTGCTCAGCACGCGGGACGTCCTGTTCGTGGGCGTCTTCGTGGAGGGGGCCGATGAGAACCAGCTCATCCTCATCGTGAACATGTGCTGGGCCACGCCGTCCCGCTACAGCAGCGACCGACTCCGATACATCATCATAGAGAGGGGGTAGGGCGAGGAGCTCCAGCACAGACACACACAGAGTATACACAGGAAGTAGGGGCTGAGGTGTGTGTGTGTTACATGTGTCTCTTTATCATCTGTCTGTCACTAGGTGTCCAAACATTAAGGACAACACCATCGGCATGGCAGAGAACGGCGTCTCGCTCACCTGCCGCTTCCACGTCACCGTCTTCAAGTTCATCGGGGATTACGACGAGGTCCACCTGCACTGCGACGTCTCGCTCTGCGACTCGGACACTAACGCCTGCAAAGTGGTGAGAAACTCATGAGCCCAATCCTGAGTCAAAGTGGGGACGGGGAGACGTGTGCTGTGTTAACGTAACGTGTACTGTCCGTCCAGAACTGTCCACACAAGAGGAGAATGTACTCAGAGGACCAGAACCATCAAGAGCACATACTGAGTGTGGGACCCATCAGAAGGAGAGGTGAGTCCAGAACTAAATGTTTTCATCCTTTTCAAAACTAGAGAGATGAATTCCTCAGCCTTTTTAGGACATTCACGTCTCTCGTGTCTCCCGTCCTCTCAGAATCTGACTGGTGCGAGTACCACAACGGAGGCTGTGAGCAGATCTGCTCCAGTAAAGGAACTGGACCAGTGTGCAGCTGTGTGACTGGGATGCTGCAACGAGACGGGAAAAGCTGCCGGAGTAAGAATCAAACACACAACCACACACAACCACACAACAATTTACTGTGCCTTGGAATAGTGGCGTCAAGGCATCAAACAAACTGGTATTTTCAGATGGGTCAGGTAGCAGCAATGTTACCTGCAAGTCACTGAGCAGGGAGGAGATTTCCCAGATCAGATGAGGGTCTAAAGATGCTTCAGGTTTTAAAATGTGGACAAACAAAGTGAATAATAATTAAATACATATTTAAAAGCATATATAACACAGAAAGCTCCAGTGAGGGATGCTGCCTGCTCATATGAAGTCGGGGGGTTTATTTCTGGGCCTTTAATCAAAGTCAAACATTTTAAATAGGCGTAAAATAATGTCAACTTTCAAATTAGCTGTGGGGAAAGAGATTTTATATAAATAAATACACAAAACCAATTCACAAACATAAACACAGTATGAAACTAAATCAGAAATTAATTAATAGTTATTTAAAAGGACAAAATGATGCAGCAATAAATAAATATAGAATAGATCTGTATGACATGTAAATCCCCATCCACGCAGTACAATCAAACACTAACAATAATGAATGCACATTTATTGTTGTGGTCTTTTCTCAGCCGTGAGCTCGAGCTGCTCCGCTCCACCTGCGGTTCCTCTGCTGGTCGTCGGCGCTGTGACCTCCATGTTCCTGGCTCGTGCTCAGACGCCTCTTCTCTCCTAACAGCCCGAGAGCCGAGGACGACGCCAGCTGACGACATGGATCAAACTCACAGAAAGACTCGAAGAGGCACAGCAGTGATTAGACAGTAGATCGGCTGTGAGACAGATTTCTAGACGTGTGGAGAGTCCGTCCTGACAGAACTCGTAGTTTTCTCCCTTCAGCTCTACTTCCTCCGTTATTTACATCTCATCGTTGTATCGTCCGTCTCTTAAAGCCACTTTCGCCATCTTCAGACCTGATGTTAACTTCTGTCCTGAGGGATCCGATCACAAGTAGATTAGAAAACCAATCAAGAACCGTCGGGGTTTTATTCTTTAATTTATCTGTGAAACAAAACAAGGAATTTTAAGGTTTTATTTATTAGGATTTTTCTTTATTAATGAAAACTTTACAGCCCAAGGTAATAACCAGCAGATTAGTTGATAAAGGAAATAATCATTACATCCAAACCTGGAAGCAACAGACTGACACATCCTGCAGACATGGTCATTGTCAGAATCTTTAAAGCAACACGATGAAACTTTTTCAACTTAAAACTGCAGCTTTATAATGAGTTGATGGTTCAGCGACAGTGTTATTCACGTCCCATTGACGCACACGCCCAACCAATTGGGATTCAGTCTCAACTCTGAATCAATAATCACATTTTTACAGCATTAAATAACTGATTTAAACCAAAGTTATTGTAAAATTTTGTTTGGTCCTTGTCCCGTTCACTAACGTGGAGGAGGAGTTTATGACCTATACTGCAGCCAGCCACCAGGGGGGCCAGTTGAGACATTTTGGCTTCACTTGTAGGGACTAACCTGTTTCATTTTTCAGTAGACAGCTTCAGAGTCATAGTAATTTGACCTTTCCACATATTAAACATATCCAGGAGGAGAATGTCTGATCCAGACCAGCTCTAGATGTGATCCGGCTGGTACCATAGCCCCTGTATTACACTGACTCTGTATTTACACCTGCAGTACGTGTCTGTCCATATCAAGAAAGATTATTGCTCTGTACACAAACCTCTAAATGTCCTGCTGTAATTTATTCACTTCCTACGACCTCCGGATAAAATGCAGTACAGTTTTTACCAAAAATAACAGAATAAAATGGATAAATTAACTAAATCTACATGTGGAATGTTTAAATCTCTGTCACAGAATATTTCGTAATGCGCAAATGGAAGTTCTAAGTTTATCTTGGTGTCCAGGGGGAGTTTGTGAATAAAGTGAGTATTTATATGTGTGGAAAGCACCTTGTGAAATGAATACTCGTATATTTTAAACTAGTACCACGTTGTTAGCGTGTTATGGCTGTAAGATAATCAGCCAGTTGTAGTTTTCTCTCACACGTACTGACTGTGGACATAATACTGTCAGCAGAGTAGGTATAAGTACACTCCCCGCACAGTATCTTTGTACTCTGCACCTTCATGTGTTATTAATGTCAGAGTATCACCACATATCTGATGTAAACCTTCAGTGTTCTTCAGTTGAAATTTATAGTTTATTGTTATTAGTCCTGTTTTTCTACCTTCTATGTACAAATGTACAGTCCCTGTCACTTTGGTGGTTTTATGTCTCGAGCGTTTTTAATAATCAATATCTTTGTGTGTGTGTTTGTGTGTGTGTTTGTTCAAAAATCTGACAACAGATGTATTATCGTTTGAGACCAGCGTCACCGTATAAACAACTAAATAAATGAAGAAGTTCTCAAAGTCAGTGTGAGTCTAGTTTTACTGGATGGAGAAAATATGAGCTTCGGCTGTTCAGTACTGAGAGAACAGAACTTTTTGTGCGATGTAATCTGAGGTTTCGTAGTTTTTCAAGATTTCGGATCCAGCAGAGCTTAAGTAAAATTGGATTCTCATTAACAATATGACTTTTTCTCATCAAAGTACAACTTTCATATTATGATTTCTACTCAATTGAGACTTTAATCTTGTAATATCACGACATTAAACTTGACATTTCCGTATTTGCAATTGCAAAGCAACGCTCCTTTGTAAAAAATTTGTATTTTTTAACCATAGAAACATTTAAACCCCTCTTTTTCAGTTATGTTATGTTCTTTGCACGAAACGTGAGGATGTCTGTAGCTGAAATTAGAAATAGAACCAGTCCAGATGTTTCTTCTTGTGCTGACACAGTTTCTAACAAAGTGATTTGAGTCATTCACTCCGCACCTTGTGTTGTGTCCAACCTGAATGTTTGGAAATGAATGGAGTGAATTCTTTCCAACGTGAAACATGAGGTGTGACGCGCCCTCCAGGGAGTAATGTGCACTGTCGCCTTCAATTAAATATCAGTGACGCCTCCTGCTCACATGTGGAAACTGTGTACAAATTACCTTCCACCAAGCAGGTTCTTTCAAGCACATTCATGTCAGTGTAATTATAGATTTCTATCTTTACAAAGTGAGAACTAAATATGTGTGATAAAGGAAGGTCGGGGTTTGATTCACAGCTGATCTCTGTGCGGAGCTGATCACAACTGGACGTTGTCACTTCCCAGTAACAACGTCCAGTCAGACTCTCTCTACTCAGGACCTGTTCCCAATAAGTGAATCTGTCTGAGTGATCAGAATAAGACTGATCTTCACTCATATATTTTTACTTTTGTGTTTCCCTCAGATAATAACAGATATCTGTGTGCTGTGTTTGGATCCAGTGTGATTTCCTGTGAATATCTTCAGTCAGCTCTGGTCTCTGGCCCTGGTTGTGGCAGTAAAACATCCACTTGAGACACAATCTGTAAAATCTTTGTCTCTGTCTCACTCAGAATGTCCTGTAGTCGACCTCTGACCTGTGACACAGCTGCTGTCACGTCCTCAAAGTTCCTCAGTAGACGGAGGATTGTGTAGATCCACTGAGTGGTGACAGTGACAATTCAAACAGGACTTCAGAGCTTTCAGTTTTCTCCCAGTGCAGACATCACAGGACACATCTTCAGGTCCAGCATAGCAGTGATCAGCAGGAGCAGTTTACTCAGCTAACATGGTGTTTTTCCCATAGATGCAACATAGGGCAAGAAAGACCTCATTACGTAGGGTTGCTTGATTAAAGCTGAAATCCTCTTCATGTTCCGATTGCCATCGTTCCGATCATTTCATTTGAGCAAAATTTACCAAATTGGCCTGCCAACCTGCCACTAACCGGCCACTAACCAGCCTGCCTACCTGCAGCTAACCAGCCTGCCTACCTGCCATTAAGCAGCCTGCCTCCCTGCCACTAACCTGCCACTAACCAGCCGCTAACCAGCCTGCCTACCTGCCATTAAGCAGCCTGCCAACCTGCCACTAACCGGCCACTAACCAGCCTGCCTACCTGCCACTAACCTGTCACTAAAACCAGCTTGCCAACCTGCTACTAACCTACATGCCTACCCACCTACCTGTGTGCAACCTAAGCTGTGAATGACCAGAGTCTTCTGCCGGAGAAACTGAAGAGTAGTCAGAAGATAGCGAACGAGTCACGTCGAATATTTGCAAGGAATTCAAACGTCCAATTTGAGAGGTGTGTGGGGTAGGGTAAAGTATAAATTGCTGTTATTTTGACGACTATATCAAACGTGAATCTTCAAACTCAGTAAGTTTTGTTT
This sequence comes from Pleuronectes platessa, assembly GCF_947347685.1. Taxonomy (NCBI): domain Eukaryota; kingdom Metazoa; phylum Chordata; class Actinopteri; order Pleuronectiformes; family Pleuronectidae; genus Pleuronectes; species Pleuronectes platessa. The sequence continues at coordinate 3,626,689 of NC_070640.1, read as the reverse complement.
CATTTCCACCTTAACACCTTAAGAGTCTCGTCTTTTGATGCATTATGTATTTGACTGGAGCCGCACGTCGCCTGAGAGGCTACATCCAAGGTGAGACAAAATACCTGAGAGTCATTCAGAGGAGCTTTTAACCTTTTCATAACTCAGAGCCTCTCACATCTGGCGTCTTGCAGCTGGACGGTCAGAGGTCGTCCAATCAAACTGAAACTGTAACTGAAACGTCCCCTACAGCCTCAGTGGTGAATCAACCCTCGACCTTTGCACGGTGGCGATTTGAGATAAGTTGAAGTCGCACTCGCACGTCAAAAGGATTGTGCTGATGTTGCCGCTCCCTTCAAGGGCACACGATTCCATTCTGAGGCAACAAAAGCACTGAGGATAAGAATGTGTTTCAAGCTCTTAATGGACATTCAATCAAAAGTGGACATAACTTCTTCTGTTTTCATCTCTTTAGCGCTTTGATTCCATTTCAGTGGAAACAATACGACGTGTGTGCAGAGGGCAGAGTGACCCACAGACGTGAGAGGACGTAGACCCAGTAACACTGAGAGTAAACCTAGGTTCTGATAAGACCTCAAAGTTAAAGTCAGGTCTAATCTTAATTAAACAGTAATACTTCCACATCAGTCTCTTTTAAACTGTGTAATACTTCTACATCAGTCTCTATTAAGCTGTGAAATAATTTAATAGAACTGAGTAATACTTATAAATCAGTCTCATTTAAACTGTGTAATACTTCTACATCGGTCAAATTTAAAGTTAATAATACTCTAATAGAACTGAGTTATACATCTATATCAGTGTCTATTAAACTGTGTAATACTTTAATAGAACTGAGTAATACTTCTACATCAGGGTCTATTAAAATGTGTACTTCTACATCAGTCTCTGTTTAACTGTGTAATACTTCTAGATCAGTGTTATTTAAACTGTGTAATACTTCTACATCAATCTCTATTTAAATTGTGTAATACTTCTACATCAATCTCTATAAAACTGTGTAATACTTTAGTAGAACTGAATAATACTTCTACATCAGTCTCTTTTAACCCTTGTGTGGTGTTCGGGTTTTGGTCACTCAGCCAAAGTTCGCGGGTCTGGTGGACCCACTGCATTATTATTAACAACAATATATGTAAAAATACTTAACAGATGTTACCTTTATCACTACGGTGATTTCTCTGGAGAAATCAGAGTAATTTATTAGTCAGCTAATGTTCACTGGAAAACATGGTTATATTTCGCGATTAGTACGTTTTGACCCTTCACTTATTTGAGTGTTGGTTTTGTTTCTGAATGAAGATCTTACAGTGATATCCGTTATTATTTCATGTTTCTGAAAGATGTCCAAACAGATGTAACTTCAACCCTTCGCTATCAATGATACTCAACTCTGTTCACGCTGATTTTATCTTTTTTCTTTGGTTTTGGATTAAAGCAGCGACGCCCAGTTCTACGGTGGTAAGTGAAAAAGCTCACATTATCGTTTTCTGCTTGATCTTGTGGTCAGTGAGAAGGAATCAAGCAGTAAATTATGTTTACTTTATCCATTTATTGATGCACCATTTTTTTAAGACACAAACCAACATTTCTTTTCTCACACTGTTTATTGACGTCTCCTTCCTCACATGCCTTTTCTCCTCAGTAAGGATTATGCTGCAGCAGGAACGAGAGCAAGACCAGGTACGTTTTCAGCCTAAGGCCAAAACCTATTCCTCTCTTTCAATCTCTTGACTATATGAGGAGACTTCACACATAAAACAACAGAAGTTTGACAGTTATAAACCATTGTCTGTCCTGTGTCTGTTCTTGGGTCCTAACACAGTGTCAGCAGGGATCTGTGTCTCCCAGAAGACGCTTCGACAGATTGTGGATCCCAGTCAGAGTCTCCTCGGGCAGCTGCACAAAATTGTCTACATCTCTCAAGTATTGCAATGCACAGTTTTTGTGTCACAGAAAATCCAAGAAATCCTTGCAATTCAAATGATCATCTCATCGTGATCTTCCTGCAAACGGGCTCTTGTGCTGGTATTGAATTGGGTTATGTCATCCCCAGCTTCCGCCAGCTCTGCACCACAACATCAGATGTCGAGTCATCGTAAGATTTAAAAAGTCTCTGTTCCACTATGGAAGCGATGCGTACAACCTCAAGGTGGAGCTAAGCAAGGTTTGTACTGTCAACTTATAATTGAGTGAAATATCCAGGTGCATCTACGTAAAATCAGTACCGTGGTTACTGAAGAGTAGAAAATAATGATTTTCCTGTAATTGTTTTCTCACTCGCAGCTTGGCACTGCTTGAATCCAGGTTTCACTGTCTCTTCTGGGTTTAGGTTTTGATTCATAGTGAAATGTCTGAAAAAAGGTGTCTGGAGGGAAAGTGCTCAATCTCCTTCATACTTTGACGCTTCATTCAAACTCTGCACAGCGGCTTCTTCAGCTCAGTTTGCCAGGTCTTGTAATTGAGGAACACCAGCCATGCTTAATGATGTGATATGATATGTTGACGGGTTGGAGTCGGGGTTGGGTTTTTAGGGCAGGGTTTAAGTTTAGAGCAGGGATAAGGGTTGGGGAGGGTTAAGCTGAGTGATGTGCTTTCTGGGTTCGGCTGAGACCGACTGAATGGTGGGCGGGGCTTCCCTTTTGCAGAGCTGAGCGGCTCTTGGTTGTTCTGGAGGTTGGTGGGGGTATACGCAGCTCATGGAAATTAGAATTCATTTCTTTATGCTTCCTCCCAAGATCTGTGTGCTGCCTCTGCGGGTTGTGTTGTGCACGTTGCTGCTCATTCAGCCTGAGCTCATCGAGCTGTCGGAGCTGAGGGTTTGTCTGCTCTTTTTTCTGGTTCGTCAAACCTTCCTTGAGCTCAACACGGCACTTATCGTGTGTGGACCTTTCTTTTTCAAGAGCAGAGGAGGATTAATTGGCTCTCTCCCGTTCTCTTTCAAGAGCAGATGCAACCTGAATGGTTCTCTCCTCCAAGATTGACTTTTGTACTGCTTCCTTATGCAGGGCATCTTGCAGTTGGGCCAGTGTCGGTGTGCTCTCTGACCGATCCTTAGCCTCAAATTTAGCCATGATGTCCTCGTTCTCCATCCTTGGTGTGTGCATGTCGTTCATCTGACTCTCTGTGGCTGTTGAGGCTTTCTTTTGCTGCTCGTTTTGTTTTATTTCTCTCAATAAGCGGGTTTTGTACTTCCGGAGTTTCTCTTCAAGCATGTTGCAACTGTCTCGGTCCTTCTTGAGCTGGATTAGAGAAAGCTCTCTCTTGAGTTGGACATCTTCCAGTTCACCTTGCAGCCTATTTTTATCCAAAGCCAGTTGGTGATTTTTACAAGTCAGAAGCATCAGCTCCTCTTTGTCCTTCTGCTGCTGGGAGAGGACAGCCTCATAATCCGTCTGGAGTTTATTGTATTTGCCTTGCTCCTGTTTGAGTTTCAAGGCCCACTGGTTATCTTGAGCAAGCTCTCTCTTGGGGACATCTTCCAGTTCACCTTGCAGCCTATTTTTATCCAAAGCCAGTTGGTGATTTTTAGAAGTCAGAAGCATCAGCTCTTCTTTGTCCTTGTGCTGCTGTGAGAGTGCAACTTCCAAATCCTTCCGGAGTTTATTGTTTTTGCCTTGCTCCTGTTTGAATTTCAAGGTCCACTGGTTATCTTGAGGCAGCTCTCTCTTGGAGTCATCCTTAAGTTCACCTCGGAGCCTCTTTTGCTCCAATTTCTGCAGATTCTGATTTTTATAAGGCATAAGCATCAGCTTTTCTCTGTCCTTCTGCTGCTGGGAGAGAGCAACTTCCAAATCGTTCTGTAGTTTATTGTATTTGCTTTGCTCCTGTTTGAATTTCAAGGTCCACTGGATATCTTGAGCACGCTGTCTCTTGTGGTCATCCTTAAGTTCACCTCGGAGCCTCTTTAGCTCCAAAGCCAGTTTCTGATTTTTACCCGACAGAAGCATCAGCTCTTCTTTGTCTTTGTGCTGCTTGGAGAGGGCAACTTCCAAATCCTTTTGGAGTTTATTGTTTTTGCCTTGCTCCTGTTTGAATTTCGCGGTCGACTGGTTATCTTGAGCACGCTGTCTCTTGTGGTCATCCTTAGGTTCACCTTGTGGCCTCTTTTGCTCCAAAGCTAGTTGCTGATTCTCACAAGTCAGATGGATCAGCTCTTCTTTGTCCCTCTGCTGTTGGGAGAGGGCTGCCTCATAATCCCTCTGGAGTTTGTGGTGTTTTGCTCGCTCCTCTTTGAGGCCAGAGGGCCACTGGTCAACTCTCTCTTGCAGCATGGAAATAGTATTGCTCTTGGCTTCGGAACTGTTTTGAAGAGTTTCAATACTGATGTGAAGGGATTTGATTTCATTTTCTTGTTCAAGAGATTTCCGTTTCATCTTATAAAGATCCTCATATTTCTGTTTGAGTTCCTTAATTGTTTTCTGTCCTTGAAAGATTACCTCATAATTCCCCTTCAACTCATCTTTGAATTTCTCGACCAGCTCATCTTTCTCTTTGAGATCAGCCGTCATTTTGCTTATTTGCTTTTGAAGCTTTGCATATCTGTGCTCCTGGTCTTTCTCTGATTGCCTAAGATGAGATGTTGGATCTTTTTCAACTTGCTCCTTCTTCGAAGCTTTTGAAAGGGCGTGGTTCTCTTTTCGCTTTCTCCTCTGGGCTTCTTTCATTTCAGTTTCCGCTCTTATTCTCAATTTCTCTTCAAGAGCAGCTTTGGCAGCTTTGTCTTTTTGGAGGTCTCTGTGCAGACCATCAGAAGAACTTGATTCTTCAAACTGTGAACCAAAGAACAATTATTGGTTTGTTGTTCATTCATTTATCTGCCTATTGACATGTTGTGTTTTACTCATATGCTTATGTAGCCAAACAAAATCAATTATTCATTTATAATAATTAATAAATTATAAAAAATGCAGTCAATTACTGAAAGGGAGTCAATAATAGTTAAAATATTAGATATTACACAAGATGTCATTATTATTACAAATATTTTGTGTATAGGGTTTGAACCTACATACACACTTACCTCCTCAAAATTGAGGCTGTAGAGCTCCTCCTCAATTACTTCCTGGATCTTCTGCTCTGTCTCATCCACAATCTCCTCTTCTGTCTCCTCCTCAACCTCTTCAGCATAAATAGTTTTTGGCATCTTCTTTGAGACACGCTGAAAGCTGATCTCCTCTGTTTCATCCACAATCTCCTCCTCTATCTCCTCCTGCATCCCGTCCTTTATCCTTATCTCTACCTCCTGTTGGATGAGGCACTCAAAATCCTTCTGAATCCCCTCCACAAAGTCCAGCTCTTCCATCGTAAAAAAGTTCCTCATATCCATCGCTGTCAATTTCTCTATCTTTTAAAAGTTAAAAACTTGACTTGCCAATGATTGAATTCGCTGTGATAAAACGTTGTATCCACCAATAGTGTGTATGGTTACCACACTTCTTCTGTTCTTTGTTTGATGTTCCTTCACAGACAAAGATTCAAGGACTGCTCTATTAAAGGCGGCACACTGTGATATCATCACTCTCAAATGTTTCTCTTTGAACCCTGCACACACACAAAATGTGGCTCTTGATCAAAGAAGAAGTCCAGTAAATGGCGTTAATACACCTAACCGCCTGTCAACCAAAGGGAATAAGAACAACACAACTTGGCTCATTTTTCAGATACAGTTCTGCTCCTTTCCCTCTATAAATAGCCTCTGGCCTGTTACCCTGACTAACTTACAGGAGTCTGACGTCCCCTCACAAGAGTTGAGAACATGGAGAAAAGGATCAACACCTATATGTATGGAAGCATCATCCTCAAGTCTTGTAGAGGCGTTTAAAGGTACCAAGAAAAGACTGGAGACCCTCTCGGAGTCCTGAGACACATCTATACGGGCTGTTGCACCATCACTGGCAACAGGAAGGTAATAAAATCCTTAATAAGCAACTCAACAGGTAAAAGCTGCACTTGTGATCCACCTTCAACATGGAGGACATACAGTAGTTTGGGCGTAGGTCAGAGTTGACCCCTGTGGAACAAGGCAACTCCTTCAGAGTGGCAAAAATGTGTAGTCCTGGAAATCCGGCATCAGGAAGAGGTAGCAAGTTGTGCAAAGGCTGTGGGGAATGAAAGCAAGCAGGATTAGCTTCCTGCTTAGAGCAACCTGTGACGTCCTTCTCCTGGCCAAAAAACCAACAGCATGAAAGAAGATCCACCCTGCCCTCTATGCTCAACTCCAGCTACCCTCAGGCCCATCTTCACTGGTTGTAAAATAGGTCTCTCCAAAGATAGGTATACATCAACTGGTGGTAGGCGTTTCAGTGATGAAATCAGACTTTTTTCATCAGTGTTGAGGTCTATTTTTTTTAACTTAATTAGAAATTGAACACACTCATGTCAGTCTACATGAGAAATGTTTTTTGAAGAGAGAAAATATTTGGAAGACAATGAAGGGGAAGAGTTTAGAGAATATGAAGATCCTGTTTCTATCAATTCAGAGTCTGACAGTGAGTTTTAGGAAGAGGATGAGATTGACCATCAGCCAGCTACGTAAAAAGTTCATCTGCAGCCAGTCCCATATCCAGGCCAGGCAATCAAGAGCCAACGTATGGATGTCAAAAAATGATGAAATCGCATGGCTACCCATGTAATAAGGATGCAACCAGGGCCGACACAGATAGCAGTGAATCATGTGCAGGACATCAATTCTTCTTACGAACTTTTCATTACGTAAATTATTTTGCACTAATTTGGAGGGAGAGCGTGTTTTTGTAGAAAGCTGAAATGAGATGGACCAAACCCATTTATTTGCATACTTTGGGGTTATTATCCTTGCTGGAGTTTTCAAATCCACAGAATCCTTGTGAGATGCAGAAACTGCCAGAGAACTTTTTGCTTAAAATGTACAATTTAACACTTTACATAGTCCTGGGTCCAGTGGCCTTGAACACCACATATGTGTAGGGGGGGTGTACAGTGTATAGTCACTGAAAATATGTTCTTTTATATGTTCATCACAGAAAATGCGCCAAGGCCAATGAGTCTCAGGTTGAAAAAAATATTTATCCCATCGTTTTTCTTTTAGCAAACATTGAAGACGGGTCCCACAGACCCGAACAACATACAAGGTTTAAACTGTGTAACACTTTAATAGAACTGAGTAATACTTCTACATCAGTCTCTATTAAACTGGGAAATACTTCTACATCAGTCTCTTTTAAACTGTGTAATACTTCTACATCAGTGTTATTTAAACTGTGTTATACTTCTACATCAGTCTCATTTAAACTGTGTACTTCTACATTAGTCTCTAATAAACTGTGTAAAACTTCTACATCAGTCTCATTTAAACTGTACTTCTACATTAGACTCTTTTAAACTGTGTAAAACTTCTACATCAGTGTAATTTAAACTGTGTAATACTTCTACATCAGTGTAATTTAAACTGTGTAATACTTCTACATCAGTGTTATTTAAACTGTGTAAAACTTCTACATCAGTGTTATTTAAACTGTGTAATACTTCTACATCAGTGTTATTTAAACTGTGTAATACTTGTACATCAGTCTCTATTAAACTTAGTAATACTTCTACATCAGTCTAATTTCAACTCTGTGATACTTCCATTGTCAGTGCAACTTCAATATGTTTATTTGTATAATTCCAAAACCTCTCAAATACCATAATCTATTTTGACATTTCCTCATGTATATATTGCATGTTTACTTATTTTCACGAATGCTTCTCATTATGTTTCCATCCCCGTTGCTGTTGCTGTAACGTGGCACATTTACAATGAATAGGATTATCTTATTTTATCATTAATTAAATGTATAGAAAGGTAAATTAATGAGGTGAAAACTGAGGGTTTTAAGTTTTCCAATATGTTCATCAGAAGGCTTTTACGGAGCATTTTTATTTCATAAAGGCAGAAGACATTGACGTTACATGTAAACCCACATCCACTCATTCAGTCTCTTAGATGTAGGCCAGTGATTAATCAACACCTTGTTCTGTTGTCATGTTGCCAGTGTAAACACAGTTCAAGCCCGAGTCTCTTGGCCTCATTTGTCGGCCTTTGTGGTGAATATTGAGCCTGTTGTGTTTCTGTGGTTACATACGTTTGTAGATGAGTGCATTTACGACGTGTTTACAAGTGTGTATCTCTAATCATCAATTTTATTGCACACTGTAATTATTCAGAATGGTCCGGACTGTTTGAGAATGAAGATTTGATGTGAATACAAAATCCAAAATGGCGGGCTTCCTGTTGAGTTTTTCCCATTGCACATTCAGAATTCTTTTTTTTGTCTAGTCATGATACACCTGGGCTGTGATTTTTGTGAAGATCGGGGAAAGCTAACCGAGGGACTTTTCCTTATATTACGCTGTTGAGCCATTTTGCCACGCCCATTACAAATTACTCCAGAATACAAATACTTTTAGGGTTTTGAATTTCCTGCAAACTTTGTTAAGAATTTCAGCCAGTCTAGGCCCTGAAAAAGCCCAAAAGGGAAAATCCTTCAAAATACAATAGGGCCTCCAGCCGTATGTGCTCGGGCCCTAATTATAACTTCAAAGATTTAGTCAATGTAACATTCACACAGGTTTTATCTTCATGTGACCGTGTATCTGACCCTTCAGGCTTCACAGGGGTCAAGGGTCAGTTCCAAGAAGGTCAAATAATTCACATTCTTTAAACGCCAGAGGAAGAAAGAGATTACAGGCTGACTTAGAGGCTCAGGTGTTGATTGTATCATCATATAAATTTAGGAGGAAATATCAACTGTGCTGTAGTTTATTTTTCCTATAAGGACCAGGGCTATGAACGTGTTGATTGACAGTCGGATGGACCAATCGGCGTCGTTTAAACATTAAGACATAAAGAGACTAGATACAATTATATATACATGTTTTATACTGAGTGCTGGTCACCTGTTTATTCATATATTGAATGTATCTCGATCCAAATGGCACCAAATTCCACATTGCACTTCCTCAGTCCCTGAACCACACACGTGCAGAGTGTGAAGAGGAGAAGATGAACAGTTCTCGAGATATGTGAGACACACACAGACAGACAGAGGTTTGTGGAATTAGAAAAATAACCTAGGTAGATACTGAAAGAAGAAGCGTGCAGCTCTTCTCCTCAGACCTCACTTCCGTGCATTTGTTACTTGTTTTTCTTGTTGCTGGAGTTTGATTGAACGTGACTCACTGCAGAGTTTAGGTGAGCTGAAGTTTACACAGAGGGATCCCTGTGTTTGCTCATGCATGAGTACAGCTGGAGGTATTCCCTCCCTGAGGTGCGTGCCTATAGGTCGGAGGCGTCGCCCGCGGGGGGGGTGGAGGCGCCAGGTGGCAGCATGTGTGTTGATGGGATCGGCCTCGTTGTCAGGGGAGGTCGGAGCATGAGATCGCTGTAATTAGTTTCTGTGAGAAAAAGACTGTAAATGTCTCAGCAACCACCTCAGACCTGTGTGACCGCAAGATAATATTAACTACACGAATGAGCTCATTGCCTAACTTGATGTTCTTATCGTGGCTTGTAAACTTCAACCTTGATCATATCTGTTTTAATCAATCAATTCTATTAATGTGACACATGGAATTACACGTAAAAATGAAATAACAACAATAACGTCCTTGAGCAGAGAGTTTTCCTCGGCCAATGAACAGCCGTCCCTTAATTTCTGCAAAAAATCTCTCATGTTTGTTTGGACGTAGCTCAAAAACAATTGAAGATACGTAGAAACTGTTCGTTCTTTAATGAATTCACTTTATCTCAGCTTCACATTTGAGGTTTTTGTTCCACCCCATGAAACCACTTTTAAAAGATCCTGATCTGTTTCTTTTGTTTGTCAACCAGACTGTGCAAAAAAACCTACTGATTAGAAATAGATCAGATGCAGATGTTTTCTCCTCCTACTGACTCAGTTTCTAATAAAAAGATTTGTGTCAGTTGTTAGGTAAATTAATTACTTGAATTCTTTCCACAGTGTAACATGAGGTGTGTCGTTCCTTCGAGGGATTAATGTGAACTGAGAGTGACATTTCATGTGTTAATTAACTGTAGACGTCCACCGAGCAGGTTATGTTTTCACGCCCTTTGTTTGTTTAATTGTTTGTCGGTTGGCTCGTGGTTTTATCGTCACAAGGATTACGCAAAATAACTACTGAGAGGATTCCCATGAAACTGAAAGGATGGGACAAGAAAGAAGTTCAGGATTATTTTAATGTGGTGTTTTGAGACATTTTGATTCCTGGGAATAATTGATGGAGGATATATCTTGTAATGAAGCTCATGTACCCCTTTTCCAAAAAGGCAGTTCAAGTCCGGTTCTGACCCAGAGACTAACTTTGTTTCCGAAACACAAAGAACTTGCTCTGGAGCGACACCGACTCTTTGCTGGTGCAGGAGAAGGAATCACTCACGTCAGAGTAGAATAACCGTGATCAATAAAACCGATCAAAACTTGAGTTTGAGCTCGTGCAACGTATCGTCTGCAGAGAAGGAGACCAACCGTCTGTGTGGTCTTCAGCTGAAGTCGAGAACAAGTTAGAAGGAGCTTCAAGGACAAATTAAATTAGTTCATCCCGTGGGGAGAATGAACATTTTCAATTTAATTGAAGATCAGCCATTATTTGAATCCGCGATTCCACACCAATAACTTATGTTGCTTTCAGATATGAACTGGACATTTTGTGGGGCTGTATGTGAAAACGCAAACATCATCTGCTCCGGATCCAACTTCATGGACCATTTTCGGTGCTCATGTCATTGCATCAGATGTCACCAGGATAGAAGAAAGAAATTCCTGCTGACATACCAGACCTGGAATCTGACCTCATCAGAGAAAGTCAGTCCCGTTAAACCTGCAAGCGGCGAGATTCAGCGACGCAGGAATGTTTGTGACTAAGTTAAAGAATCACATTCCTCTTGTGTGCATGTGGGTGGTTGATTGTGAAGAGACTCCCGCGCTCGCTGCTCCTCTCTGGTTTGCCTGGATACATGATTTGTTTGAGGTGTTCCCTCGTTGACGCACCTCTGTGAGCGTGATTACGTGTTCCAGTGAGTTAAACGTCCAGAGGATGAGTCAGAAAACAATTAGTGACAAGCTAAACCTTTCTTGTAGCACATAGTCAAGCCAGGAATGTCGGAATATGTAAGTGGTTATTCATACTCCCCTAAGAAAAAAACATATTAACTTAAATATATTTACATTTTTAGCTTAATTTCATAAAAAACAAACACTTCACTCCACCCAACAGCCTCCAGGGTCTTTAGCTTTTTTATGAGTAAGTAAACTGCCATAAAACCTCTGATAATATGCATCGCTGTGTAGGTTTAACACCTGGTTCATCAGCTGAGAGGCGAGAGTTTCTGTGACAGCAGCAGACTTTGCTCGCTGGTTTTAATGCTCCCTCTGTTAAAGTTGAGAGCGAGTGCATGAGGACAGAAGGACCCGTAAAGTTTACGGGCCGACTGTTAACCTCTTATCAGACTCAGAGCTGTTCCTGTGTCAGATCCTCGCACGGTCCAAAGATCCAAGTCCAGTCGGGTCAGCAAGACTCTGAGAGGAGAGGAAGGTTCTGGAGGTGGAATGAAGCTCAGCTCAGCTTTTTGTTTTCGGCCAGCACACGACAACTACCTGCTGTTGTTTAGAAAACAAGAGAGAAACGTGATTGTAAATGTCCGACTGTATTTTGCTCTTAAAACCATCTTGTCAATAAAATGTGGATAGAAGATGATAGAAAGAAGTTGAAAAGAACACGTTCAAGAAGAGTCGTCCATTCAATCTAATATCGATACTGAGGGGCCGTAGTATTTATCGCACACACAAGTTACTAATTAATTTTGAATTCAATGTAAATGTATGAATATCTCATATAAGTTTGTTAAAGATTAAACGATTGTCCAGCTGGTCACGTCCAGTTTTCGCCTGGTCCCGTTGGGGTTGAAGGTCAAAGTTCAACCTCCCAGATGTTTTTTATGTAATCATTTAGGAACTAAAAGGTAAAATTAAAGTTAAAACAAGCTCCACGCAGCTCCAACAGTAAAACTCTGCTCACACACTGAGGCATCAGAGTTACCAATAAGATAAGGTCATGAATAACTGGGTCAAATCACTTATATTGTATTTTAAACTTTATGCGCTTTAATTGACTTTTTAACTTTCTTTTAACTGTCATTTTGAGCATTTATAATCATTTTGATTTGTAAATTTTATGATAATGTGACTTTTCCCCAAAAAATTCTCACTGTGACCATTCAGCTGCTTTGTAGGGTCAAAGAAATGTGATAGAACCCTTAATATTTCATGTAAATAAATAGAAAGCACAGAATCATCCAAATACAGGATACCAACATATTTGTTATTATTTATTCTGCAAATGTTTGCAAAGATAAACACTGATAGCAAAATAACTGTAAAAGGACCATAACTGCCGATATTATCGCGCGACCAATAAATCAGACATATTCTAATAAGTACGTTTTGAAATCTATAGAAGATAAAGAGAAGACGTTTTGATTGGGATAGAAAATCTCAATGTATTGGTTTATTAATCTTCTGTCATAGTTTCACAGTGTTAATGTTTTCCAACAGCACTTGAATGCAACACAGGTTTTCTACGTACGGGAGGTGGGCGTGAACACAACGCAGTAAAAGCAGTCGCACACAGACTCACGCTCACACACAGACACACACACCTCCTCAGTGTCACTGACCTCAGAGATCCACGCAGCAGCAGCAGCAGTTGTGTTCAGGCGCAGAGCTGCAGACGCACCGGGACCTGAACGCACCGGAACCTGAACGCACCGTCTCTCGCTCCTCTCGTTGATTACCGGATCCGGCTCTGCGGCAGCGGCGCTTCCCTGAACAACATGCCGTCTCTGCGTCACTCCTACACGGTCACGGTGCCCGAGGAGCCGGCCTCTCTCCAGCTGGACAGACCCGAGCTGCAGCGGCGGAAGACTCCGTCCCTGTCCCGGTCCGCGCTTGTGTCCACGTTCATGGGTCTGATCATCAACCAGGCCAAGGTGGGTCCACCTCCTCTCATTCTGTCCATCGTTTAGTATCACTATTATAATTTGTTATCATTAATTATCATTATTATCATTTATTTTATTGAGATCCTCATTTTAATATAAACTTTTTTACATAAGAAACGTTTTATGATGGCTGCATGTCCCTCACTGACTCTGTAAACTTACATTTGTGCACTTGTACTTGTAAGTACACACTTGCCCATGCACTGTTATGCATGACTCACTTGTACATGTTATATATATATATATATATTATAAATATATCAGTGTTGTATAGTTATTATATCAGATTTTCAGTAAACTGTTATCATGGTCGAAATTCTTCACTATAACTATATTATCACAATATTTATAGAACCTTTAAATCATATTATTAATATCTTGTCATGTAGTTGTTGCCATAGTTTTTTAATTTGTGTATATGTTTCCTATTGATTATTGTAGACAGAACATATCACTATAACATATCTGTCACCAGAGGAGTCAGCACATATCTTGAGAACCATGAGTTTACTGGTTTAACTGGAATAATATGAAGAAATATGTTCGGTTGTTTTACATTTATTGAAAGAAAAACCTTTTCTTAACTTAGCATATTTACATAAAACTAGTAGTTGTTGTATTTTACAGTGCTTCACATCCACAGACTGTATCTGTGACACTGCAGCAGCAAAACCGATGGACTCTGTGAAATAAGGAAGCAGCGACTCAAACAGCGAGTGAATGAAAACCAGTTGAATTTGTTGCTGAGGCTGACGTTTGGGTTTTTGATCAGAAAATATCTTTGTGTGCAGAAATGTCTTCAACTTGCTCAAGTCCACATCTGACCTTTAAGCTCTTATCAGCTGTTAAGTGTTGAAGGAACAGGCTGACAAGGCACACACAAAAGCATTGTGTGTGTGTGTGTGTGTGGTGGTGGTGGTGTGGGGGGGGGGGTGAGAGAAACTATTTGAGCGTGACTTTGCTTGCGTAACAGGACTGAGCTCTGCTGATAAGGAATGTGTGTCCTGACATGTCACCCTATCATCAGTACAGTACATATTCTTAACACATAGCGCAGCCCCGCAGATATGTGTGTGTCTGTGTGTGTCTGTGTGTGTCCACGCAGGGATTAGGTGTGAATGTGTTAGGCTGAGGTCACAGGTCACACCTCATGTCACTCTCTTAACTGAGAGTGTATCGGTGATGTTGTTGGTTTACACAGAAAACCTGTACAATTGCGGCAAACTGTATTAATAAAGATTGACTGATTGATTGATTGATTGATTGATTGATTGATTGATTGATTGGGACATTCATGATGCCCAGAGACAGATCCTCTGACAAAATTCAAGTCAAAGGTGAAAGTAACAATAACTTTCATCATTTATTAAACAGTCCTGTTATTTTCCCAATTAATCAACTTAATAGAATCTAAAAATCAAGTTGGATCTTCCCTCCTCTCATGAACACGATGCATATGAGCACCCTCCTCACATCTTCTATCTTACTTCAGTACTTTGCACATTCACTCCTGCACAAACTGCAGAGCTCTGAAACACACATTCTTAACATTCTTCTTATCGTTCTGCTCTTGTGCTCTAAGCTCTTGTCTCTATCCTTCTCCCCGTTCTCTCAGTACCTGCAAAAGTCAAGAGCTGAGCAAATACAAAATAATTGGCCTTATCTCTCCCCCCCCCCCCCCCCCTCAGTTTTCACCGTTCTGCGTGGCAGCACCAAAACTCCACGTATGTGAACGTACTTGGCAATAAACCTGATTCTGATTGTGCTTCTGGTGCAACACTTCACCTCTGAGAAGCTGCAGCCAGAGGTTGTGGAGTTTGTGCATTAAAAAATATAAACACTTGATTAAAAACACCAAATAATTGCAGATCCTTTAACTTCACCGTTCATTCTGTAATTTAATTCCCTGAGCAATACAGATATAATTTCTCATACAACAGTCGATACATAAATATCATATCTTTCTCTCAGTTTAAGAGAAGTCTTTGTGTTTGAGTACAGTTTAATTGGATCTTTTCCTTCGCTGCTACAACAGTGCAGACGTTGTTTATACTGTTTCTGTGGGAGTGGCATCGCTGGCACCGCCGATCAGGAGTGAGTGTTGCCTCTTTCCTCACAGTGCGTCGGCTTTAACCGAGCATGTAAAGCTGGTTCAGGACATAACGTTCTGTGGCCCAGCGCATCGCCTCCTTGATCTATTTAGCGTGCCAAGCCCGGCTGGTCGGTGTCCACCGGAGCACAGCGGCGGATTGGCACTCGCACCATATGGTCACCTTCAAACAAACAGAGCACAGGAGAAAAATAATCTCAACCCAGCCGGCTGTTATGAGCTGATAGTGTCACTGTTCTATTTTCAGCTTTAGGAACAATGTGATAACCATCATGAGGCTGTGAACCTCTTCACCGAACGTCCTGACCAGGACAACAGGTTCTTCTCCCGACCGCATTCTGCAGATGAGAAACACAAACTTTTGAAAAACGTCCCGACCCTCTTTTCCTGGAAATTGCTTGTGATTAGAACAACATAAGATAACAGAAACTTTCTAGACAACTTGTTCAATGTGTGCTTTGACTTTTTAGTTTTGTCCATATCCCGTGTTAACGTGGAGGAGGGGAGATTCATGCCCTGTACTGCAGCCAGCCACCAGGGGGCGATCAAGATGACTTGGCTTCCCGTTTGTGGCTCCGTCATGTCAGCCGTCTTCATGTCCAGCCCATGGTGTGACCCCTGTAACGCTGATGTCATGCATTTGCTAAGATAACCACAAGTATAGTTGACAACCCTCCACCTGTTTACCCTGACAACAGCCAATCAGAGCACGCCATCATTCAGTGATTAACAGGAAGCTGACGCCGCTGCTCCGTTTACAGTCTGCACAACATCTCTGCTGGTGTTGTGCCCTCATGTGTTCCTCCACCCTGACGCTGTCACCTGCAGCTCCTCGGCCGTCAGCAGAGGAGC
The DNA here is from genome assembly GCF_947347685.1 of Pleuronectes platessa. Lineage (NCBI taxonomy): Eukaryota > Metazoa > Chordata > Actinopteri > Pleuronectiformes > Pleuronectidae > Pleuronectes > Pleuronectes platessa. The sequence continues at coordinate 3,610,688 of NC_070640.1, read as the reverse complement.
TGATGCGTGACACCGCTGCTTCTGAGTCACCACGTTACTCAGTCACTATGTTCCCTCGGTCGGGATGAGCTGCAGGTCAGAGGGAGGTGTGTCACCTGTTAATGAGCGCACACACACCGACAGGGAACGGGGGATTAAAGCATATTGATGAGTTCACAGCAGTTAATAACCGGTGTGTTATCTGGTTTGTGACGTTCAGATCAATCTCTCTCTTCTTTTAAATGGTGAAGGTGATTTTTCCAGTTGTGACAAACACTCAAATCACTTCACACACATTCGCACAGTGCTTCTATAAGCTGGGATCTTTCTGTCCCACATCTTTGAGGGGTCAGTTTCCTGCCCGAGGACACTCAGGCAGGCAGACTGAAGGAGCCACAGCCGCCACCCATAATTAAACTTATTAAACCTTATGCAATAAAATGTCTCCTGAATCATGAGCATGTTATTTTCTGCAATAACGATATAGCAAAAGTTCAATGTAACTCTGAATCAATATGTAATTGATCTAAGTGTTAATCTATCCCTGCTCATAAAGACGAGTTTCTAAACTTCACTTAGAGCAAAGATCTGTCATTAAACTAAAGATATATCATGATAATTATGGATATAGACTGATCTGAATAGCACTTTTTATCTTGATGTAATTTGGCCAAATCGATCAACCCGATCTAGAACAGATAAAGCAGACGATACTAGTTTGTTTTTATAAGAAATAATAGTTTTGTATTATCCCTCGCTCCAATATCTGTAACCCTTATTCTTTGAGGGTCACGAGGGGGCAGGAGCCAATCGGACATCGAGCGTGAGGCGAGCTACACCCGACCCAGTGGTCTGCCCCGACCCAGTGGTCTGCCCCGTCCCCATTGCCTTTCACCATAGCAGCCAAGGTTGTAGGACAGACCCTCGTGGGGTCGGGTGAAGGACACAGGGTCTTTCCTCACTAACCTAGAGGTACAAAGTAGAAACACAAGTTAATACACAACCAGGCTGCAGCAGAAAAGTGTGTAGCTGCTGGTTGATGCTCCACGTTGTGTTCTCAGATTCTCGGGGGGAACTTTTCCCATCAGTCTGCATCACATGTTCGTGGGACGTCACCGTGGTGTGTGTGTGTGTGTGTGTGTGTGTGTGTGTGTGTGTGTGTGTGTGTGTGTGTGTGTGTGTGTGTGTGTGTGTGTGTGTGTGTGTGTGTGTGTGTGTGTGTGTGTGTGTGTGTGTGTGTGTGTGTGTGTGTGTGTGTGTGTGTGTGTTGAGCTCCACGGTGGAGGGAAAGGTCAGAACACACTGTGGCATTTCTCATCAGAGCGTGTGGAACAGGAGCTTATGTCTACAGCACGCTGCTGCTGCTGCTGCTGCTGCTGCTGCTGCAACAGTGTGACCGTCATACCAGTTTGTTGAATAAATGCTCCACAGTCCTGTGAGGCTGATTCACACTTCAGGAATGTAACACAGTTGCGGTCATGCAGTCATGTGCAAGCTGCTCAGCGGGGATGTGCACGAGAATACACTGGTGAGGGAGAGAACTAAATATAAGTACCTTAATTCTGTCAAAGTGTGGATACTAGTAAGACACGGTGAGCTTGAGGTTTGTCGTCTGCTTCCATCTTGTCCAGAGCTCGTCAGAGTTTTTCTTTATCGACCAACAACCTGATCGTCCCTGGTGGTTTTCTGCCGTGTGTCTCATGTTATTCGACTCCTCTCGGTCGTTCCTGTTAAACTCATCTTTCCCTGACATTTGTTTGAATAAACAAGAATCTCTTCTGTTTGTTTCTTTGAGCAGAACAAGAGTCCTCAAGGCCTGGTGGGACTGAGGAACCTGGGCAACACGGTGAGTTCTCTTGCTCCACTTTGTGGCCTTATAATAAACTCTGTATCTCGCTGCACTTTGACCCACTCACACCATCACCTGACTCCACATCTACATTTGGTTAATCCTCTCCTGTGTTTGTGATTTTCAGTGTTTCATGAACTCCATCCTGCAATGTCTGAGCAACACCCCGGAGCTGAGGGACTACTGCCTGAGGAACGTTCATCACACAGACCTCAACAACAACTGTGGCTCGAGTGCAGCTCTCATGGAAGGTAAGACGAGACTCGGAGACACGCTATCAGATCGTTACGAGGAACATGAGTCACCCCATGCCTCGGCAGTAGGTGACATTTTATTGGTTTATATGTCTTTTAGTTTCAAATTGCAGGAATTAATTGCTCTGCTTCAATAAATCATTTCTGAAGACGTCAGAGCTTTGAACCCTGATCACTGGAAGACACAGAGAACCTGTGTCATCCACCAAGGCCCGAAAGTTCCCTTAAATCCAAATCTCACTCACTCAACGATATCAGTTCCCTGAACGTGCCAGACTTTTTCCGTAAAGATCCATTTATTATTTTTTGAGAAATCAATTAAACACTCAAAACTATCGCCTGGATCCAGACCAGAATTCATCCATCATTCAGCATGGAAATTCATAAACTGACTCCTACATGGCTTTTGTGTTGTAATTAAAAACACTTATTTTCCAATGTTCGGTACATATCCATGTTTTTCTTGTGCTGCAGTTTTATAATGTGGTTTAGTTTTTATATTCCCAGGCTGGAAACCTCTTGTGTGTCTGACCCAATCACATTGTTTCCAGGGGATCAATTCCCTCTTTTGAAAATCCACATTTCATTTCAAATTTTCATAACCGTGTTCTCTTTCCTCCGTCTCCTGTCTCAGAGTTTGCTAAACTGACTCAAAGTCTGTGGACGTCTGTGAACAACGAGGCCGTCAGTCCGTCCGACTTCAGGAACCAGATCCAGAGATTCGCTCCCAAATTTGTCGGCTGCAAGTAAGTTTCTCCCTCGGCCCGACTCTCAGCTTTGATCTCATTTAAATCTGCTTACTAGACTTAATATAAGAAGTGAAATGCCAGTTGAAACAATGTCGTTGACGGTTTCTCTGTCTCTCCGCAGTCAACAGGACGCTCAGGAGTTTCTGCGCATGCTATTGGACGGACTCCATAACGAGGTGAACAGAGTGACAGTCTGCCCCAAGGTGTCGGCCCACGACCTCGACCACCTCTCGTAAGTCCCCGACCCCTTCGCTGCTCAGTAGCGCTGCTGCACCTGTGAGTTCAGGATTTCTTCTAATATCTGAAATGATCGTGTTGTTCACAGGGACGAGGAGAAAGGCAGGAGAATGTGGAACATGTACCTGGAGCGAGAGGACAGCAAAGTAGTGGGTGAGTTTTTGTTGGATTTAGTGATTGCAAAATGATCTCAAGCCACAATCGAACGTTAAAGTTAATCCTCCATCTTCTGTCTCTGTGTGTAGATTTATTCGTGGGACAGTTGAAAAGTTCCCTGACTTGCTCCGTCTGTGGTTTCCGCTCCACTGTGTTCGATCCGTTCTGGGACTTATCGATACCGATCGCACAGGTCAGCACACTCACACACTCTCACGCTCACTTTCCAAAGGGTTTCTACACATCAATACCTGTTAAAGAAGTGTTAGCTAGTCTATTGAGTCTTGAAGTTTGACCTGTATTGACACCGACCTCCTCCGCGTCTCCACAGAAGAGCTCAGGCGAAGTGAGTCTCAAAGACTGTTTGAGACTCTTTACTAAAGAAGATGTGCTGGATGGAGACGAGAGGCCGGTAAGAGGCTCCTCCCTCCTTGGTCCCCAATTCTCTTCTGGAGGTGACATGTGATGTGATTCAGCAGCAGACTGACTCTAACTGTGTTTGTCTCGTTTTCTCTCAGACGTGCAAGAAATGCAAAACCAGAAGGAAATGCACCAAACGATTCTGCATCCAGAAGTTCCCTCAGATCCTCGTGCTCCGTATCCTTTCACTCACGCCTTTGTGACACTTACAGCAGCTACCTACCCACATACCTACATACCTTACTTCCTACATACCTGCTGACCAATCCATCTAGTCTGTCTAGTCTGGTTTGTCAACGAGTCTCTCACCAAGGAAGTTCCACTCAGCTTTCCAGAGCTTTTCGTGCGTTGGCTCGTTCGGATAAATAAACACAAAAGTGCCTCTGCACAAAACCTGCTGCGGGTAGTCGGTGCCTGTGTTGCTGTTTGTGTTTAAGCTCAGCCTCTGTCTTCAGTCAAACAGACACACACACCTGCAGCTCTTTACTTACGTAGGATGCAGTTTTGAGAGTGAGGGCCACACACCCACGGCCCAAAGGATGTAATAAAGAAACGTAGCAAACACAGTAAAGTTTAAATGACGAGTTTAACTACTACTGAAGTTGTCAGTGCATCATATTCGATGAGCTGACAAACAACTACACGAAGTGAAGTAAAATCAAATATAAAGTGCATTTAAAGGTTTAACTGAATGCATTTACTTTATTTGAAGATAGATGGATACTTTATTAATCCCGAGGGAAATTCAGGACATTCTGAAATGTCTAATATGTCAAATATAATGGTAATTTGAATCAGTTTGGTTTCCTTGACCGAACGTTCCTCTCAGACCTGAAGCGTTTCTCCGACTCGAACGTCCGAGCGAGCAAACTCTCCACGTACGTGAACTTCCCTCTCAAGGAGCTGGACCTGCGGGAGTTCGCCTCTGAGAGCAGCGGTGAGTACCCGGACGAGTCTTTCACTTTTTCCGAAGCGTCGTTTAGATGTGATGAGCGCTGACTGACGAGCGTTGTGTCTGTCCCTGCAGAGCGTCCCGTGTACAACCTGTACGCAGTGTCCAACCACTCGGGAAATACTTTGGGAGGCCATTACACAGCGTACTGCAAGAACCAGGCGCTGGGGGAGTGGTACAGCTACAACGACTGCAGGTAGCCACTCACATCTACTCTCACGTCATCATAGCACTTTATCAGCCTGGCAGAAAGATGTGTGATCTTATAAACATTAAAATTCTCTAAGAACACAAAGCCATGTGTGTTTCCAGTGTTTTAACGACACGTGTGTTCTGTCCTCTGCAGGGTGAGCCCCATGTCCTCCAGTCAGGTCCGCAGCAGCAACGCCTACGTGCTCTTCTACGAGCTGACCACCTCCCCGCACGCCAAGTATCAGACATGTCGGCTCTAGACGCCGAGGAGGAGGAGGAGGAGGAGGGGGGGAGGAGGAGGAGGAGGAGGAAGGAGCTGCACCAACGACTGGGCCTGTGAACGCAGACTAAGCCTGCGGGGAGAGAGCTCCGCCTAGTGGACATGTTCTGCCATTACAAAGTTGCAGTGGAGGAAGAATAAAAAACCCTTGAACCTTACGAAGGTGGATGTGACTGCACTTTGCACTGAGGTCACACATTAGGTGGAAGTGAGATCCAGATTAGAGATCCAGCTCCGGGGCGTCACCACCACAGTGCACACGCAGCACTGGACTCAGAAAATGATGTTTCACTTCATTCTAGTTCATTTTCATTTCAAAAATAACATTTCCAGCTCTTCATGGACCCTTTTTGCCAAGTGTGTGGATTTGTTTTTCTCACTTTGAATATGGACACATGGACTTGAAAGATATCCCACACACTGACTCCAGTATATCATGTATTCTTATTTAATATGATGCCAGGGATATGACAACGGATGCTGGTTTTCAGCTGGGACCAGTGGAAACCCACGGATGCACAGGGGATGTTTTTATGTCAAAGCACATTTTTATTTTTGTACAGTATTTATGGGCCGCGAGGTGAATGTATCTCAACTGCGGGAAAAAGCCTGGTATACCAAAGCAGCTGTATAAATATGCATCGGCAGTACTCCCCCCCCCCCCCCCCCCCCCCCCCAGGAAGTAAAGTAAAGCTGACTTTACATTGAAAACTCAATTGAGGCTGCATCATCCGTTCATTTTTATCATCCCGTTATTTATTCAGGCAACCGAATGGAAGCTGGGAAGGAATGTTAAACCAACAATACAAGCGTTATACTGTGTGTTTAACCAGATGCTCTTCACTCAGCTCATCCTCTCCGACAGACATCTCTGCTCAACTCCACCGAGCAGCAATGACAAACTCCTGTGGCCACTCGGGGGCTCGTGGGATCAGAGGAAAACACAACGTTGGACTCGTTATATCTTTAAAGTTACTGTGGTAGACATTTTAGCGAATATTTGCACTTTCCAGGAGACAAAAAAAACAACTTTAACAAACGTTGAATGTCGTGTTTCTGTTGTCATGATGGTTTTATTACCTGTGTTCCTTTGTCTTTGAGCTCCCGAGGAAATAATATGTTGGAAAATATTAAATATCCCAGTATTTATTCACTAACCTTTGTGTGTCTGTCGTTTGATGCCGTGCAGGTAGAGTTCAGTGGGTTTAAAAATGAAGCCTCCCCTTTGTTGCTGTGAATCAGGTTCAATCGATCCATGTTTCTGATTCTGAGGAGGAACTGCAGCATCGGCGATAATTCTGTGAATCAATTATTACGAGTGACTCTCTGCACATAACGTTCAGTCATTTCATCCGTCCTTTATATAAAAACATTGATCGGTGATATAAGGTCCAGGCTTTTTGTCAGGCTGGATTTGTGCCAGTGCGACCTCTGACCCACATGCGGCAAGGCCACGTGACAGAGGTGCTAGTCCCCCTCTGCACCACTAGAGGACGCTGTGTGTCACTTACCCACACAGAACTGTCAGATCATTGTTGGACCATAAGGAATAAGAAGGACCTGGTTTATCAGGTGAAAACCACAGAGCTACTGGTTCATATCTGATATCCAACAACGTCCCTGAATATTATAAAATCAGTGAAGGGTCGACTGTGGACACCATGTTTCCTCTCTTAGTGAACTCTTGTCCTTGAGCCACTGAGCTTTTTAACGCCTGAGGAAAGAGAAATGTGTGTGTGTGTGTGTGCGTGTGTGTTTGCGCCTCAGACAGATGTTCTGCTGGTAACAAGGCCGACATGAGAACATATCCAGTTATCAGCAGCAGAGGTCTGTGTGTTGTTGCAGCTGTAACACAAACTGAGCCTCTCACACAGTCGGTGTTGAGTCTGGAACAAAAGGGTCGTGAGTGTCGGGGAGTTTCATGGACACACAGAAGAATATCGACCTTCAGCGAGTGTAGAAATGTGCGAGAGGAGCCTTGTGTTGCTATCGAAGGCTCATTCTAACATACTGAAATCACAATGACACACAATGATCTCAACACAAAATTGTATACATTCAGTTTTGCCTTTGAATTCTACACACTGGACCTTTGAGCCATGAATGTGTAATTTTTTCACTTAGTTATCAAAGTGAGAATTAGGATAAAGCATTAAAACAGCCGTTATACTACGATTCTACTTCACATTTACAAAACTTCAATTGTATATACGTTATGTGTCTTTTGCATATAGTTTTTCTTTTGTATCAACATAGCTTAGTTAGATTCTCTTTTATTCTCTTTTAACTTATTATGTAAAACCGTTGGTAGATGAAAGAACCGTGTTTCCTTTTTTGATTCTTGAAATCTTGAATAGATATATAAATGTAAATATTTAGATACATATACAGGGGTTCATTTATCAAATCATGGTTGTGTGGACACAAGTTGAACACAAGTACAAACACACACACACACTCATACTCTGAGTTCTGGGGGGGGGGGGGGGTCACATGAAAGAGCCTATCCTTAAATACTTGGATTATATAAGACTAATTTAATAAAAACATTTAATTTTCATCTTTGCAAATATGCTCCGATGGGACACTCCTCTCCCCCAGCATGTGCACCCCCCCCCCCCCCCTTTCCACACCATATGGGCCAATCACACAGCTCAGGGTCTTAACTGTGATTTAGGGGCAGCGATGCTTTCAGTGTTCTTAACGAGCACTCGCCATGTTGACACTTCCACAGCTAATGACCGACCCATAAACCCGTGGCCGCCTCCTGCCGGGTAAAGTCCACTCTGAAAACCTGCTCCTGAGTTTCACCTGATCATCAACTCTTCAGCGGCTGTACAAAACGATCAATTATTATCTTGTTTGAAATGACGTGTCAAATATTTTTTATCTTAACAATTAATAATACAAATTTTTTGATTAACAGTGGATTATTAACAGGTAAAGATTAATCTGCCAATGAGTTACCTGCATTTACCTCAAAAGAACTGTAGCACTAACATCAGGGTTTTGGCCCTTAAAAGCAAATGGTTAGGTTTCACTTAACCACAGCTTGTTTATATTTGCTTTCATAACCCATTCTCAATAGTTATATTTAAACACATTATGCATATGGAAGATTAACTCATCATCTGGTATAGCTGTTAAATGTTTTCTGACTCAAATGCTATCTGGAATAACATGTGCCTGTTTATGTTTATCTTCTTGGCTTGTGACCAAGGAATCAGTTTTTTTGCAATATTACATAATTTTCTACAGCATCAGTACAAAGAACAAAAATAAGCCATGAAGTCTTGTGGTTTAGGTCTTTATTCAAAGGGATAAAAGAAAGTTCAAGTTTAAATAACCTTATTGTGGCCTAATAGTTTCACATTTTGAACAATAAGCTTACTCGCCTTATCACGGACGGTTAAATGAGAAGATTATTTCTAGTTTCACATCTGTCCATGAAATATGAAGCTCAAGCCAGCAGCCGGTTAACTGAGCTTAGCTGTTTGTCTAAATTACACTTTTAAACAATCGTATTAAACTTGGTGCCACAGAATGTTGGAGTAGGACCAACAACCTCTTTATGGCTCAGTTTCTAGCGCCAAGCCGACATGACCTGGACCAAAGATTCCAAACGACAAGGAAGTATCGATGTATTAAACTTTGATTCTTTCTGAATTTTGACTTTATAACGTACGTTATCAGGTAGAGGAGGTAACAATTTGAAGTAGCACTAAAATGAATTCACATTTTGACCACTTGGGCTGCTGCCCTTATTATTATGTGCCTTATTAACTATTAAGTCAAGACAAGTCGATTATGTTTGACGCCCAATATCCACTGACGATGCGGTTGAAAACTCAGCAAGAAGAACTTTGGTCCATATTTAATTTCCATAAATAAATAACTTGTCGTGTTCGGTCTTTATCAAAGTGAAACCGAGTAGAAACCATCTTTGTCATGTACACACACCGAAACCTCAATATCCTCATAAAAGGAGCAAACAAAGCAGGTTTGCTGGGATGTACTTACACAATCAACATCTGGACTTTGCTCCGACATCTTCAGCTATCGTCACATTAACCAGATGTAATAAAAAAATCACAAATGCCACTTTAAAGTAAGGGGAAAGAGTCATTTATTAAAGATATGTAGTGATTTCACAGTTTTTGCTCCATATTAAAATATATACTTTCAATTCAAAATCAATTCAAAATCCCAGCGGTAATCTATTTTTCTCCCTCTGCACCTGCTCCAAATATAAAAAAATACATATAAGGAAAACCGTCTCATTATTGTTAATATTTACAGATTAAAAAATAAAAAACTAATAAAACACCTTAGCAGTTTCTTTTAAATTTTTAATAAAGTGACTCGTATAGTTTTTGTAATTAACTTCTATATAGCAAAACAGGTTTTGATCAACTATGGGATGTTTCCCAATCTACACATGTCTTCCTCCCGGCCCTTTAATTCATCCTCTAGAGTAAAAACAAATATGTATTCTCTTATTGGGTCTTTCTGACATTTGGGCCTTTTTCTTTATCCGTTTAATATGGGCACTAATTAATCAGTTTAGGATGGTTATTGTTTTCTATGCTTTAATATTTAAACTGCTGTTGAGCTCGAACTGTTCTCAGACCCTCCCGGTGAACTTCAACAAACCAAAGATACCACCACCTGTAAGAAAAAAGATAGACAGATGCTTTTCAGTGTTTGTTCACGACCTGTTCACTCATTACATTCTAGTTTTTTGCCTTCGTTTATCTTGTATTGCTAGCTTGCGTGTGTTTGCTCGCTGCTCGACAGTCGAACTGCCCCTGGGTCAGATTGACGGCTGATTCACACTGAAGTCTATTTCATTTCATTTATAGGAAAAGATGGAACAAACAAATACCCGATTGTAGCAAAGCTCGATATAAAAACTCTGATTAAGAAATACTAGAGGAAAAGTTGCACTTCATCAAAATGCTCAAATACCAAGTCTGAGTAAAAAAGCTAAATTTATATTGCAGTGAAAAAAAGTTAAAATTGTGGATGTTGAGTTATATGATAATAAGATGGCAAAGCAGGTAAGTCGCGTATCATCTTATCATTTTCACATGCCTCTAAATCACGAGGTCGTAAGTTTGACTCATCTGGACTTTAAAACGTCCCAGTTGGGAATATTTTGCTTCTACCAATCCGAAACTTTTCCTCGGTTTTGTTTTCTTGGTGAGAACCGGCCTCCAGCGTCCTCGTGCACTGTACTCACCGACTGCAGCCACTCCAGCGATGGAGCCAATGGTGATGCCAGCTATGGCGCCATCGGAAAGCCCAGTGGAAACGTCTTCCACAGGCCCAGCGGTAGTGGGGTCTGTCACAGGGGCCCCAGTGGTAGCGGGGTCTGGCACAGTGGTAGCGGGGTCTGGCACAGTGGTAGCGGGGTCTGGCACAGTGGTAGCTGGGACTGGCACAGTGGTACCGGGGACTGGCACAGTGGTAGCGGGGACTGGCACAGTGGTAGCGGGGACTGGCACAGTGGTAGCTGGGACTGGCACAGTGGTAGCGGGGACTGGCACAGTGGTAGCGGGGACTGGCACAGTTGTAGCGGGGACTGGCACAGTTGTGGCGGGGACTGGCCCAGTTGTAGCGGGGACAGCTGTAGCGGGGACTGGTGCTTCCGTTTGCCCTCGACACAAAGCCACTGTGACAGAAAGAGCCAAAAGACAGAAAAGGGTTGAAAAAGAGTCATTGAAATCTAGCATTGTTTATTCAACAGTATGTGCGGCAAAATATTTAAGACACGTCCATGGCATGACGTTATGTAATTAATGCGGCACAGGACATGTTTTACAATGAGGATATGTAGTCAGTAATAAACGTAATCTTTAACTCACCAGCACCAGTTTAGTGCCACAATAACTGTGTCTAACCCTTTTAACAAACACTTTCAACATTTATGACTGCAGCTATCAACCTTCAACCATCAACCATAAGGTAATGCAGCATCTGAAAGCTCCTTTATTTTCAGATCGTTGTGAAGCCATACATTTAATTTGCAGTAGACAAAAGTTAATAATGTTAAATATTTCCAGCACAATTTTATCCTCGTTATTTATTAGATTCCTCCACAATAAATGAATGTGGCAACACCATGACATGATTGATCACCGGGCCATCGAGTGAAAGATTAGCTGGGTGTTGCACGGGTAAAGGTTGAGTTTGGGTTTGGTACAAGCCAATAAAAAAAGGTACGGTTTGGACTTCTGAGAGAAAATGAGGCTCACTGTTCCACGCCTTAATGTCCATTACATCATCTCAGTTTATTGCATGGAAAAGACCGCCAAGAGGAATTTTTTTACGAGATTAGAAGAATACATAACCTTATATGCTGATATTGTTTTTTTGAACTTTTTTGTATTTATGGATCAGAGGTCTCACACAGAATCAGTTTCAGATGGTTCCCAGTGGAGAAAAATAAGTTCTGGTTTGACCTTTTCTCATGGTACAATTTATCAAAGGGTTTATTACTTTTAATACTGGCTTAATAGATGATTGATAAATAGTTAAGTAAAGCTTCGTAAATCAATCACAAGATATATGAAGAGCATGGTTTGTGTTGCCAGGTTGAGTTAACTGGTTCAGCTACTTTCTTAAAATCTAGACCAACATGAGTTTAGCATCTTTAATCAATACAATCCTTAATAAACCACTAAACCTTCACACGCCTGTTATAGAAAAGTGAGAAACATTGATGAATGGAAGGCCAACGTTTATTACTGCATCCTTATCAAGCAGAAAACACAGAGGCGTGGGATTTCAACCAACCTGGCAATAAATATGTTCTCAATATGACTTGGATGTATAATGCTATGATGAATTGTTTATTACCAAAGGATAAATAATAGCATCAAGTACAGCAACTCTTTCTTTAGGGAAACCTCATTTGATAGTGGTACCAACAATTTCTTTAAAAAGTCTGTGTGGATATAATTTTTTTACCTGCGCCGAGAAGGCAGAGAGTCACGAGGACGGGGTTCAGCTGCATTGTCCCAGATTGATGAGTCAAGTGTCACAAAAAGTGGTTCTTGAAGTCAGGAGCTGTTTTCCAAAACACAGAAGCACAAACACAAGAGACACAGTTCATATCTGTGCAAACACACACATCAGATTTCACTCTTTTCCTGTCGGCAACAAAGCTTATCCAACTTTACTCCATCGCAAACTGGAGAAGTATCATCACCACATCAATAGCCCCCCCCCCCCCCTGCATTGTCATGTGTGAAAAGACAAACTAATTTGCGAATAAAAACCACCTGAACTAATTTAGTCCCCCCCCCCCCACACTTCAGGAACAAATTGGAACCCAGATCGATCACTTATTTAAATCATACAGAACATATCAGAGTTTAGTCGATTCTCATCCTCCTGAAATCATTAAGTTAATATCTGTATGTATTTCTCAAATCTAACGTATTTGTGAACATAAGAGAGACGGAAATATTTCTGCCTGATGATTTCACAGAAAGGAGTTTGAGATTAAAGGAAAGTAGAACATAGTTACTTGGATTCTCAGATAAATATAAAAAAAAAGCGTTCGTGTGCGGTCCCAGACTTTGCTTGTTAAGATCCCAGAGGAAAGGAGCGACTCACCTGAGAGGTTGTCAGTGATTATTCTGTCAAGAGAGGAGGATTTTCTCCAAACACCTGCTTTTATTGCCGCTTTATCACAGCAGCCCATCATCTGCAGCCCTCCCACCAGTGTGTGGCTGTTTGTGCAGGGATAAAGGGAAGACAATGCACATAGTGATCTGATAGGTTTATTAATCCTAAACATGGGCTTTATGTGTTTTTTATGGCACCCTCACTTCATCGGCCGACTTTGGACTTTTTGTGAATAAAAAGTGAGTTGAGAGTCTGAGAGGTCAACGCTGTAGTGGCTTGATGAACATCCTTTTTTTTTGTTAGCATATAACGGATTAGACTATTCCACTTCTTTTATATTTATTTACCCGACAGGTATGCATTTTGACTTTTTGTCCTAAATTTCCCTCGGGATCATTAAGTATCTATCTATCTCTCTCTCTCTCTCTCTCTCTCTCTCTCTCTCTCTCTCTCTCTCTCTCTCTCTCTCTCTCTCTCTCTCTCTCTCTCTCTCTATCTATCTATCTATCTATCTATCTATCTATTTATCTATCTATCTATCTATCTAAAAGTTGGAGCTGCTTCCCTCGTCTTCCTCAAGTTAACGTCTTGTGGGTCAAATTTATCAGACATAACTTCCTCTGGTAACAAAACATATATAATATGAATTTAAACAATATATTCAGATGTGCAGTTGTACTCAGTGAGGACTTGGCGTTAGATGCCAGTGTCTCAAATCAGTGATGTTCCCTTAAAAGCACCTTTTGGTAGGAATTCAACATTTCTGACCTTAGTGCTACTACACACGAGAGCGCCCGACAGTAACAAGCAGAGTCAAAGAGGCTACAGCTTCGTTTCTCTGACATTAGGGAGAGTGTTTTACAAGAAGGCAGGATTTGCTCATATCAGTTATCATCTCAGACAACTGATATCTTTACGTTATAATACTTTTGACATCTTTGGGGGGTTTTGGGGCGTACCATACCTGTTTTTATGGTACTGCACTTTGGTCTAGAGGAGAGACTCCACCGAACCATCCTTGCAAAATCGAGCAGCGAGTCTGTAGCTCAGGAGGCCCTGTTGCACCTTCGAAACCTATGAAATCCTTGAGAGCATATTTCTGGAAATAGAAACTTAACACTGGCTAGCAAATGTAATAAAACCATTTTCAGGTAGTAATAAAAAGTTACTTATTATGCTCTGATTGGGGCAGTGAGGGAACAATGAATATTCCGGAAGCAAATTTAACAGTCATGTTAATCTTAGAGACATCTTATCTGAAGCAACTGATAAGCAAATGACTGAAATGCACCAGTGCTTTTAATGTACAGTAGTTACTGTTATCTGTTTGTCATGGGTAGGCTTTATGACCTATACTGCAGCCAGCCGCCAGAGGGCGATCCAAACAAGCTGTCAGGTCCTGCATATACAATTTATGGTGAGACAAAACAAGTGATGACCATTTCCACAATACTCTGACATTTTTAAGAGCAAAAGTACAATAATAACTAAGGAAATAATAACCAGATTAATCAATTAGAAAAGTTAGGGGGGAAAAGAGGACACAACAATTAGAAGCTCTCGATCATGTGAGTTAAGAAGACTTTGTAAAGCAATAAGACAGAACTTCAAGGCAGACCTATGTGTTAGGCAGCTTTGTTCTGGTCCATCAAAATTGAAGGTTAGTCTATAAAACCTACTTTCAGTCTTTCATGAACTAACAGTCATCATCCATTCATCGAAAAACCATAAACTAATGGTTGCACTTCTAACCCAAGTGTATCATCTTAAAATACTAAAACCAATGTTTATGTCCATAGTGTTGAGAGCAGTTTGCTGAGTGCTGGTGTAACTTAGATGTCCTGTCACATGTCGGTGAATCTCGAAGCCAGGCGGCCATCAGACACTGATCATCAAGACCAGTGCAGCCGGGTCAATCGAGTTTAAAAGGAGCGCTTACCGCCAGATCTGATGGCTGATAGTTTCAGTTTAGATAAGACGGACCAGAGAAAGGCCCAGTGAGGCTGTGTGGGTTCTACAGTGGCCATGTTTCACCATTCAGCCCCTTTTCAACACACTTACTGTTCTTTCAGACTTAATTCTGTGTAAAAGTGTGAAGTTTCACAAAAATGGTGATACTAGAAGTACAAGTACCTCAAATTGTATTACTTGATTGACTGTACTCCTTATCATTGAAGCATTATTTTCACTTGGCTTGTTTTATTTTTATTTATTTATTACTTCATATGCTTTACTTAATTTGTAAAGTGTCCTCGGGTACCCTGAAAGGTGCTATATAAAGTTATTATATGCTATAATTATTATATCTTTATAATCGTTGTTATCATTTTTTTATTATCATCAGTATAATTTGTTATCATTATGCCACTATACTTTTTTTTATACTATTCATACTATTACAATTGATTAATTATTAACATTTACATGTAAAATAAAATAAAACTCAGAATAAAAGACAAAAACTATTGATTTAAAATTAGAATAAAATACAAATAATTTATTTTAATTAAAAATAATAGACAAACCATTTGTTTTAATGAAGAATCAAAGACAAAGTATATATTTTAATTTAGAATAAAAGACTATTTATTTTAATTTTTTCATGATCCAAATGACCTGGGTAAAGTTTGACCTTCAAAATAAGAGCTTCAAATCCGCCTTTTGTTCCTCCCCGCTGTAAAACTCAACTGGTTCCGGCGCCGGGTAAGGACTTTTATTGCGACAGTCACCACCGGATATTACGTCCGTCCCCTCTACCGCTAGCTCGACAGTGCGGTGCGCGTGTGCGTGTGTGTGCGAGAGTCCATGTACGAGTGTGTGCCGCCCGGTGTGGATGTCGGACTGTTCCCCGGTGAGAAAGCACCGAGCCCCGGCCTTGTGAGCATGCCCCAGCTCGGCGTGTGACCCCGCTGGAAGTCGCGGAGCGGCCGCAGGGAGCCAGTCTCGTACCCGGGCCGCGTTGGGAGCTCAGAGCACCGGCAGGATGTTGCAAGTTCTAGCTTGTGGCGCCGTGGTCTTCCCCGGGCTGTTCCTCGCCTTCAGGAGGCTCCTGCCCTGCGTGTTCCGCCACTGGAGCGATGCCGACGTGGTGCTGGTCAGCGAGAGGTAAACCCGCGTTCACCGCTTCCATTCACCGGTGGCTTCTCTTTCAAATATGACCCCCCCCTCCTCCTCTCTCCCCCCTCTCTCTCCGTTATAGCATCGGGGGCTTTAAGCTAGTAACGGTACCGCTCGCTCCTCGGCTAGCTTGTCCGTGTGCGGTGTTTTTCTTGCGGTGGATGTTAACGCACCGCACCGGCTGCTGTGCTCGCGTTTAGCCGCAGTGCCGCGGGTTCTGTTTCACCTCCTCGGGCCTTTTTCTTTACGACTTCGGATCGAGGGGTCGATTCCCGGGATTTTGATTTAATCCGCGTTGTTTCATTTTCTACAAAGGATGATTTGCAGATATGTGTGTGTCCCTGAGATTCTGTAGGAATACAGGCATGATATAACGGGAGGAGGAGGGGGGGTGGGTGCGGGGGGTGATTAATACTTACGCAGGCACAGTATTATTATTGTAGATGTGAGTATAAATGTATCTAGTACTCGCATTGGTACGTTGCAAATACTGCAATTGCAACCTTGCATGTATTTGATAAACTACAACCCTGCATCCAGCAGATAGTCGTCCCTGCTCCACATACAGTATAAATAACAATAAAACACAGAACCAGTGTTTTTATTTCACCTACTTGATGTTTTATTACTTTAAATGTGTTCATATATATTTGTGTCCTTTTGATTGATCAGTGTCGTTTTCCCCAGCCTCACAAGGATGATTTGCAGATATGTGTCCCTGTGATACTGTGAGAATGCAGTCATGATAACAGTGATTCAACAATACTAAAGCAAATACAGTTTTATCAGTGTTCATGTGAGTGGAATTGATTTGGGGGTACGTTGCATGGTACGTTGCTGATACTGCAATTACTGAAAAACTACAACTAAACCCTGCGTCCCTCAGAGAACTCGTCTCCATCACATAGATCGAGACATTTTAGTTGAAGGCGAACAAACTTTTGGTTTATTGTCAGTGAACAAACACAGTATATATAAAAATAAAACAGTATTTATATTTCCTCTACTTGAAGTATTAGATTTTTGTGTGCCTTTTGATTTATCAGTGTTTTCCCCTTTTTATAAGCATGACTTGCAATTACCCCTTGGATAATATAGGACAGCATTCATAGTAATGTGTACTGACAAATATCTGAGCATAAATACAGAGTGAGTCCTGGTAAACATGTTTCAAGAAATACAGATTTATTAGTCTCCATGTGAATGAGGTTGATATAGTATTTGCAAATACTTAAATTACAACCATATGTCCACCAGGGGACTCGTCACTGCTCAACACAGGAAGATACACTTTAATCGGAGGTGAACAAACTTAGAGTTGGTCATAGATCAGTGAGCAAACACAGTATAAGTATAAATAAACCAATAACAGTCTTTTTATTTCATCTACTATAATACATATATTTGTTTGCTTTTGATTTATCTGTGTTTGTCCTTTCACAAGGATGATTTGCAAATGTGTGTCCCTGTGATAACATAGGAATGCATTCATGATAACATGGACTGAAAAATACCAAAGCACAAATGCACAACAAGTCGTGGTGAACATGGAACAAGAAGTACAGTTTTCCTAATGAGTGAAATTCATTCGGTCTTTGCAAGGAACGTGTGTGAGAATACTCTACTACTCTTCTACTTATCGTCATGGTTCATGGTTCATGGTTCATATCCTCCCGAGACAGAATGTGACACCTTGCATCCACCGGGGGACACGTCACTGCTCCACATCCAAAGGAACATTTCAGTTGCAGATTAACAAACTTCAGATTTGAGTCAAACAAACACAGTTAATCTGTGTAAATCAAATACAAACAAACACTCAAATTCACGTGCATCTTCTCTTTGTAGCTGTATATCTCCAGGGTATCGGGCTGCAAAGTGTAAGAAATTAATATTGTGTGTCAGTGTGGCCTGCTCACTTGTGCACAGCTCAGTTCAATGCTCATTTGTACGCTGTCGCTCTCGCTAATCCGCCTCTGAGCTCTGGTCAGAGCCGACTGCTGAGTTAGCTATGCACTGGAAAACACAGAGCCCAACCCCTGAATAACGCTTCTACTAATTTACGAATGCTCATCAGATGGAGAATGTTGTTCTTACAAGCTTCTCTGCCTCGGGGGGATGTCATGCTGCTGGCTCCCCACCACTAAACCAGTCTCTGATATCTACTGTGGTCCACTCGGCCGCAGAGATCCCACAGCTTGCATCGTGTCTTTTTTAAATAAACAATTATCAGTAATAAAATAATTAATCTGGCTTCCCTTGCCTTGCACAAAGACCATCTCGTTAAGTATGTCACCATGTGAATATTATGTCGGAATTAACAAGTAAAACCACAACATGACCTCCTTCCTCAAGTTTAATAAAGGTGAAGTAGCTTGGAAGCCAAAACATCTTGGATATTGGTGCGGCCATCTTGCATCTTGGCATCTTTCGAGCTGCTTGAGAATGCGTAGTAGTGATTATGGCGTGGAGCAGCAGGTTAAAGGTCAATCCAACACACATGCTTGACCAATCACGAGCCCGTCTTGGCTGTCAATCAAGACATCTCAGCCCGGGTTTTTTGTTGCATCAATAAGATGATAAATTAAGTTTTCTTGTAATAGTGGGCCTGAATGAAAAACTGTCGATAACCTAAATATATTCATGTTTTTAGAATTTGACTATTAATAATTCCTTTTTAAATCGTTTCAATAAATATAAAACAATGGTGGATTGTTGCCCTAATTGTTTAGTGCGTTATCCTAAATTGTACTCTCTCAGCCACATGATCACTGTTTGTTAAAACACACAAGAGTCATTTGTTCTACCCCGTTATAATTGCACTGACTAACAATGTCAGGGACGGTTCACATTACTGCGTTAACATGGGATTCTAGCAAACGCTGAAACATACAGTACTTGTTTCACAATGAACTTTGATAACGACAGTTCATCACCAATCTAACGCTATTATCATATATTATCAGATGAACCCTTGACCTACTTGACTCGACAAGGGGTCGTAATGCTCCACATCACCAGCTGTAGAGGCTGAAGGCCACAGTCACTGTTTGCATTCTTTTTTTTTTTTTTTCACACAGCAGTGGAGCTCTTACTGCATTTTGTGATATGCAGCCTGTAATGTACAGTTTCCCCATTCAATGAGGCTTACTTGACCAGCTGCCAAATACTTAACATTATAGATCTAATATAATTATACAAGAACACAGTAAAATAGCCATTAACAAAGGCATGTGATCAGTTGCTAACATTTGGCCTGTCTCGTGCATGAAAGATATACTTGATAATATGGTGCAGTTCAATTCAAGAGGGCCAACATTAAAGCCTTAGAAATAACTAGAGTTAAATCAACATCTCTCACCTACACTATTTATCCTATAGAAATCAAGTTACATAAGTCTGTATTGTTGTACTGTCAGTTATATAAGAAGAGTGTGAAGGACGGATGTTTTACTAGATGTGACAGCAAATGTCAAGTACATTCCTTGGGTCTTGGAACTTGACATGTATAGATAAAAGAGAAAATTAAAGAGATTGAAAAGAAGAAAATATATATATACTTTGAAGGTTATTTGCCTCATAATGAACCTGGGTCTATAGCTCCCCTACCTTTGGTGCTTCATCAAGTGATGGCTTTATTAGTCAATTTCATTATTGGTCGATTTCTGTTATGAATTAAAAAAAAGAAAATGGGAAAAGCAATTCAACGTTTCCCAAAATCCAGAGTGTTTGTTTTATTAGATGTTAATATTAAGATATTAAACAAATTTAGATACTGGTCACATTTGCTTCAACATGGGATTTTCGCGTGAATTGATAAACATATGAAGATCACCTTCTGTTGATTGGTCTAATTGGTAAACTGGTTAAGTAACGGTGCATCTGATTGATAACTTATGATAGTGTTGAGTTTCATCTTATCATTAAATGCACTTTACCCCGGTTGCCTTATTTTTGCCTCCGCTGTCACTTTTCTTTTTTTTCCGCCCTGCTGCAGCGCCGGTGGAACTACACATTACGTAGCCAATTTACTGGAGGAGCAGGGAGGAGAGAAAAAAAAAAAGCACAACTCCTGACTGTCAGACAGTGTGTGACAGAGCAAGCGGTCCGTGTTGAGCGTAACAGTCAGTCGGAAACCGAGGTCGTTCACTGGCCTGACACAGCAGGAAAGAAAAGACAACACTGCCGAACAAGGCTGCAAAGCATTCTTCCCTTTTTCCCCCCCTCTGCACGCTCCTCACCCCGTCAACCTGAACCTTTCATCAGCAGAGGGGGGGGGGGAGGTTTACTGCCGGACACACAATGAATGGGCTGTGTAAAATCTGGGTCTTGTGACAGAGTATGCGACCGTACAGCTCTAGCACGCAGCGAGCCGTGGGGGTACAATGTGTGTGGGGCACGGGAAGGAGTTTTTAGGGTAAGGGCTGAGAGAGAGAGAGAGGCCAGTTAGCATTTTCCGGCTCAGTTGCTAGTTGCTAGTCATGCGGCCGGTGTTGCCTTGCCAATGTTGGTGTCATGGCCACATTCCTATTGGATGTTGGTGTGAGGTGACAGCAGGTTCAACCCGGCTAGTGCACTCTTTGGCCAATGACATGAGCTCTGCAGCAGCAATGGCTCGGATCTTTTCAAGAAATCACATAATGTGTCATATCACAGGGAAAATGTCATATTTTGTGGCAGGTACAGATTGTTTTGTTAATTACTGGAAACAATCTGCCCCTTTTGGCGTAAGCTGCCTGTTAATTGATGAAGTATCATGCTGCGGCTGCCAGTTCCTGTCCTCTCCTGCTCAGTGGGTCGACTGCGTTTTAGATCCGGTGTAATTATCCATGAGTTGAGCTAAAATTGTGAAAATCACGACCTCTAGCTTGCACTGCAACCCCACAGTGAGAAATATTGGACTGACAGTGTTGCCGTTTTCAGATGTGTATAGTAAAAGAACTAGACATATAATATTTGTCCTCATTAGGTTTGAATCTCTGAGGACATACCACAGAAATACACTCAATATTTGAGATTGTGTTGGTCAGGGAATAGCCTTACCTAAGGGTGGCTGCACAGAGGAGCTCATTGGACCCATGAGTCCATCCATATCCTTTATCCTTCGTGGAGGAGCTGGAGCATGACTCCGTGGGCGAGAGACGGGCTACATCCTAAACAGGTCGCCAGTCCATCACACGCCTGACGTATAGATACAACCACCCAGGCTATCATTTACAGCTCGGGTGGAGCTGGTGAGGCTTGAGTACCCAGAGAAACCCCACGCAAAGTTTAAGACGGAAAGGTTCAGGTCGGCTGGCAGGTTCGAACCCAACTCTGTTTTTGTGAGGAGCACAACCATGTTGCCTAGGTCCATGAACGTCTTACCAAAACATCATGGTCTCCAATATCTCAAAGCATGATTTCCGACTTAAATTTTAGCTTCCTTATCCCAAATGTGTGCTGTACTGTACTAGTACAGTATGACTCCTATGCTAGGTCTTTAAATCATAACAGAATGTGGAAATTGGAAGTTGGTCTTCTTCCTAGAACACACAAACCTCACATCCATAAAGACAAAAGACTGAGTCACTGTCCCAACACAATGCAGTCTCAAGAGATGAACTGTGTCTCCCTCCACTCATTTTTTCGTGGGTGGTGATGTAATTCCAGAACGCTGAGACATTTAGTTATAAATCTTACCAAAACACTGTGGTGTGTTAAAGGGTTGACTGTCTATTATGACTGCAGCAAGTGCTGGGGGAATAAATTACATGTTTTCTGATTTCAAAGCAGCTTACTGTCAGTGCTGCCAAGCTGGAGAACAGCCCGGGAGAGAGCATGTCTGTGCAAAACCAGCCATTCATAGTTTGAACAAATTGGTAACATAATTCAATGTCTCGTTTATGATGGACAAAAAAACCCTCTGTTGCACCATTAGGAAACAAATCATCATTCCTCTAAGGACACATCATAAATCAAGTTTCACTCTGTGCACTGAACATAACATGCGGTTGTCTTCAGCATGTAAAGTTACAATCAACCAGATGCCCGATCAGAAGTTCATACCTTGTGAGCATAGTCTTAAGATAGATATGAATGTTGTGAATGCAATGCCCTATGCCACCTCACGGAGTTCAAATAGAGATAGACCAGGTTCTCCTATGTCACAGTTCTGTTTATAGAAGAGGCAAGTCGCGGCTGAGCACTGCCAATCCCAATGACTGTTCACTGAAGTTGTAGTTCCCCTCAGGGGACACCTTGCAAAACAAAATGTTGATTGAGCTGCTAGTCAACAAGCCTACAAATCAAATGTCACTACTTGGGTTAGCCCAGTGTGACCTTTCAATTCCTTTCCGATATTTGTTAGTGAGTCGGTTTAATAGTTGTTTCCCATAGCTAAGATACAACCAATTAAATGTCACCCAGTTTTGAAATGTTGAAAGTCTACGTCTGGATTTGATTGGGCTGTTTCATCAAAGGGTCATAATCATACTTAATAAATAACGGTATTATCAATGTTCATTTAAATGCGTATGCGTTGCTTGAATGCTTGATACCAACCAGGCCTGGTGCTTTGTTATAATTACATCAACCAACCGCAGTGTCCCGCTCGAGACACAAATGCCAACAGGCCTTCGTCCTAATGTGTCATGCTAGCAGTCAATGCAATGCTAAAGGAAAGTACTCTGTCTTAACGTAGACACCCAAATGTGATTAACAAATGTTCTTTAACTCGTCTTTTTATGTGTCTGTCTCTTTCTCAGAGTGGTGTCCTCCATCCATGCCATCATGGCAACAACTGCAGGAGTCATCATTGTGGCATCATGCAGGGACAACGTCATTTACGACAGGTTAGACTCCATGTCATCCGTACCCTTCATGAAACTTTCCACCAGTGCTCTTAACCTCTAAGCCTCTGAATCCCCTCATTTCCTGACACGGTTGTTGTTTTGATTATTGTTTCCTATTCCCATACACTTCATTTATACACTATGATGATGTGATAATCCTCAGCTATAAGCGTGTGAACGCGCTGTTAGCATTGTTCTGCATCTTCTCACATGTTTAGAAAGTTATTTACTGGGACTTTGTCCTCTTAGACTAGAGAACCACTTAGAGACGGTGAGGGTCACATGTTTCCACCCCCGCACACTACATAAATGTACTGCTGTATGTGCTAATACTGCACTTCCTTGTGTGAATTGGAACTAAACCGATCTTGAGACATGCACCAATTTGCTTGTGTAATCGCAGGAGGATTTGTAGACATTATGTCTGTAGATATAGAATGGCTGCTTAAGGGAGGAAATAAGGGTTATTTGTATTTCTAAGCGTTAAGTATCCTGGAAACCGGCCTACTGCAGTACTTTCACCCAAGTAAGCGCTTGAAGACAGTGCTATAGAAATGGCCAGTTTGAGAATATGACAAAAACTGCTCCACATCAAAGATGTTTACTCCATAAAACTGCAGTGCTGGCCATTTAGAACGTGCTGCACAGTGGTTCCTGTTTTGTCATACGTCATAGTCTGGTTAAAAAAAAAAAAAAGGACCTTCCTTAATTTCCACAAAGTATTTTCTCTCTCCATATCTTTTCAAGCACTGTCTTCCCACTTCCCTTATTCAGCTGCCTCCATCTGAGGCCTGCCTGCCTGCCTCCGTATCAGCCACCTGGCAGTGTGATAGTGTTAGCATAGCGTTAGCCTCTCTGTGCAGAAAGTGTACGCCGCTAAGCTAATGCTAGCCTATTAATCCCACTGAGTCAGCGGCCAGGCCCGGGCAGGCCCAGTTTCAGGCCGTTAATCTCCACCAGCGCTCCCCTTCACCCACAGGACTTAAATCCTCCACAATGCTGCTCAGTTCTGCCGTCCTCTGACGTGCAAACGGCACGGAGCTTATCAGACACATGCTCCAGAGTCAGACCGTGAATACTCTTAATGCATCACAATCTGTCAATTCGTTTAGCTCTGGTTCAGCCGCAGTGCATTTTCAAAGGTGTTGCAGCGGAAAAACCGCAAATCCTGCGGAAAACAATGGAAGGGTGTTATACAGCTGAGAGAGAAGGCTCCATCCCAGTGTTAAAACCCTTTTTAAAGGAAAATTCAGGTTGACTATCAAGGTAACTGCTGACTCAGATGGGACAAGGTACATGAGTAGAACATTTCAAACAACGACACTTTTGATGGACCAACTCTCAGCCTCAAATTTGACCCATCAGGCTTTCTGTAGTTATGAATGGTTGATTTTCCAACCTGTATTTTGGGCGTGCAGTGTCCTCAACCTTGTGTTCACACCCTGCTCCTCCAAATATGGTCACTTCTGGTTACAAAAAACAACAAGATGGTGCTAAAGCCAAACTCGAGGAAAGTTTACAAACCCATAAGCCATAAAGCTAAAGTAATAAACGGGAGGTATTCCTAAAGCCGTGGAACAACAGTACACACAGAAGAAGCATAGCCACAATACTGCTCTAATACTACCAACAAAACAACACATGCTGTATCCTACAGTATAAAATGAACAGGGAGTATTATTTCTGTCTTGCTCAAGGGCTCCTCATAATTCTAATTTACCTCAAGCTCATCCTTTAACAGAGGATGTGTATAGGTATGATTTGGAGCACTGTTTCTTTATTGTATGCTTCCAAAAATAGACCGTACGAATTTTCAATGCCTGAAACAGAGCAAGTATATTCACTATAGCATTGAGTCATGTTGCCTTCATTCCCCCCCGAGCTGTTTGTTGTGCCTTACTGCTCATAATCTCCATCCGCTGACCTCAAGGAGCCAGCGAGGGGTCGGGGGTCAGTAGCTCAGCTCTGCCCTGCAGCTTTGCTCCGTTCTGTCCACATAATTAACCATCACCTTAATCGGTGCTCATTAGTGAGCTGCAGCCATCCAAGCTGTTTATTATACTGTACGTACATAAGCCGGCCTTCTGCGTGCAAGCATGTGAGAGAGTGGGAAGGCGAAGGCATAAGTTAAATTAGGGTTTGTGTGTGCGGGGATTAGAGTTCTCTGTCGCAATGGCCGGCTTCCGTCAATTGGATTCCAGTGAGGCCATGAGATCAGTGTGAAGGCAGGAAATGGCAAAGTGACATCCCAAGCACATCACAAGGATGTTCATGACCCAAAAGCAAATAATAATAATAATAATAATAAATATCAATTCAAGCTAAACCTACAGGCGTCTTCCTTTTTATTATATTTTTGCTTGAAAACCAATGGTGACCATAGCGTTTTCTATCAGTGCCAGTTGTCAGTCAAACAGCAGTGTCAGCTACTTCGTTAGATTACTCTTTGATTCTAATAAAATCTTACTTTACCCATTTATCCTTCTTATCTTGTTTAAAATCCCCAAATGTGCAGATGTTGACTATTTTCATGTATTTGTTTATTTTTTCCTATCAGGCACTGGCTGGCCCCATCCTTTGTCATCTGGTATGGCGTGCCCTACATGGCGTACGACCTCTTCGCCATGTACCTCAGTCACTACCACCGTTTCCGAGTCAAAGGTCACGAGGACTACAAGCAGCACTCGCTGAAGACGGTCAACTCCTTCGTCCGCAGGGAGTTCCTGCTGGTGCTTCATCACATCGCGCTGCTCACCATCCTGCTGCCCGTCACACTGGTGAGTGACATGAGGACTGAATGAATTCAGGACATTCTGGTTGGTGATGGATCTCTAGCTTGCTAAATTAGCTGCTGGCAGATGTCACCCTCATCCAGCCCTGGAGCTAAAAGCATCAGCATCACAGATCACAATCTTCACTGGGGCAGAATTACAACTGTCACGGTGTTGATCAGTGTGTGATTCCAATTCTTTATTTTTCTGACTAGGAGTCGTTTAAGTGGTGATATTAAATGACCTGTTTTACCAGTTTATAGAATTTGAGAGCTGAAATATAAGAATAATCTGTTTCCCGATCAACAGAAACTAATCTGATAACTAAATCTCTGCGAATGTTGCTGTTTTTATTATTTTATATTGTAATAAACTGAACATCTTTAGGTTTTTAGAATTTAAATGGCCATCACTAATAATGAATCAATTGATAAAGTCAGATCTGTTGTGTTTAGCATCATACAGGAGAAACACACACACACGTATATATGTGTGTGTTTGTATATTACCATTTTCCAAGAATACTGCAGTGACTTTTAAAGTTTCTGGGTATATTTTTTGTTATATTCCAAGCAGCAGCCATTTGTTTATTTCAGTACAGTACGAAAATTAAACGGGAGAGTTAAAAGTCACTTGTCATAAATAATACGTCATGTGCTCTTTTGATTCTGTCCACTGCCAGTAATGCATTATTAGTTTGTGCTATGTTATAATGTAGTCCATTGTTTTTTCAAATCAATCCTTGCTTTAAACTGCATTATCTCCTAATGAGTACTTCCTAAGGGTTTAAGTGGAAACAAAAAATAGACTTGGTGATCACTCTCAAGTGATTCTCGAGTCTCTGCCACTCAGGTTTCAACTTGTATGTAAATTAGTTTAGAGCTCCAGCGGCTGTCTGTCGTGTAGGGGAATGCAGTGCATGTGGTTTGAAAGAGTTTAGTGCTTTGCAAAGTGTTTTGCATTAAAGTCAAATATACAGAACAAGAGATGCATTAGCATGTTAATCCACCGTCATCTCACCGCAGCATTATGGCTAAAACCAGATCATCTCAACAACATAGAGGACACAGTTTGCTGACTGTAGCTCATATATTCTACTAATTGGGGGTTTTAGGTTCACGTAGAAACAAATGTCTCTCAACAAGAAATCTTCAGATTAAGCTCAGTCCACTGAATAATCCGCGTCACTGTAATGGAAATAAAGTAGTAGTTTACTGGATAAAGATTGTCTGTCTGATCGTAGACTAATGTCTCAAATTATAGACGGAGTATAAATATTAATGACATGACCGCTCCCTAAAAGTGAAGTCAAGTCGTTTGAATTGTCCCCTGACAGCTGGCGGCAGTATAGGTTCTAAACCCCACCTCCTTTGTGTAGATGAAATATCTACCAAACTAAAAAGTAAAAATACTTGAGTACGTGTATCGATGAACTTTTCTGTCACAGTTTCATCCGACTGGCTAAAAAATACTGGAATCTGCGCAGGATGGCTGTTTTTCATATCTGGTATAGTAGGGCTTTATTTGTGGGTAGTGGGAGAAGGGTTAGGGTTAAAGCCCCTCTCACAAGGGTGACTCTTCCCTAGCTTTGATGTACTTTCTCTTATCAGAGTTGGCTGATTGGTTGGATCATTGATTAGCCTTTACACATTTATCTGATTAATTGTACCTGAAATTTGAACTTTGGTCAAACTGTTACCGCATAATCATCAGTTTTAAGCAATAAAATCCACTTATTCACTTATTTACTGTGTGGTAATGGGAGGAAGTATTTACGTTCACGCTCAAGTGTTCAGGCCTCAAATGAATAAACAACAGGAAAAGAAAGAGCACACTAAGCTATTGATTACTTTCTTTGAAGAAATACAAACAAAGCCTATTTATGGTTGTCTTTTACGTCACTGTGTTGTTAAGGGACTAGCTGCTTTAATAGTGGACAGGAAGAGGTTAAAAAAAGGATTTAAATGGATGAATATGCAGGTAGTTGTTACAGGACTGAGAGGGAGGAAGCAGGCCACAAAAGAAGAGCGGTGCTGTAGGGCCTGACAACCTTTGAGTGCAGATATGACCAGCAAACTGGAAGCCCACTGAACTGTTAAACCTCAGTTCACCATTGATCATTTATAGCAGCAAAGTTAATTCCTGTTAATTAATGTGAGAAAGTTTATGTCCTATTCCTGAAATTGGTTCGGGTTCCTTCAAAAAAACGATAGAATCAGGTCATTGAAGAGTTTTTGCTCCAGGCTGCCTTCAACCTGTTTAGTTTACAGCAGCAGGTCAACAGGACAACTCTCCTTTCCGAGTCCCATCCCAGGTTAGTGATCCAGGTGCAGGTGAAACCCGGCCCTTTGTTTTGAGGTAACAGTCAGCGGCAATATGAGATCACATTACTCTACATTATTCAGCCTCAGCTGCAGCTATCCTCTCTTTTCTGTAAACTCACCACCCCTCCCTCTGATTCTCCTCTTGTTCCCTCACTCATCAGCTTTCTGCCACACCGGTTTGTCTGGGTAATACATGGGCTGCTAGATTTACCCAGGAAGCGTTTACACAACAGTGTTGTGCATGAGGAGGAAAAGACCAAACATTTATGTGTAGATGAGGTTAATAAGTTCAATACTTTTTACAGACAGTTTAGTTCACAGTTTGTATTTGGGCAAGACGTGGTAGGAAAAGCACAGTTTTACATTATAACATTTATTGATCTTTACATTTTCCATTTAGATGTTTCAGGCTCCAGGTATTTTTAATGCCCCGTAACTGACCTGGCACTTTGGGATAATTAAACTTTCACCCGTACTTTCCTGCTATGATAGTTGGAAGAAAGAAGGTTGGTTGGTAAACTGGCAAATGATTCTGAAAGTGAATCTAATAAAAGCTCAGAGACTGCATCCGTCCACCAAGGACATGTTTTAATGTGTTCCTGCTGACACACAAACCGATAAGTGGATCCATAACCTCCTGAGAAGAAGTAAAGAGTTCAGCTCTGAACCAAATCCCGGAATGTGGTCACAAGTAGAGATACACAGATTGAATCTGTCAGATAGATGCAGGCCTCTATACTGAGTATCCACATCAGACTGTTATTTGTCAATGTTATTGGACATCTCACTGTGTGTACTACAAGTTACAATCTTCTGGTCACGCTGGGCACATCACGTTCTGTATATAGAAGAAGAGCGAGCACACTTCAATCAGATACTGAGAGATAGATGAGGAAAGAAAAGGTCTTATCATGAGTCCATAGTCACAACATCTGGACATTGTGTCCTTCACCAGGGTGTTGGACTCTACTTTAGTCATATCAGACCTCAACCACTGACCCTGAACCAGCTGAGATGGGTCTGGTATCGGATCAGGATACCTTCTTGTAGCCAGCCTCTGTAGGTAGGGGAAATACTGGCCAGGAGGAAAGCTTGAGGTGGATCAAGAACACCTGAGGGATTACTTATCACTACTGAACTGGGAATACTTTAGGATACACCGGAGGTAGCTGGGGGGGTCGGGTTGTAGCTGGTTTGTGAGAAGCAGGTCTGGACTATTGTAATTACAGGTAGTTAGCTGTCACCATCTGCTCCGTATATTTTACTTTACTACACAGGTTTTAATGGTGTTGCATCAACAGCTTGTCAATATTGCTGAGCTTTAACACCGCAATATGTAGTTTATGTTCATGTTAACGTTCTAGCTCCTGGCTAACGGTGATTCCCTGGTTGTAAATTCTTTAATTTGCAACCAGGGGGTGTTAACATTTTAAAGAAATCATTGACGGGATAAAAGCAACTTCAAATACACCCACTGTTCTCAGTGGCTGCAGGAAAAGTGGGGATTTAAAGGTTTTTGGTTGGAAAGTGCAAAGGCCAGCGATGTTTAGCAGTGCATGTGGATAATGCATATCTAATCATGGGGGTAATATGGGTAGGGTAAACCTTATCTTGTGTTTTGTACAACAGCTGACACACAAACACAGATACAGTCGTATACAGGTGTAACACCCTCACGCCAGTGGGAGGTGGGGGGTAGGGTGAGGTAGCCAGGTAGAATGGTAAGGCATAGGGGGGGTGGTGTAGTGTTCCCCACTGTGGTCTAAGTAATTCTTACATGGACAGATGGCAAGGCCACGTCTGGAGCCACTCATGCTTTATTCATCGTCAGCACACAGCGAGCTAGACTACCGGACAGCGCTCGTCTTTTGTCTGTAGTGTCTTTATCCATCTAGATGGATCCTCACCTATCCTAGGACGGTCTCTCTAACCACACGGCACTGCGCCACTGGTCAATATTTGAAAGCTTCAGTTCATTACTAATGTAGAAGACATCGCTCCCTCCTCCGCCCCATCAGCCCACCTCTATCTGGCTTTTATTCCATCCTGAAGTTGTGGTCGAGTAAAACATCCTCTGCTCGGGATTGAAACATGATCAGTGCATCAGCGCATGCGGATGTGTACAGTTCATATTTGTACTTGTATCTTTCCTAAGAAATAACCACACCTCTGTTGACTCTTGTTTAGAATGGCACACAAAGAGTCTATAGCCAATCTTTAAGTCAAACAAGGCCTTGAGGATTGGTATTGTTCTTTCATTGATCCTAATGCTTCTATGTCATCATAATGGACTCCACCAAAGGTTTTCCTTATTGCAGATTGGTTTTTCCCTGGCTTTGAGGACAACTAAGTTTTTGGGGAACAATATTGATATTGATATTAGTAAAATAATCCTAATGCTTCTATATATCGGCTGATATACACACGTTAGAAATATCATTTAACCTTTCTGATAGAAATGTAATTGAGACTTGATAAACAATGACAAATACAATGAAATTAAATATATTATAAACATAAATATCGATACAGATACGTCTGGTAAAGACTTAAATCGTCTGAATTTATTGGCAAACCGACCTCATGCGGTTCGCCCTCTCGTGCAACTGAGCCCGAGTGACGGGTACACAGACTAGAAACCGAAAGGGAAGTTCTCGTGTGAGAGAGCTGCATTGAAAGCCTCTTGCAAGTACGTACACAGCTGCTGGTTAAACTGAGGTCTGGCTGACTGCGCGGACTGTAAAAACGTTATATATGATGCACGAGTGTGCAAGAGAGAGAGAGAGGGAGAGAGAGCCCAAGTCCAATTGTGCTGGAAGGAAAGAAAAAAAAACACAAACTTACAGATCTGTTACGTTGTAGAAGGGTAAAATGTTTTGGTTCCTAATGAAACTGGTGGGACAAATAAGAATGTGGCAGATAAAACATTTAAATTTTTGCTCAAATTCGAAGATTAAGATTGTGGCTTCACCAGAACCAACCTTTTCAAAGCCTGATATTTCTCCATGTCTGTTGTCGCCTCCTCTGCTGTGACAGGTGTCGGACTTGTCCTTGAGCGTCAGCTGTGTTTGTCTCCATGCTCGTGTTTGTTTGCTCACTGCTTGCGCTCTGTTTGTCTGTTTCTCAGTTTTTCAGGCAGGACCAGGGGGATTTCTTCATTGGCTGCTTGTTTCTAACAGAGCTCAGCACTCCCTTCGTCTCCCTGGGGAAGATACTCATTCAGGTGAGACACAACCTAATACACACATGTGCATTCACCAGACTCCGACCAGGCAGCCACACCAGTGTCATGTCTGGGCCTCATTTATTTAATATCCTTAAAAGCTCTGTTTTGATAATGTGAAGAGTAAAGGGCCACCATCACTTTTTCAGACCGGTCAGTTGGCACAAAGTTGGACAATCATTTACTGAAATAGCTTAGCAACCATGACCACGCGGAGTGGGGCCGGGTGAGCTTTGACTGTCTCCATGCACTGAAACTGTGGGAAACCTTGTCCTGAGGCTTGTCACAGCTGTAGGATGTATTGCGTACTAGCTTGCTACAGACAGAAGCAGCGTTTACCTCAAATCATTTTCAGGCCCTGAAGTACACACCAACAAAAAACTATTTTCAGACTAGGTCATCGGCTCCACTAACTGCTAACACTTACCACTATGCACCAGTTAATTGCAGTTGGGGAAAGTGTATTACACTGACTTCCTATTCAAATTAGGACTTCAGTTATCATTGAAACTCAAAAGGTATTAAGTTTGTCCAGTCTGGGCCACTGTAAAAAAAACATGGCGGCCTCCGTAGAGAGGACCCGCTCCAGATGTAAAAATAAAGAGCTTATTCTACGGTAAATAACACAGCAAGTCGTACAATTTAGATGTTTAGTGAAAGCATCACTCGGATTATTTCATATTCAGCCTATAGATCCCTTTCACCTACATTTTACACACTGGACCTTTAAGCCACCCATCAGTGTTACAACTCTCTATTCATCCATTTTGTTTTAGAGTCTCTGCTCGGCTTTGCCTTACATCGTCAAAAACACATCCCCATTAAATTTGGGATGCAACTTGTCACTGTAGCATCGACTATTAAGGTGCGGGGCTCATCCCAGATAACTACAATCATAATATAAGTCGTTAGCATTCAGCTTAAAGGCCCAGTTTACTCTCCCTGGCTCCTCACCCAGCCACTGGAGGCCCTGCCTTCATTAGTTCCACACATACAGTGGCATCTTATAGTCAGACCAGCACATATGCATTTGTGTAGTCAAAGGCAGTGTGTCTTAGAAAACGGAGCAATCTAAGAATAGAAGAGTGTTAGTGTGTACTCCAGTGAAATCAGTAGAGCGTGAGCTTTCAGGTCTTTACTGACATCTGGTGTCAGCAAAGAAAAAGAGCAAAGCAAAGCTGCACTGTTCTTTTCTGTCTTTCAAAAAAAACGCTGCCCTCCTTTTGGATTCGATCAACAGAAACTCGACCAGACACTTTCTACTGCTCTCAACAGCAGAGTTGATCTTTATGGATTTCTGTTGTGTCCACCAGGATCCTCACATTGCTTCTCTCCACAAAGAGATGAGGATCTGTGTAACAGACCCAGACATTTCCCACTTATCAAAGATATAAAACACATGATATCATCGGGCTGTACTTTGGCTCAGGTTTAGATCATTAACAATAATATATACTGATAATAATATTTACATGAAAAGGGAAACCAAGAGATAACTCAACGATTGAAACTTGGAAACAGGGCTCGAACTTGGAAAATGTATTTTGTCTTCTGGCACAACTATAAAGAGTTCATCCACCCCCCCCCCCCCCCTCTCTTCTCCTCCACCAGCTTGCCCTCCAGAACTGCTGGCTGCACAAGGCCAATGGCGGCATGGTACTGTTCACCTTCTTTATGTGCCGCATCGCTCTCTTCCCCTACATGTACTGGATGTATGGCCGCCACTATGGAGTCCCGCTCTACAGCGTGCCCTTCCACCTGCCGCTGTCGACCAACGTGGGCAACTTCTGCATCCTGGCGCCACAGGTCTACTGGTTCGTGCTGCTTTGCCGGAAAGGCTACCGCCTGTACAAGCGCAGCCGATGTCCCGAAGCGTCTCCTGCGGTCACAGTCACTGACAATTCTAAGGACAACTGATCTCCGGTTCACGATTGCTCGCTCAAGCTGCTCACTCAGCTACTAACGCAACTACTTCTACAGAGGCACTAGTTTGACTTAACATTTTTCGAACCCCACCATTGTACTGTAGTACACCAGGACTGCCTGCTGTTGTCCCACAAACTCCTGGGCATTATCCGCACACTTTTAATTCCTCTGTTACAAATCTGCTGCCTACATGGACCTCTCCACCGATCGAACTCTAACTACTGAAGTTTGCTGACTGGGGTGTTTTTAGTTTTTTGGGGATTTGGCTCTAGCCTGGATCTTGTTGAAGTGCAACCCTGCGTCCGTCTACATCCTCAACACGGAAGAATGGTCATGCTTCACCGAGAGTAACACGTGGAGTAAAAAGCACCAAAAAACTGAAGAGGAGCCTCCATGGACAGACATCTTATCTCTTACTCCTACTGTGTTTACAGCCTCTGCTGATTTGAAAGGTCTGTTACAGTGTGTGTGTGTGTGTGAGCGGCCTGTGTGAACAGGTTGTATTTATTTTTATGGTTTTTCTGGAATGTGTCCGATAGTTTCCCATCTCATCCATTCACTAATCAAAGAAGAAGGATTAGGAATATCGGTGGGTGTGAACTTAGGCACTGTTGGCAGGAAAAGGTATGAAGAGAACAAGTCGCCTCATCCACACTAGAGAAATAACAACATCTACAGTTGTTAATACCCATTAATGTGATGTCATGTTAAGGTTTCAGCCCTGTTTATTGTGTTTGTAGTTTCCCACACTGCATGCCATCACGGCAACAGCCCCACATTCCTCACCGGAGCATCCAGCACAGATTTATAGTCCTGATTCTTTTGTTTTCAGTATCTACCCCCTTCAATAGAGCCATTGTTGCTCAGCATGCATACTGTATCCCCGTGAATTGATGCTGCCCTCGTGGACTCTCAGCATTTTTCAAGGGTTATGAAGAAATGTCGTCCTGTGATATAGAATGGTGTCACCGATGAGAGGTCTTAGCTGGGGGGGAACCATTCTTCATTTTCATTTGAAACCATTAAGAGGTGCTTGGCACAAAAAATATGCCCCATGCTGGATACTGGAAAGACCTCAAATAATCAATTTCAGAAAAAAATATAGACCAGGCACCAAATAATATGTCAACAGGATCAGATTTGGACAAACGGTTCAGTTCAGACTGAGTATAAACTGAGCATGTGAGGATCTTTACCTGCTTCTGCAGAGCGTCAGTTTGGCTTCCTGCTGCTGAGAGTTTTATTTTCTGGATCCACAGTCTTTGTTTGGAACGTCACAGCTGTCACAGAAAACGCTGACAGTCCTTGACCGTTGCTACGTGTTG
Source organism: Pleuronectes platessa (assembly GCF_947347685.1). Classification (NCBI taxonomy): domain Eukaryota; kingdom Metazoa; phylum Chordata; class Actinopteri; order Pleuronectiformes; family Pleuronectidae; genus Pleuronectes; species Pleuronectes platessa. The sequence goes on along the minus strand of NC_070640.1, from coordinate 3,576,466 downwards.
AAGATTACCTTTCTCCTATAGGCGCTGGAGGCATGGGACAAACTCAGGGTCAAGGTCAGAGCAATAAGGTGGGCGGGGGGGCTCACCAGGGCAAACAAATAATACAGGAGGTTTGACATTTCTGAGCAATTTATCCACAGATATAAACACATATGAATTGAGGATATCGGGAGTTATTCCTCCTGTGACACACTTAGAAGATGAAGTTCAGTAAGTGTTGAGTTTCCCCAGGGCTCCGGAGATTTGTATGCACTTCACACAGGGCTGTACATACTTAATGTTTTTAGACATTTACATCATGTTTTAATCATATAAAGCTAGTTTTAAACCTTAATCTTATATCTATATCATGCAAAGCAATTACCTTTGGATTCACAGTTGCATAATGACATTTATCGTAGACTTAAAGGCATTTCATTTTGAATATTATATTTCTTCATATCAAATAGTAAATAGAAGATATTATTTCTGCAGGGTTTAGTTTCCTACACTGTCTTAGACCCTGTTATTTTAAATCCTTGGATAATATTCTTGGTCACTCGAGCTTTATACTGAACTAACTGATTAAGAATGTGTTAATGGCCTTTTTTTACCTATGCAAAAAGAGGCTGCAGTGCATCTATACAACACTAACGTCAAGCCATATCTAATCGACCCACGCCTCCTTATGTCATGATCTTTTTAAATATTTGGGGGAACTACATTTATTTCCCACTGTACATTTCTACCAGGACTCCAAACCACAAAAGCTTGAAGAATTACGTGTGAAGTTTTCCTCTTTTTTTGTTTTTGTTCTCCACATATCTTTGAAATTTACCCACGAACTGCTGAAAACTGCAAAGTGAATATTTACAACAACACTATTACAGATTAAGCTCTGTCGACAACTGTGAAATGAGTTTTGCTGCTTGAACACAGTCAAGATGCATCACTCGGAAGCAGAATGCTTAACGACACTCTGAAACCAAGTGAGTTAACAGACTTTGGGAGTTGGTGAAGTTATCTCAGTAGCATTTTTCTCTAAAAGGAGGCAAACAGCTTTTCCTTTTCAGATGTTAATTTTCTTTCTTTTTTTTTTAATCTTTGGTTTCTTGTGAATGTTTTACTTTAGTTTTTTTGAGTTTCTTCCGTTTTACAATAAAACAACCCGGTGCTTTTTGCTGAGCAGCAGCCGCATGAATTTTACCCCCATGATTAGAAGATAACTTTCTAATAGCAAGTTACCACCCCATAACTTCAGGGCTCTTTGGAGTCTCAAATATTAGTTTTTCCCCTTGATATAAGTCAAAAAGTTCCACTCTCTGCACCATAGAGTGTAAATAATCATGGCTGGTGTCTCCACCTTCTCCCCACTAAACAGAAATGGAGCCAAAATATCTCTGATTCATCTTTTAATGTCCCGTGGAGCCCGAATCTGCAGAGTAGTGATATCTGAGTGGAGCCGTGGTGTCAGGATCCCGTCAACATGCACGCTCAGCCAATCGTGTTAATCATGATGTTTCACCCAGTTTCATATCATCGAATATCAAAGAAAAAAGAAACGTATCTGACAAGTTAACACTGGAACAAACATCAGTGAGATAATGTGACAGACACTGTCTTTGGGACATTGAGGCGTCTGTCGTGTCCCCCGTGCCCTTGTTCTGAAATCTTGTTGTTGCGGTAAACCCTTCAACAGCCGTGTCTGTCGGAAGCAGCATTGAACAGAGGAGGTGATGAGTCGTCTTGATTGTGGACAGACGGTCTGTTTGCTGACCAACAGTACGAGGACGGGGGGGGGGGGGGGGGGGTAATGGGAGATGAGCCGCTGAATGATGGGCCTGTTTGGCCTGTTTGGCCCGAGCCCAGCAGAGTGCCGGCCTCCTTCTGTCCCCGGTTCACTGGGCCGCTGTTACTGGAAACACATCCCAGTCTCTTTGTTCTGCTCTCGGCTCAACCCTCCCACTTTTTATTTTTATTTTACTGTCCTGTTCTTACTCTGCTCGGCCTCTTCCATCCACTCTCTGGGTGCGTAGTGTAAAAAAGGCAAATCAGCCACCAAGAAGAAAATATGGTGAATTTTACTCTTACACTTTATGATGTATTTATTAAGTGCTTGTTAAAGGTCTCCACTCTCACTGTAGTCCCACTGGTTGTTACATAAATCAACCGTTTTCATTTATTATTTTTATTTAAGAATTAAAAGCTGCAGCTCATTCCTTTTTTATTTTATTTATTTTATCACCCATCCTCTCCCCTACCATCCATATCTGCTCCAGCCTCCTCCCTGTGGCTGATCCCAGGTCTGTTGTCTGTTCCTCTGCAGTCACAGGAAGTTGCTGAGCTGTGAGTGGAGCCGAGCGAGGCCGCCCTCCTCTCTGCTGCCATCTGTGGTCGGGATTATCTGCTCGTCCACTCAGCAGTTCTCAGGCACACGACCATCGGGATTAGTTTAGGAGTAGTTGGGGCTTTTCTGTTGAAGCGTGTGCGTCTCATCTCATTCACCTCCTTCAGATACATGTATATCTCAGATTTGAGCCGGGACGGCCTCAATCTCCACTGAACACACTGTAGAAACCCACACGCTGCTTTGTTTTTATGCTTTTCGGAAGATTTCCATGATTTCAAATTGGCCATTTTGCTTCATGCTTTGCATTTGAAAGAACATCGTGGCAAAACATCTTTCTGAGGTGTAGTGACCTGTTTGGACCGTTTGAGCTTTGCAGAAAAATCCCCCGTCTCGACTTTTCCACTGAAACTGAACCACATATTAAGCTTTTCAAAGCATTTGTTTAATCTCCATTTTGCTCTTATTCTGACGGGGTCGATTTGACAGTTAATGAAAAACCGTCGAAATATACAGTTATACAAATTTTAATTCAGTGAGCTGGACCATTTTTTATTTTAACATGAGCCTTTTGTCTCTTGGTTTAAAAAAAAGAATCGTGGAATAAATACAGAAAATATAACATTCCACTGTTTTTCATCAACGCTTTATTATATTTTATCAGTCATGATTTTGTTTTTTTGCATATTTTAGGGGCACATGTCCAAACTTCAAATGGAATTGCTATATTGACCCTTGATTAAAAAAATAAATAAATAAACAGATTTTATGGATTGGCCAATGTATGTTTTTTTGATTTTGTTTTAGAAAATACCTCGAAATCAAATGAATGAATCGGACTTTACTTGATTAATAAGTTTGCTCCATAGACGTGACGACAGCATTTCAGAGCCTCAGAGAATCCCTCAGAACACAGTGTGGACGCTTCCTGGTTAAACACAGATCACATATCTTAAGAGTCAATCGATTCTTAACATACTAAGTCTTAAGTTCCACCTCTCTGCTCAGGGTTTGATGAAGTCTGATGACCTGTGTGTGTCTGTGTGTATAGAGGTTTATTGTGAGACTGACACTGAAGATGCAGTTTCTTTTTCTGTACGTGTGATTTCAACATATTTTGTTCTTAGATTTGCTTCTATTTATAATTTCTGACATGGCTTCTGATCCTTACACTCCCAGGGGTTGGTAAACCAAAGACTGTCAGGCACTTTAGTCGATCATAGTGACTGTAGTGACATGAAGAGAGATCTGTTTTGATTTTACTGTGTTTTTAGATCTGCTGTAGGTGATTTTTCTTTTAAAAAAAACATGAATTACTCCAGATTTCCCCCCAAAAAAGACCCTCAAGTCTTATCGTGTGTGTTCGGATCCCAGAGGGGAACCGACATGTTGGGTGTGTGATCTGAGGAGGTGGTGGAGCAAATACACACTAATCAGGTGTTAAGTCCATTCTCCATTAACAAGCCACCCTCACACAGAGGACGTTTACGTGTTCTGGCTTCTGAAGCTCCATAATGATTATAACTCTACATTTCACGGACACATTAAATGCACGATATGTCATTTTCGTTGTCTCTCGATCTAAACATTGACAAAAGAGGAAGTTTGCTCCTCCAGGAATTATCTGCAGAAGTCTCCTCCACAAAATCAACAGACTTGATATTTAAAATGAGTAAAAAACGCTGAATTAAGCGGTATTGTGTTAAAATGTTATTGTTTTGTGTGTTTTCTTTGAGGCTCATTGGCAGGATGATTGCGAGTGGGGCTGTAAATAGCACGGTTGTTAACCAGTGAAGCAGCGATGGCTTATTTTGGTGGTTTTCCCATCATTTAATGCAGAGATGCTCTGATAGAATTTTTCCCTCCCAGCATGAACTATCTCCACGTTGCTGACCTTTTAGCTAGCACTGGCTAACGCGGGAAATCAAAGAAGGGATTTCCAGATTAAAGTTTTGTCTGGGTGAAACCTATATTCTTTAAAGATGTGGTATCGGCTCGGTACTTAAAGTTGCGTACACAACAACCATACAGTTGACAAAGGCTCAAAGAAGAATACCACCCAACCTTGTTTTAGTATTTTGCTGCTTTGCATCGTCACATATCTGCACATTTGGTCCTTTTCTCGGTATAAACACAGAACGCTGGAAGGAAACAGTTTAAAGCTACATTATGTCATGTTGGATCAATTGCGGGGAGGGGGGGGGCAGATTATATTATAATATTTGCATGAAATAGGCGTCAGGAGCAGAAGTGAGACAGATTCTGCTTTTAAACTTGTAGCATCAATATTCCATCGTTTGCTTTTTCTTCTGAAATGATGTGAATGCGGCATTAGACTCATGAAACACACAAAAGTGAATACAAACTGGTCCTGGGGCTGATTTTGATCTGCGGCCCGTGAACCAGACTTGGTTTCCTGTGCCTCGTGATAAATCTACTTCCCCAACAAATCTCAGTGTGAAAGAGCAAAGCTTGCAGCCAGTGTTTACAGGTTGTGGCTGTATTTACTGGTTTATTACCATTGTCACCATTATGTCCTCCGGGACGATGACACTTTTGGTTTTTCGCTGCAATGAAATCATATTAAAGAAAGTGATTGAAACTATTTTAGAAAAAAAAAACAGATCGCTATGCATCTACTGCTAGAATGAGAATACAAATTAAATATTTAGTAGGATTTCACATTTTGTAGCATTTAATTTATATTTTAAAATCATCACACAAATTCCATGATGTTGTTTTTTTACATGGAATCATTTGAGGATGAAACCTTTTAAAGCTTAGACTGGTTCTAGTCTGTACTATGTTTGCTGTGTCTCTGTTGATTTTAGAGCTTTGCATCAGTTTGGCGGATGTGGAAGTTTAAGGCGGCACCTTCACGACCTTCAACACGTCCTGCCCCACGTTATCTTTTGATAGCGTTCTGATTTTCTCATACATATCTATCGATCAGATTTGATGCATCTGTCCTTTTTTTTTTGTAGCGTGACCTTTTCTGAGGAACTTTGCTATCTGAAAAGAGACTGGACTGTTTTTTGTTTTGGAATCTGACTTAAAACAATTGATGTATAAGATGAGTTATGTACTGTAGCTGCAACTAGTGAATTCAGAGCACCCCTTTAAAATTCAATAAATTTGATTTGATAGACCGTCTAGAGGAAGTCTCTGCTTTATTTCCCCTGTGTTGTCATGTCTCCTTGTTCTGTCTCCTTGTTTCCTTTCATTCCCACTCCTCACCTCCTCATGTCTGTTCTGTGCCACCTTGGTTAGTGGGTACGAGCTCCTGTGAGAAGTGAGGAACTGACTGATCCAGGTGCAGTAGGTTGAAAAGTAAAGCTGAACTGTCGATCCCCTTAAAGCCTCATTAGGGTTCAAACACATTGATATTAAAAACCACCTCATTAAGTAATCACCCCATGTGGCTGCAGAGGGCGCTGTAGCTTAGTCAAAGTTGCCTCGTATTGCTTTAATAAAAAATACCTACATGTGATCAGTGTCGTGTTGTGGTGCATTCAGTTGTCGTGTTAATACATGGCCGCTTGGGGGCGCTGGAGGCTCAAACTGACACCAAGATTCACAAAGTCTGAGACAGTGGTGGAATGAGCATCTGCTTACAACTGTATGGTACATTACAGACGATTTATTCAATGTTTATACATTTATATTCATATATTATGAATAGATATATTACATTTTTACACTACAGTTATTTCCTGACTGTTTTTACGTGGGTTGAGATCCACAGTTATAACTTGAGAGAACGAATGAAAATGGACAAATGAGGAAATGTCAGAGTTGAATGAAAACATCCAGTAAATACATTAAATTGAATTAAGAATATAGTATTTTAATTCAAAGACAAAATTACTTGGTGTGGTGATAATCAGCTGACATTTAATTTTAGATTTAACATACTGGCTGATTCTGACATTACTGGAGATATGTCTCATCTCTATTCACTGACTGGTAACCAGTGATGAGCAGAAAACCAATACAAGCAGGTCAATGTGACAGGTTGTCACCATGAGCCTTAAAAGGTTTTAGATTTTATTTAAACTGGTATAAAACTTAATTTTCAGATTATCTCCACACACTGGTTGTGTGCAGGTTCTCAAAAACAACTTCAATCTACTTCAAACTACTGTATTTACAATCAACGCCTTTATTTGTCTCTAAGCAAAGAAAACATGGTTCTTTATTTGGACTGTGGTACATTTAGAATATTTAAATGAACCCCAGGAATCTGCTGCGCCTCCTGCAGCAAACTGACCAAACATATTTTAATAATCCCGACCCCTCCTCCCTATTTTGGTTCTTTTCACGCCGCTGTCATGTCCCCAAATACTGAGTCGAACCTGTTGCTCCCCGGCTCGGGGGGGTGGGGGGCACGAATAGCTTAAACAACCCAGTGAGCAGGGGCAGGAGGGGTGAACGTCCAGGGAACCCATCGTAGATGCAGCAGCACGGAGGAACGTCTCTGCCACTTCAACAGGATCCTTTTGGAAGGTTAGTGTGACCAGGCCGCTGCTCCTCCTCACTCAGAGAACCCGATCTGCCCGGTCTGTACGTAATCTCTTTTCCCAGGATGACTCTGTGTGCATGAGGTTTTCTGTGGCTTATAAATAACAGCCCCTCTTGCTTTGACCAGATGAGAGGAGAGAGTAAGAGAATACGCACGATGAGAGAAGTCCTCCGTGGAGCTTGATGGGACTCTAGGACCGAGATATCTTGTGACCCCCCACCCCCCCTCAAGTCATCCTTCAAAACCTATTTGGATCTTGAAGTTTACTGGAGAGCTGACATGGAGCACTGCAGGTAACTGAGGGAAGGAGTGAGTAGAGGAAAGACAAGACAAGTAGGAAGGTTCGGTGTCTGAGCTCCTTGTCGACCACCCTGGTTCTGAACTGGAGACTCTGGGATCTGAATCATGGATGTCACTACAGAAGGTGTTCAGGACGCCCTGGTTCAATTCAAGTCCACCTTGCAGGCTGCGGTGAAGGAGGTGCACGTGGACGTCAGTGCTTTCAAGCAGCGTATAGAACAGAGGATAGACGAGCTGTGCGTCTCCAACGGGCCCCTGGCCGAGGCGGTGACCCGGCTGGAGGAGGAGAACCTGCAGCTCAGAGCCAGGCTGGAGGTTCTCAGCCGCCTGGTGGAGGGCATCGCCGGACTAACAGTGGACAGGAGTCCTGCTGAAGTGAAGGGGAAGAACGAGGGGAGTAGTTTAGAGAATGGACATGCACAGATACAATCCAAGACCCAGGAAGACAAGACGTCTTCGCTCTCATCTCGGAGGTCAGAAGACAGCCTGTCCAGTCTGTCTTCATACTCTGATCCAGCTGGGTCCAGTGGAGGATCGGGCCACGCTCCTGCTCCTCCTGCTCCTGGTGCTGGTCCCAGAAACACCCCAGCACCTCCTCCATGGAGAGCAAAGAGACATGGGGACCTCAACGTGAGTAAACTTTGTGTTTTTCTACAGCAGACAAAATAAAACTGGTTTCAAGCTGCCGAAGAAGGTGCACATGATGTTCAGGGTGTGAGAAAGATGTTTTATTCACTCTGTCGTTGTTCACCTGCAGCTTCCTCCTAATGACACGTGCATGAGTGTGAAGGATTATCAGATGCCACCACTCAGCACCTTGGTTTATTATACTGTCATTTTTACAACCCCGTTAAATTATCCCAGTGACAATTGGAGTCTGACCGATGTACGAGTCGGCCGATACAAACCGTTCACAGACATAAGATTTATTTACATTTATGTTTAAATCTAAGGTAAAAGGTTTATTTTCTTTATTTAAGTTTAATCTATTTGGTTTGTTTCTTATTTTTTACCTCCATCAAGGAAATTATGTTTGTTTGTTTGTTTGTTTGTTTATACAAAGGAAGTCATTACATTTTGGTGCAGATCAGGATTTTTTCTACACTTTCTTTAATATTGGCACATAAGACAGTTTTTTTTGTACATTCTTATTAAATAGGGAATAATTAATGGATTGTAATCAAAAAACATTTATTGAGCAATTGATTTATTGGTATTGAACGTTTTTACTTTCGGCCTCTGGCTCCAGTGAAAACCATTTAATCCTCCATCACAAAACCAGTGAGATTAACATTGAACTGACCTCAGTCTCAGTACTCTTTAAACCTAGTGTAACTTTCTTCCTCCTGACCCACATTACATCAACACAGTGACCTCACTGAAATGAATCAAGTAGCTGCCGTGTCAACTTCTTCTTGAACTGGGCCAAAGTATCCGGAGAACTCGACCACGCCGAGGAAATCCAACCCGACTTTCGAGGGGCGACTTTTAAAAAAACACTTGTGCCGTGAATATTTGTCGCACCTGACCCTGGTCATCTTCCTCTCCTGGGCACATTGTTTTTAGCTCTGCGTAGATCATCCATCAAGACACCAGCGCTCTCATCCATCACAACACGGGGGTGACATTCCTCTGCCTAAATGTCGTGACTGGAAATGTGTACGTCCCCGATAGTGTAACGGAAGCTGGGCCTGTAAAATAATAATCCTTGTAAAGATCAGACGGGCTCAGGAACTCAGTTTATACCTCTTCTATAAAAACCTCAGTCTATAAGAATCAGGATTTGTGGCGAGAATCTGAGGACTCTGCAATATGTTTGTCTAATGTATATTTAACCTATGGGAGGGCGGGGGGGGGGGGGACGTTGTATAAGCACTGACTTATAGGCTCTGCATCACCTGCCAGGAAATACCTTCAGCTGAGACCAATATTAATAACGATTTTAAAATTATACCTCTACCTCTATTTATTCGGAAAATTACAAAATCTTAAAAATGACCCCACCCCCCCACCGCAGCCCTCTATGACCTGCTTCCATAACCGCAGGTCCTCCAAAGGCCACGTGTATTTTTGGCTGAGTGATTTCAGACTGCATCTCTTTGGAGGCTCAGCACGCTCCACTCTGACTTCAGCTCATCTTTAAACAGCGTACGGTGAAAACATGCCGTGTGAACGCAGAGGGGCGAGAAGTGCAAGTCTAACTTATCAATTCATAAACGATACCTGCTTATTAAGTTAGAACTGAAACACTCACCACAAACAGAGAGAGTGCACTGCTTTATATCACAGCCCAGGTGCTAGGGATATTTGGGGGTCGATGCAGAAACCAATATTGTGGAGTAAAGAATTTCCAATACAGATATCAAGGCCCATCTATACATAGAAGAAAACTGCATTGATTCCTACATTATCAAACTCTTAGGACATTGTAGGCATAAACTTTGTTATTATATTATAAATACAAAAAATACAACCAAACAAATGTAAATTTATTCAAGAAAATATCCAAGAATATATGTTTGCATTGTTTATTCTGTAAAATATAACTTATTTAACATCAATGCAGAAACAGACATGTCCATGAAAGGCTCATATCGGCCGACAGACTGATAAATCGTCAAGCTAATTGTTTTTGATGTAACTCACACATAAATTTTAAGTGTGTATAAATAATTTCCTGTCCTCCACTTGCTCTCCACCTCTCGAATCCCCGAGTGGAAAGTTAATTTTCCGTTTACATCTCACACCCCGAGCGGGACGACCAGCTGTTCTGTCGAAACACACGCCCTGCCAACATTCCTCTCCGCTGAGGTCACCCGGTCTTCTCCCAGCCCCCCCCCCCCCCCCCCCACTCTGACGTACGACAAGATAGCCCCTTCATTTAATAAATTTGATCTCATCATCGTTTTTAAGCTGTTAATATTTTTCCCGCGCAGCTCAGCTAGCGATAGTCGAGCTAACTGGGGAATCCAATAGTTTTTGTAACTTTCCAAAACCGACAACAGATCGGCACAACACCACTGATGTCTCCGAGTTGAAATTGTGCCTTTTATAAAATGTCCATGTCTCATGTTTCCATTAAGCTGAAGCCAAAACGTCTCATGATGTCATATCACTAATGTCCACTAGGTGCCAGCTCCTGAAAATCTGTCAACGTCCTCCTCCGATGAATCGTATGAAGTTAATGTGACTTTCATCTCAGATGAAAACTGCTGAGCAGATTTCCATGACACTAGGTGGAAGCCAACAAACTCTAATGGGCTGAGCCAGCTTACTTTTCACTTTCTTTAACATTGCATTTTGTATATTTTTAACACATTTTCCAGGGAATAATTCAGATTCATCAGCGTGCAATAGATGGTGCAGCTTGGTTGAATTTAAAGAGACTGTTGGACTTTTTACAGAAGTATGTGCTCTACTGAGTTATATCTGTTTCCATAATACTCTTCAACTTGTTTCTTCCCGTCCTTTATCTCATATCTGACCTACATTAGCTCCGGCAACTTGAATTGAGCACATCTTGACAGGTGCTTGTGCAATCTGTCAGCTTATCGTCTCTGTGCCACTCGGCACTGGAGCAGGAATGATCTGGACTCAAAGTGAAGTTGTGACCTTAAAACAAAAAACAAGGAGCTCAATGAAAAGATGCTCAGAAGCAGCGTTGACCTCAAACTGCAGAGGAACAAACCTCCTTCAACAAGCTCATTGAATCTGTTGATCGTGTCAAAATGTTGAAGGTTAAAAAAGATGCAACACTTGGTCGTCTGGGTTTTTATTTGTCTCCAGGTTGTCTGGTCGGGGGACGTGTGTGCATCTACTCGCTGGAAAGTTAATGCTGGTTTAGTGTTTGACATTTGCAATCATAAAGGTTAAAATGTTAAAATGTTAGGTTTTATTTCATCGTTTAACCCTGAGGATCTTTTTCCTCTCACCTCTTCACCAATGCACGTGCCATGTTAACATGTCTCGAAGCAGCCCGAGTCGACCTGGATGTAAACCCAGAGGTTGAAGTGATTAACAGGGTCAGACGGTGATATCACGCTGCTGCTCCTGGAGCCCACAGATCAGTGCGGGGTCTTATCTCCTCCGTGGTGACGAGTTGACTGAGTGCAGCGGCTTTATTATGAGGCTGCCAGGCAACTGCATGTCTCTGGAAAGCAAAGGGTTGCAGAGGGGTGAGGGGGGGTGTGGGGGGGCTAAATGCAGGACGGAGCTTCTGGCTGATATACCGAGGTGCTGGTTGAGCGGCTCAGTCCAACTCCCTGATTTCCAAAGCATCTATTTGGGGCTATATCGGGATGTAAGAGGAGTTGAGCGGAAACTCTCGCAAAGGGGCTGATTGCAAAATCTAAAATAGGCTCACGGAGGGAACATGGGTTTGTTGGCTCCAGCTGTCATGAAAGGAGAAGGTTTCAGCAGTGGACAGCTGAGGAGCACACACACACACACACACACACACACACACCAACAGATTTAAAACTGACTTCTGTTTGTTGGTTGTGAGCGGATCAGTGTTGCTGAGGCAAACACACTCACACTTTCACTTTGCATCACTCACTCCCCTGACGGGTTCAAGCTCCAGCCAAATGAAGGAAAGCTGGTTTGACCACTTTGAAAAGTCAGAAAAGCACAACGGAGAAATGGAGATCAATATTAAAGTACTTGCATCTAATTCAATGGAGTACATACATATTTACCAGGGCCCAAAAAATCCTACATATTATTATCTAGTTCAAAGAGCAGAAATATAAAAGAAAATACAAAGTTCTTCTAAAACAAATACTTATTCCTGACTAAACCAGTGTTCTTTCCCACCACCAAGTTTGGTAGAAATCAGTTCTGCAGTTTGTTTGTAATCCTGCTGACACATAAAGAAACCAACAAGTAGAGCACAAACCTCTGCGAAGGCCCAATAGTCACTTCGATTCAATCACATTCTCAGACATCTGTTCCCTGAGTAATCCTGATGGTTTTCATCCAGATCAATGAATGTTTTCTGAGAAATTGATAAAAAATATAAAATCTTTTCTCGCAATGTTACACAAAGTGATTAAAAAAAAATCCTTGCTCCGCCCCTTTGTTCAGATCCACTCCAACACTTAACAACTTCTCTCCTGACCTGTGCCGTCTCCTTCCACTAAATCTGTTCAGTGTTTTTAGCTTAATCCTTCGTTTGAGGCAATAAAAACAAAGCGCAATAAAAAATTACGCTGATGTTAAGTGAACAGACACAAGCAGACAACATGAGCCCGGATCCCTACACGTCTCTGTGTGCATGAGTATAAATCATCTAACTCTTCATACTGGATGATGTTGTGTATCACATCACTCCTCCATTACTCTGGTTTCCTCTTTCAGTCCTGGACTTACACATGAAAACTCTCCACCCTTCTAAGAATGGCATGTTTTGAACTTCTTGTCTTTCCTGAGCAGGGCACTGACGCAAAGGGAGAGAAGAAAGTCACCGCAGCTCCAGAGGAGAACGGGAAACCAGGTGGGCTGATGGTCTGACAGGTTTCACACCAGTCACCTGAAGACCAGAGCTAACCTGTGCTCCTGCTGTTTCAGAAAGCTCCCCAGTGGATGTTGGTGATGCAGCTGGAGGTGATGGAGCTGCTCCTCAGGCTCTCGCCTCCGTCACCAAACCAAACCCTGAAGCTCCTGTCATCACGAGTTCCCCTCAGGCTGCAGCAGAGACAGTGACAGGGACAGGTTGGTTCACTGGAGGTCACGTCACCTTTTAAATGTTATACAAAATGAAATAAACAACTTTAGAATATAAAACTATAATTTAACAAATAGTTTATTATAGACAAGTGAAGTTATTGTGCATTTATACCTGAAAATCTGTAATAATTCATGTCACATGTGAAAATACTGTTTATCTTCGCTCCTCAGAACTCAATCCACATTTTCTCTTTCAGAACAGGAAGAATCGGATCTTCTGAACAAACCCTCCTTTCCTCTCACGTCCATGACAAAAAGCAGCTCCGAGGCTCCTTCTGTCTCCCAGTATCCAGCCTCTGTGGCTCCAGTGAAACCAGTAGAGCTTGCTGCTAACTGTGGTGAGTGGAGGATTTCAGTTTCTCATGGATGCAGCTGTTTCTCTCGAGACTCGTCCCAGGTGGTCATCCTCCAGGGAGATGAAGATATAATTCATGGACGTTAATAGAGTCTCAGTGTCTGATCGTGTTCAACATCCGTTACACTTTGACTTCACTCTTTATCCAGATTCTTCCTCTTTCAGATGCTGACGAGCCTCTGCCGCATCTGCCCGTCACTGCCATGAAAACCAAACCTGCTCCTGAGGCTCCGCTGAGCTCCAGAGCTGCTCAGGGTCCTGCAGCAGAGCCCAGAGCTGCAGAGGCTCCAACTCCCAGTAGGTTTCATTTGTGGATAGTGGGAGCAAGTGAAGAATAAAAATTATTTGAGCCTTTTCTAGATTTTGTTTTATCTTATTTTTGTTCAGAGCGTCAACTTCAACTGACACTTTAAACACTTTTCCCCCTAAAAAAATGATTGTTCAATTCAATCATGGTATAGACTCAAAAACACTCAAATGCAACCTCATCTCATCATATTATGATTTTCTCTTCACTCCATTTGTGCCTAAATTCCTTGTTTTCCATCTCCTCATGTGCAGCTTCACCTGGAGCGAAGGATCCGGGCTCTGGAAGAGGATTTCCATTTAGACGTGGTGGGAACATCACATGGCTGCAGTATCCTGATGTTCTCATGATTTAGATTCATCTGTAGATTTTAATGTGCTTCATTTCTTTTTTCATTAGACGCTGGTGAACCCAAACCACACCTTCCTCTTCCTGCTGCAACCAAACCCATCACAGAGTCTTCGTCCTCAGCTTCACCAGCTCAGTCGTCTCCGGGTCTGTTAGCGTCCACGGACCCGACAGTGAAACCCGGAGAGTATCCCTTTAAACGTAGTGAGTTTCAGGATTTGACTCAGGAGTAAAGTCGTAGATGTTTTTTCAATTCCTCTATTTCCTTTCATCTCTTCAAAAAATGTGTTTTTCCTCATTGATCCAGTTCCAGTTCTGAAAACACCCAGTCCCAGTCTGAAGAGGAGTGTGAGCTTTCCTCAGCCTGCAGGTAAAACCCACCCCACCCTCATTAGGCCTGAAACAGTTCACTGAGGCTTTCAACTTTTTTAAATCCACTGTAGAATCTTTAGTTTTTGTGATTTAATAATTCAAATCTTCTGTTTTTCTCCAAATGTAGAAAAATTGCTTCCCTCCAAATCCATCATCAAATCTGGTTTCTCACCTAATTTGGACAAGTGAGTTTTTACCATGAATCTTGTGTTTGATTCTTATTCACTTTGCTTTGACTGGTGTTGTGTCTCTGTCGGTTTAAAGCCACGTGGGCGACTTGTTGTTTCTCCACAGGAAGACGAACAAACCTGGAGGAGTCGAGTTCAAACAGGACCTGATGAAGTCTCAATCGCTCCCCCGCTCCAACGGGGCTCAGGCCAAACGAGCTCTCTTCGAAAGGATGAACTCAGAACCGACCAAGTGAGTGGGACTGAACCATTTCTCCATTTAATCCTGATCCAGCCATGGACACAAGTGACGAGCTGCTTCTCTCTCGAACAGGCCGAAGGACTCGAAGCCCAAACTGAAACGCTCTCAGAGCTTCGGAGTCTCCAGCGCCGGTGGGATCAAACAGATTCTCTTGGAGTGGTGCCGCTCGAAAACGATTGGATATCAGGTGAGAAAACTGGGAATAAGATACTACACATCTTAAATCTGTTATGTTGTAACTACCGAGCGACTGATTTATCGGTCAGCCAATAAGTATCTACCCATATGAGCCTTTCAAAGAAACGTCTGTGTCCCTGTTCATGAGATGAGATCGGACCTGAACACTGAACCGTGTTATTTTCACTTTCAGAACATCGACATCCAGAACTTCTCGTCCAGCTGGAGCGACGGCATGGCGTTCTGTGCCCTGGTTCACTCCTTCTTCCCTCTGGAGTTCGACTACAACGAACTGAGCTCCGCCAACCGCAAACACAACTTGGGACTGGCGTTCACCACTGCAGAGTAAGCCCAGTGTGTGACTGTGTGTGTGTGAGTGTGTTTGTGCTGTTGTAACTCAGGTAATTCAGATTTACAGAAGGAAAGAAGTTTAGTTTGCTGGCAGATGCAAGTTTTTGTGATGGAAAATGAAATTTGAGGAACTTAAACCTGAACTGTGAGATCATGCAACACGGCCAAAACCAACTTTAAAACACTCCCGAACAGTTTAGACAACTTATATCAGAAAGTATTTGAGTCTTAATGAAAAACAGACACAAACTTGACTGTTTCAAAACAAACTCAGGTCTTAAATTTCTTGAGTTCAGACAAAGAGCAGATCTGTGAGGCTGCTGAGGCCCAGTCGCAGATGTGCATGGCAACATGAAGATATGTTAAAGTAGAGAATATTTAGTATATATAAAGAAACTTCCACCCTCACTACATCTGGGTTGTGAAAGAGACACTCTAACCACAACTCTTCCTTTTCTTTATGATTTGAAATAAAGGATAGACAGTAGATATAGTTCAATTAAATAAGACGATTAACAAAATTTTTATAAAATGTCCTTTTCTTCTAGGAGCACAAGTAAATCATTATTTTAGCTTTTTGGCTCCATTGAAAAACTCGACTTCTGCTCATTAGATGAACTGCAGCCAATCCTGGTAGAACAACATTAACAGGCTCCGGTTTAACTGCAGCACAAAGCAGGATGTGCTGATTGTTTCATCACATCTATTATTTATTCCTTTTGAATCACTTTATATTTTATTCATCTTTATGACCGTGCTTCCTTGTTCCAGGCAGCAGGCCGACTGTCTCCGCCTGATCGAGGTGGAGGACATGATGGTGATGGGAGAGAGGCCCGACCCCATGTGTGTGTTCACATACGTCCAGTCGCTCTACAGCCACCTGAAGCAGTTTGAATAACTCTGTATCAGAGTAGATGAAGAAGTCCAGATGTTTTTTTAAACCACAGAGTGACGTGATCACTTTTGATCGGCTGAATTAATGTCAAGCCTAAAATCAGCCTCTGACGATGTAAAGCAATAAGAAACCCCTCCTGCTCAAATCCCTTCAGTCCCATTTGATCAGTTTTATACTGTGTGTGTGTGTTCACCCTCATTTCCTTCAGTATTTATTGCAGACAACTGATTTCTAATAATGCTTTGTCTTACGACGTGTGCGGCTCCGATCATTTCTGTATTTACAAGAGGCTTTTTGAAATAAAAGAAAACAAAAGGAAGTGAAAGAACAAGTTAATAGTTTGTAAAACGGCTGTCGACAGGGATGTGAATGAGTGAAGTTACATATGAGAGGTTTATGAAGTGTCGAGATGCTGCAGGAACAATAAATGGAAGTTTTGCCTTTTAAATCTTGAAATAAAGCAGTTTTCTAATGATTCTTTATGTTTTTATGATTCTGACCAACTGCATAACAAAGAACAATGATCAGGACGTAGAGTGTAAGTGTGATACTGTAAATATTAAACACTGAATAACGGTGATTGAAGGTGTTTCCACACAACAACGTTTGACACAAAAGGGAAAAGAAAACATTTGAAGATAAATCTAAATCTTAACCTTTTAATGACACAGCTGCAGTTATAACTGATGAGTTCCAACATAATCAGGAACTGTTTGGGTAGATTTTCAAGAAGTGTGTTCAAAAAATCAGTTTTAATTCACTGAAAAAATGAAGTGTTGGGTGTTTTGACTTCCAAAGATGCAGCAAATGATTCTGAGGAACTTGAACGGATCAGTTTTTACAACACGCCTTTTTCACAGCAGGCAATCACATTAGTCAAAGTCATTAAGGCTCCAACTAAATGGAGTGAAAAAGGACGATTTTCTGATCTTTCATAGACTATGTGATGATAATAAAATGCTGACATTTTATGGTCTAAACAGTATTACTTGAGAAATGAATCAATTGTTAGTGACCGGTGTCTTGAGAAAATGTGCAAGTAAAATAAGAGAATTAAAAAAGAAATGGCCATACTTATGCAGTGGTATGATGCTGTCTTAATGTTTTAAATAAAGCTTTTTTAGAAAAAATCATGTCTACAAATTTTCAGAATAAGATTTGTTGAAATGAGCTTCAGGTTTTTACCACGAGTTTACGTCGCCATCTACTGGTGGAATCTGTTTAGTGCACAGTGCCACTGACCGAAAACGAGTTCTAATCAGAATTTGAATTAGAAGGAATTTGTTGGTGTATAAATGTATAGAATATCTAAATAGGAAACAAAAATAGAATATGAAAAATACTATGACCACCAGGGGAGGGATTGTGCAATAAGGTGTAACTAATACTTTAATTTGAACTCTTTCAAGAAGCCCAATCACCCACAGACTTTTAACTGATATCAAAACTTTGTTCGATGTAAAGAAAAACACTTTTCTGAGATGTTTATAAAACATCTAATTTAGATCAAATCCAATCTGCAGAAAAGTTTAATTAGTTGGTTAATTGTGTTGCGTTCACGGCTCCGCACGAGTTGGAAAATCCTCCTACAACACTTGGAGGCTTTAAACTAATACAGTCATTTAAGCCTAAGAGTAATTTCTTAGATTTAAGTATTTACACTCGGTAAAGTAAATTATTTAACAGACGCTCAGGAAACAGGGGAGGAGAATTTAAATTAAATCAAACATTTGACTCGCTGAATAAAGTCGGTTAGTGTTCGGCTTTGATTTGCAGCAGTTTTTTTTCTGAAGGGTCCCTGAACGCAGCACTTCCAGTGTCCCAGGCATCACTTCCGGTAGATGAGGTCAACGTTTCCCCTGATCCGCCATTTCAGTCCCGGACTTTCTTGTTGCACATTAGTTTTCAAACAATTCTGTGATTTAAACGTTTTCACCCGAATTGAATCCGCGTTCGAGCCTCAACGTCAATTCGGTCCGCGCCAACGCCTCGATGCTATTTAGCGGAAGTTGCTAACGCGTTAGCATCGTTTCCCCGGGCGGGCTGCGCTAGTCGAACCCAAAGTTTTGTGTATGAGTCGCGGGTAGACAGAGGCCTGAAGCCTCGGACGGGATTTCGCAGCCATGGCCGGAAATTTTGACGCAGAAGACCGAGGGAGCTGGTACTGGGGGAGGCTGAGCCGCCAGGAAGGGGTGTCCCTCCTCCAGGGGCAGCGGCACGGGGTGTTCCTGGTGCGGGACTCGATCACCAGCCCCGGGGACTACGTGCTGTCCGTGTCGGAGAACTCCAAAGTGTCCCATTATATCATCAACAGCATCAGCAACAACCGACAGTCCGGCACAGGTAACGTCCGTTGCTTCGCCTGCTCCACCCGCACGCTCATCAACTTCACTACTGAGATTTGTCCTTTTCCCTGTCTGGAGTTCCAGGATTTAGTCCCATCCCCGCCAAACCCCACTGACAAAATGTCCATTTCAAAACGATCGCAGACAATTCGCCAAAATACGGTCACTTTAGCACATGTTTATGTAATAGTACTTTTAATCAGAGTGTATTCTTCAAATCGGCATGTGTTTAACATGTTCTGCACAAATTTGAACAGAATTAAAACTTTATTAACATGTGCTCTGCTCATCGCCCCGCTCCTTTATAAGCTGTTGCTAACGAGCTAGCTCCTCTGGTTAAAGCAGAAATCTGACTTAAGTTCCAACTCTTTTAAATTGAAAGTATCCATTCTTAACTTCATATATTCTGATCCTCTTGTGCAAGGCATGTAAAAAGAACCAGGCTGTGTAGACAGTGAAAGTTACGTTGAAAGTGTGTGTTAGCAAACTCGCGCTAAAGTTAGGAGCTTTTTACATGGAGTCTGGTGAAAGTTTTTTTTTTAGCTAGCCAGCCATAAACAACCACTCGCATATAAAACTCTTAAACTTGTTGTAAGGGTATGAACACATGTGTCCCGAGGCGGTGGTGCGTCCGTGTAAAGGCAGCAGCTCAGCGGGCAGAGGTGCAGGGAGGTGGGCTGGGTCCTGCTGCTGCTGCTGGAGGGATGAATGGAGCTGGGCTGTCACAACTGGAGGATGACTGGTCAGATTGGCGTCTGTGGAATGTCTGTGATCTTGCCCTGGTGCACAGACACAGCCCCGCTCTCAGGTCTGCCTCTGCCGCCGCTGTGCCTCCAGCTCCTCGTGGCTCTTGCACAACTCTTGAGAGCTTCCTGAGGATCGGGTAGTTCCCATCGAGTTGCAAATCAACAATCGGGGACTACTTTTGTGAATTATCTTATTGTATTACAACATTAAGTGATCGGTGTGTTGGACTGAAATCAAAGTTAGACTTATTTTGCGGTGCATTTTGAATGATTTTAGAATATAGGACAAGAAGCCGACTATGCTGTTTGAAGGTCTTCTGCTCAGGTAGATGTTGGCAGCCACCAGCGGATGTTATAATGTGGACATAACCTTCGTGTCACCAAGTGTTTCGACCTCGTAATCAACGCTACAGGTCGAACCTGATGGTACACAGAGGCTAAAGGTGAATCTGACTGGCTACCGGCTTGTATGGCAGTTCTATGAGATCCATGTGGCCGCTCAGAGGATCAGACATCAATAACTCTGTCTTTTTTTAATTGAACACTGTCCAAACATAGGACAAGATGGAGAATATCCCTTGTTAGTTCTGCCGCACTATTTAAAGCGGATGTTAGGGACATGTGTTCATTCGTGTATAAGACTAAAATCTGTGAGCAACTTACAACCTCTGAAAAACAAATATATTAGAGAACGAATGCCACAGAACTTCTTTTGTCATCCAGCTTTCATCACTGAAGATGGATACACAAATAAAACAATCCAGGAATACACAACAATGACTTTAATTAAAATAAATCTTGTGTACGCTACAAGACTCTACAGCGAGAATCCTGCCGATAAGGGTGACAGCTCTATCCTGTAATACCGTCAGTATTATCTGATTTATTATCGAAGCATATCATTGAATTACCGCAAACATTTTGCATTCATTCCCATGAGGTAAACGGCAAAACAACAACATAACATTATTCCTGTTTGTGACCCTGTACTAGATTTGTTCAGGGTATTTGGGCGGCTCATCGAACCCCTGCTGTGATAATGTTGGTGCTCCATCTGTTCACTTGCTGTCACGAGACCCACCGCTTGTCTGGGACATCAGATTAATATGAAACATGCATGTATTTTGTGTGTATGAATGAGAAGTTGCCAAATGGGCCTTGGGTCCTGTCGTCTGCCCGTTAGTTTCCACAACAGGACATGATTAGACGGTTAATCCTACATTTACAACGTCTGAGAGTTGGTCAGTGCTGGCACTCATCATGTGCGTTCAGGTTCTGTCCACAGATGTCACAGTTTAGCTGATTGTTTTGTTTCACTTGTGTTTTACTTTCCACAAATTCACAAAATCCCTTTTTTCTCTGCCAGGTTTGGCTCCTCCTCGGTTTCGGATCGGAGATCAGGAGTTCGAGGCGCTGCCGACCCTGCTGGAGTTTTATAAGATCCACTATCTGGACACCACTACACTCATAGAGCCCATCAGCAAGGCCAAGCACACGGGCTTCGTCCCCTCTGTGGGTGTCCCAGTGCAGCCGGACGAGGCCGAGTTTGTCCGGGCACTGTTTGACTTCCCGGGCAATGATGATGAGGACCTCCCCTTCCGCAAGGGTGACATTCTGCGTGTGCTGGAGAAGCCTGAGGATCAATGGTGGAATGCCGCGAACCAGGAGGGCCGAGCCGGAATGATCCCCGTGCCCTACGTGGAGAAGTACCGGCCTGCCTCGCCCACCAATGCCGGTCTGGGTCCCCCTTCTGCTGGGGCAGGACAGGGGGGGCAAATTGCAGGGGTAGCAGCTAGCACAGACGGAACAGGGGCCTCGCCGCCCACCCCTTTGGGGGACCCAGGCCAGTACGCCCAGCCTGTAGTCAGCACTCAGCTTCCCAACCTACAGAATGGGCCCGTGTTTGCTCGAGCCATTCAGAAGAGGGTGCCCAACGCCTACGACAAGACAGCGCTCGCTCTTGAGGTAGCTATCCCACCCTCCATTCATTCATTCTCTCCAAGACTGTCATTCTATTAACCTCTTTCACTTCTCTGGTGTCAGTTAGGAAACAGTAGAGGCAGCCTAGATTGTCCTGGTCCTTAATGGCTCACTCATGCATGTGAGCATACACACAGTCTCTATACAAATGCAAGCTGACAGTGCACATGAAGACACTCACAGTGGGATGTCTTTATATAGAAGGACAGACATGGATCCTGTATAATGAGTCTCCTTTATGCTGGATTAATGTGAATGGTACATTCATTACTGCTGATGAAAAGAGGCACATTGGCTTCAGTTGTTTTCTCAGAGCAGATAAATCAACAGTTTGTTGGGAATAGAATAAAATGGAAACAGTGGTGAAGGTCAATAAAGACAGTTTGACAAAGACAACTCGCCTTCTGGTGGATAAGGAGCTAACTGCTAACGCACCAAACATAAACTCCATGGATTACATCTGTAAAGTAGTAGGATTTTTTATGGAGTTTAAAATAAGTAGCCAAAGGCAGCTGGTTCAAATAGGACTGCCTGTGCCCTGGCAAAATGTCCTAGTGAGTCATGTGAGAATAAATACATCAAGAAAATGTCCACAGAACTCGAAGTGAGCGGAACTAGAAAAAGACAAAAATCGCAGGATGAAAAAAGAGGAGCCATGCACGTAGAGGACGGAGACTTCTACTCTGGTGCCGATCCTCACCTGAGTGTCCTCCACATGTTCGTGTTGTGTTCCACTTTTCTTTACCGTTGATAAACAAAAACGGGAATACTCACATTTAGAGAAGGGAAACCCAGAGGATTTTTATATCAGGAAAGTAAATAAAATAGTTGCTAATTAATTTTCTTTTGAATGACTCATTAAATAATAAAGTAATCCTTTCTTAATAGTGGCACTTTTCTAGACACTGCATTAAGAGGAAAGCTGAATTAAATTAAATGCATTTACAGCTGAATTATATTTTATTATTGTAATACATCTCATCTCTTAAATTCCCGTGCTGTCAGTTGTTCTGTGATCTCTTTCTCTCTCTTTCTCTTTGCCACCTCGTTTATATGAGTCTCCTCGAGAAACACGGACGGCACCATTTTGTTTGATATAAGAATAATGGAAGACGGTTTATATTTGGTGCTGCTGTGTGTTGATGGAGCAGACTGTGATAATGAACCTCTGCTGTTGTTTCAGTGGGACAAGGTATATTTGTGCCGTCCGCCCAGATGTAGACAGTGGAGTTAAGATTCAAAGTGCTTTATTTATCAGCAATTTACAACTGGGAAGGATATTCCCTGTTTAATTATCTATTTTGCTGTTCTGCATTTGTAAAAATGAAGATGGGTCGGTCAATTCCACGTCAATTCTTTGTGCAGGCCAGATACAATCTGAGTCGGACATTGATCTTGTATCGATAGCTTCGAGTTGCATGAAACAGATTCTGCCACCGAGCGGAGAGAGACAGTGTGTCAGCTCCATTTCTATCTCATTATTCATCCCTGGTGTTGTCGTTTCACAGGTGGGAGACATGGTGAAAGTGACCAAGATCAACGTGAACGGCCAGTGGGAGGGCGAGTGCAAGGGCAAACGAGGCCACTTCCCCTTCACCCACGTGCGCCTGTTGGAACAGCAGCAGCCCGATGAGGAGAGCTGAGAAGCACACGCGCTCCCATCACCTGCGCACCCCCCGTGTTCAGAAAGATTTATACAAGCACACAGTATATGAACTTACGAGTAAAACCAATGAGGCGCTCCTGACCCTGCCAGCACAAAACGTGTGTGGGCTGATGTTGCCTAATGTCGTCTGTCACACTAAGAGTTTACACTAAGGTTAGGCTGATATCGGTTGGCCTATATTAGCTTCTTGTTTTAATTCAACGTCACACATCAGATTTGTCTTCCTCCTCGACCGTGGCCACAAGTCTTCACAACCTGCAATGAAACATTTCCAGCAAGTAGATGGTGACCGTTATGGATATTTATTGGTGTCAAATATAAATTGAAAACACACATGGGAATTCTTTACCTCTGTCCTTCCACTACAGAGAGAGGTGTGTTTAGCCGAGTGTAGCTTCATGGTGGTCCACAACTTCCAGTAACTTCAACGCATTTTTGTTTTTTACTTTTTGTATAATTGTTGTTGAGAAGGCGTAGAGGTAAAACATTGTTTTAAGGTTCACTCAAACCTAACCTGGTTGGTTAATGATGACTTTCAGTTTGGGTGTTTGGTCGATACAGCACAAGGCTCTACCTTTTTTGTCTTGTTTCTATGTGTTGGGCATTATTTATTACACACTAGATCCAGCAGCATTCTCAACTGGGATGGCACTGGGTGGAGAACTCACCTCCGCCAAGACCCAACAGTCCCTTTCATTTCAATCAGGCTGCATCAAATCGCAGAAACTCAGAGATACCAGTTCCCTGATTATTTTAATCTAAATCTATGCAACCAAACTACAGTTGTAGAAGTGAACAGTTTGACATTAGAACAATTTCTGTATCAAAGACCAGGGTTCTTATTGAGTTCCCCCTCGAAAGAAGCTTCTAACGCTATGAATTGAATCAGGTATGATTGGTGTAGAAGGTGATGATAGATACTCAGTGTAAAAGGTAAGAAAATTGACAAATTAAAAAGATTGAATTAGAGTCTGACTGAAGTGGACTCTCAGGGGGCTGTTGTCAATACCAATATTTTAGATTTTTAAACTTTCAATACCAAAATATCAGCTGTCAAAAACATTGATATTTTTTAAGAATTGGCGGTGATTGAGAGAATGTTGCCGTCAAATTATTATGACGAAGAAATGTAATCGAGGCTAGAAAGAAAATACAACCAAAGATAAACAAAATTGTTCTTCAAATATAAACACAAATGCACATCTTTACTGCATTGTTTACTCAATCATGTTCATAAAGACATAACAATACGTCTGTGGAAGATTCATATCGGCTGATTTGTGTCAGCTGATGTTTCAGTCCGGCTCTAGTTTGAATATTGATCCGGACAGTTCCAGCTGTATCAGGCACCAGTGACCGATATCAGTCAAACCCTAGTTCACCCCCCCCCCCCCCCCCCCCCCCCCCCCCCCCCAGTATTGAAGTCTGCACTGCACATACAGCTACACAGCAGAGTCAACCCCCCCCACCCCCCCCTTCCTGCGTATCCCCGGATGGTTCGTTTCATTCATACACAGAAGGGAAAAAGAACTGATTGCACACCGGAGACACAACGCTCAGCTTCTCTCACAGAATCATGAATCAGTGGGTTTTATTTGTTTTTTAAATGCCAGACTTTGCACCTCAGAGCAAAATGATCAAAGACTTTTCCTGACGTCGCGTGGACGAGGACAGTCGGCCTCGCATGAGGACGTCACCAACTTACTACATGCTACACACACTACGAACCAAGTCCTCTTTTTTTTTTTTATACTAAAAGTGGAAAATATTATTATAGAATTGACTTTATATGAATATACACTCCTTACATGCTAAATACTGTAGAAAACCTTTTTCCTTTGCCTGTTATTTTATGTTCCTCTTTTTAAACACTATCGGGTGCAAACATGGATGACTTCAAACGCAGCAGTGTGAAAGAACAAACTGAGCAGCCTGTGGCGGAGGATGGAAGGATCCCCCGTGGGCTCTTTTTAGAAGATGAGAACGAGGGATTTTCATTTGTCTTCCAGCAAGTTTTTTTTATGACTCAGCTGCAAATGTCTTTAAGAACAGAATCCACCTGAAACACTATGCTTTTCGTTTTTATATTTAAAAACATTAAAACAGACATGATGCCACTGTCATTTCTTCTGCCACTAAAATGCTGTGATTGTCACTTCCTGTAGGTTTATCCCTTTCTCAGCTTTTTCCTCAATGAAAACACGAGATGATTTCACATTAATAAACAACTCTACGGGTCATGTCAAATTTCAAATAAAGTTTTAAATAGTCCGTTTCTCAGCTCAAACTGCTTTCAGGCCTCTTTCTTAAAAACAGGGTTTTGCTATTAAAGGAGACACATTCTGCTCGTATTCAAATTTATAATTTGAATTGATATTTCGTTAAAGGTTAACAGGCTCTAATGTTCAGGAAACACATCACTGTCCTCAGACTGTGCATTGCTGCTCTTTTCAGCCTCTGTCTGAAACATTTGGTTTTAGCTCCAGTCTCTTCAAGACCTCCCTCTGTTGTGATCGGTCAACTAGTTCCAGCGCGTGTAGGAAATGTGGCCTCTGCTCTTCCTTTACCTGCCTTTATTAGGGGGCGTGGCAGACTAGCCACAAAGCATGTCGGTTATCACGATGACATCATGATGATGCCAAATTGCTCCCTTTACTGGGGGCTTTTACATTCACAAAAAAAAACTAAAGGAAAGAAAAACTGAAAATGCATCATATGTCATATTTTGTGTTTGCCAGTTTAAGCTATCGAACACTTAAAAGGTGGCTTTGAAATGGATGATAAATGGTGATGAGACTGAAACACAGTAACCAGTGAAAATAACTGTTTTTGAGAGACATTGTTCAAATGGGAGAGTTTGGTTTGTTACACTTTCCGAATCAGAAACTCCCATGTAAAATGACCCATGGATGAGAAAGATGAGAAGTTTAGTTGCAGCGGACCTGAAACCTCAGTCAGCTTGAAATAATAAATGTTGAGAAGGAGAACATCACACAGTCATCAGCATTAGACCTTATCACTTCCTGGATTACACATTCGGTCAAGGGTGCAGGACTTTTACTTATAAAACAGATGTAGAAGAATGTATCTATTTCTGCTTTCATACCAATATAGAACACAGTAGTTTTAGACGTCCCAAAATGTCCTATTGAGTTTATAATGTATTTATAAATTGTGAAATTTTACACTAATTTGTTTTGTTATTTGGGCTCAAATTTAAGGAAAGTATTTTTTTGTATGGAACATAAATGCCCCATTTTTTTAGTTTTTTTTTACCATTATTTGTTTAACATCTCTGAGCCACGTCGATGGGTCATATGCAGCTCTCTCTCTCTCTCTCTCTCTCTCTCTCTCTCTCTCACTCTCTCGCTCTCTTTCTCTCTATATAAACACTTTCCGTGGTTCACAGGCCCAAGTTTGTGTGTTTGTTTGTTGAGCTCAGCAAAAATATTGGAATTGATCACATTAATGATTAATATTCTGATAGAAGTCAGCTTTTGTGGAACTACACGATTCACGACCTGAGTGCCTCCCTGGTATAAGTGGTATTTAGGTGACCGGTTAACACTAAACGACTGTTGGTGACTAAAGTTAAATGTCTGTAAATTGCTGCTGCAAATTGGGTGATTGGGGTTCAGTAATATTT
Source organism: Pleuronectes platessa (assembly GCF_947347685.1). NCBI lineage: Eukaryota > Metazoa > Chordata > Actinopteri > Pleuronectiformes > Pleuronectidae > Pleuronectes > Pleuronectes platessa. The sequence goes on along the minus strand of NC_070640.1, from coordinate 3,549,974 downwards.
TAAAACAGAACAATAAATTTGTGTAACAAAAAACTGAAAATGCAAAGTTTGATGTCAACTGTATTTTATTTGGTTTGATTTTTTGCATAATTTTACAAGACATTTTATGGGAAATTGTTCCTTATGACACTTCCAATGGAAACACGTGATTGTGCTTCCCAGGTCTCTTCATTCTGACGTTTTAATCTTTGACATATTTGCTTTAATGCCCTCATGCAAAGAGTAACCTGGGTATTTCATTTACATGCATGGCGCTGACCTCCCACTAATCGTTGCCTTTAAGAGAAAATATTCTCATTTCAAAGTCATTAAAAAACATTATTGTGAGCTGCTGCCCCTTCGCAATTAAAGACCATTTCCCCTATTCCTTCATTTGAGATAACACTGATCACTCTACAATATACACCTTATCTCCTTCACAGCTCAAGAAAACAAAACAACATTGACTTCACAGCTCGAGAAACAATGCCAAATAATGTTTAACTATTATTTTTCTATTTTGCTATGATCATTTTCTGATATGTTGCTTTTGTGCCGTTTCACCCAGACTTTGAAGAAGACCGGGCAAAGAAAAAGTATGAGGTTTAAAAAAAAAGGGAGATTGTACAATATGTCAATAAGTATTATTAAAATATATCATCTGAAGTTACTCATAATTTTTTTCTGTAGCATGTAATGTGTTAATATACCTAGTCAATAAAAAATATACAAAATTTTAAATCCAGCCAGTAGGCCACTGTCTACTAAAAGTTAAATGTTAATGCACACAGGATTTGTCTTAATGTTGAATTTGAGCTTAATACAATCTGCTAACGTGTTGCGACGTTAAATTAGGGAAAAAATAGTATTTAAAGAATTTTTTGTCTTGATTAGTGGACAAATAACTTGTTTACCTTGAAGGAGTGATTATGATTTTTTCCTTTATTTTACAACACTAAAAAAGGATCTAGGAATTTTTAAACTAAAATTAAATTAAAGTTTACAATATTTATAAAAACTATAGTTTAATACACGCTTACATTCAACACATTTATACATAAAACATTCTGGGGTTTGGTTTTAAGTTAATTTTGCATAATTATTTACCGTTTTAAAGGCAAGTGTGATATAGCCAACAATATTGTTTCATCATTTTTAAATATAAATATAAGAGCCCGGTTGGATTTATATGTATGCCGAATTGAAGAGGGGCTCAAATGGAACACAATCAAGTGAATTGTTGGGATATTTAATACAAATGCCGGGTGTTGGTGCTGAATATGTGGGTGTGTCGGGCGGGTCTGGTGCGGCCCCCTGCTCCTGGCTCTGGATTCGGGAGTCGTCGGGAGGGTGTGTACACGATCACCGACTTGCGTGCGGTTCCCGGATGGAGCGGCGCCGCCATCTTTACGCCACTGTCACCGGTGGGTCTTCGAATCAGCGGAGCCGCGGTGCAGTAGCTGATCCACCGAGCAGCCGACTACCTTCCCCGCCTGTTTCCCACCGGGACGCCACGACCAGCCGAGCGCCATGGCGGAACGAGAAGAGTGCGTGTACCAGGCACAGCTCGCCGAGCAAGCCGAGAGATACGACGGTAAGCCGCCGTCTCAGATTCTGGTGGGAGCGGAGCTGCCCCGGTCCCGCTGCCCCCTCCTGCCTCTCCCTGCGCGGGCGGCTCCCGGGCGCAGGTAGAGCCGTTCACATGGAAGTGTCTGTTGCAAGGAGGAGACAAAATGGCGGAGATTTTTCCAGCGGAATAAGCCGCCGGACTGTTTTATTTAACCGCGTCCGCCTCCATGTGAGAGACCGGCGGGGATGAGTCGGTTCGGCGGGCGCTTCGGTGTCTGGTTACCGTTTACATTACGCGCTGAGCTAAGCTAGCACCCCCCGGCTAGCGTCGGTTAGCACCCCGTGTGTGAGACGCTACCTACCGGGGCTAGCCTCTCCTCAGCTCCAAAACGCGTCAAGCCAAACTCAATTCAAATGAAACACAGCAGACAAACACACACTTCACCCGGGTGGAACCGGGAGCAACGACCCGACTCATCCTGGGTGTATCTCCCCAGAGAGAGGCGGTGATTTAAAGCCATAACTTAGCATCGGCTAATGCTAACAATCATGTGTTCCGCAGGGGAGGACCATGCTAGCTGGTCCCACTAGTTTCAGCCTCTGGGAAACTTCACTGGGATTATGATCCTAATAAACAGAATACAAGTTATATTACTTTTTAAAAACTCATAACATCAGCTGGTTCCATTACTCTTTAGTATTTGTATTTAACTTGTATGCTGCTGCTTTAGAGAGGCCAGGGCTGCTTGCATTTTATATATTGTAAATATAATTTAATTTACATATTTTGTATACAGTAAATCTATTTAATGTCTGGTTATATTTCTGATATTTAAATATTTAAATCTTACCAACGCCTGCATTGCTTGGCTGCTATAATGGAGAAGCCAGTCCATGGAAAACCACAGGGGTCAATACATGTGTGCTTGACCACATGAATGCATGAATATACACACCAAGTATTAGTTAAATAATTGTTATGGTCAATATCCCAACTAAGATTCAGTATGGTTCTGTTGTGCCACAGAACTATTCATCCCCTAACATTGTGCGTTAGTTGTGCGGCACCTTCCAACATTGTTTGTAACCTTTCTGCAAACGGACTTCATTGTCAGTAGATGTTTTCCCTTCCTCCTTTTTCCATATGCAACGAGTTGAGTCAGTCTAACCCCTCAGGTTATGTACGTTTCTCTAAAGAATACCTACAGAAACTGAGAGGCAGGGGGGAGGACCATGCTAGCTGGTCCTTCTGGTTTCAGCTTAGGGACGTGCGATATTTATCATCAATGATATTATCTTAATTGTTGTTTTTAACGTTGTTCGAGCTCACGTTTTTCGAGATAATGATGATTCATGCACCAAGCTCTGCATGTCAATATGTTTGGCCGATCAGATGGAGCCCTGCTGCTCTAGATCATAAATGAGATTCAGATCTTTGACGGGGGGGTTTCCATCAGTGAATCATTGTTGGAAGAGAATCAGAAGAGAAAAGAGAGAAAACCTCCGACTGTGGAAACTTCTAGTGATCATGTTTGTCCCGGTTCAGATTCATCAATATGAGCAGTTGATTGTATAAAAGAATTGTGAAGTTTATTTATGATCCCAGAACCTGAGGGTAGTAACAGCTCACACACACACACACCGACTTCACTGCTCTCTGTGTTGGTCTGTCTCACTCCCTCTCTCTCTCTCACACCCACTCTCACTCACAAACAGTGTGATCGGGACCATGTCTAAACTCCGTCTGAGTAAAAACAACACATGTTATAAACTTGGTAAATGTAAGTGGAGGAGAAGGGCAGAGCTCTGTTTGGTTTGATGCAGTCGCTGCAGCGCACAGCGTGAATGATACAGACACAGTAAATTACAGACCGAGCTGCTAAAGACTGTAAAAAAAGGAACTTTTCACTTCCCAAACATGTGTGGAAAGACCCAAATTAACACTAAGTGGACTTAGTGGAGCTGTGCATGGCTCCCGTGTGTCTGCCCTGGGTCTGCTGGCACTGTGGACAGGGTGTGCGCCTTCTCCCGGCTGTGGAGCCGTCGTGGTCTCTGTCCATAGCCAGGGAAGGTTTATGTCTATCATCACGATAGTAAATGTTATCGCATGTTTTTCATATATCGCACACCTTTTTATTTCAGGCCCTTTTTTTTTTATTATAAAGAGAGTAAATCTATTTATTAATGTCTGATTATTTTTCTGATCTTACCAAAGCCGGCATTGCTTGGCTCTTTATAATGGAGAAGCCAGTCCATGGAAAACCACAGGGGTCAATCTATTTGTTCTGTATGCAACTAGTTGTGTAAGTCTAACCCTTCAGGTTATGTACATCTCTCTAAAGAAAACCTACAGGAACTGAGAAGAAAAAGAGCTCGGTGGCGATCAGGTGTTATCAGTGTAGGAGGGGTAGTCGACTAAGTGATTGTGGCGTTCGCTCCTTCATGTTAGGCCCCTCCCTCATTCCTGTAGGGATTGCATCACATTGATCAGTTCAGAGGATCTCTGGAGCTTGACATGTTCAGAAAATGCTTCTACAGAGCAGGGAGGTCATGGAGTGTATTGGAGTGAGGCCTGGTTGGAGGGTGAAGTGATCAAAGCAGCATTCTGCTCCTCCTGGCTTGTAACCACTGAGCATCAGGTTTCACCAGCATGCTGCAGAGAGGCCTGCTATTGGCTTCAACAGATAACACCCTGTCTGTGCAGTTAAAAGCTGATTGATTCTTGCCTGAGGGTGAGCGGCCTTAGCTTGGTAGGTGTGACCCGTCGACAACTTTAGTTACAACCACCTGAAAACTACCTAACCAGTTTGTCAAGGTGCAATATCTTCTTGAGCTTCCCCATGTGATTTGGTCCAAGAGGCTCCGTGCTGTCTCTGTTTATTGTCACTTGACGGGGAATCACCATCAGAGCTGAGTGTTAAGTATTATTTTTCTGCGGTGCAGTTGCTGATCCGCTGAGCAGCCGAATATCTTCCCCCCCTGTTTCCCACCGGGGCGCCATGAACAGCCACAGCAGCCGAACCCCAGGGCGGAGAGAGAAGAGTGTGTGTACCAGGCACTACTCGCCGAACAAGCCGAGAGACACGACGGTAAGCCGCCTCTCAGATTCTGTTCGGAGCAGAGCGCCTGGCCTCGCGGCCCCCCCCCTCTGTCTCCCTGCGCAGGTAGAGCGGTTCACATGGAGGGGTCTGGTGCGAGGAGACAAATATGGCGCATGTTCTCCAGACGAATGAGCCACTAGTTTTATTTAACCACGTCCGCCTCCATGTGGAAGGTCAGGGATGAATTGTCAGGCGCTTCGAATACTGCTAGTGATGGTTACCAGCCGGTGTTGGTAACAATCAAGCCAATCTCAATTCAATAAATCTCAGCAAACAAACACACGCCTGGAAACACACACTTTGCCCCCCCCGGCAATCATGTTATGTCATGTTTGGAAAGTGAGAGAAAAAGCTAAATCTCCTGGAAAATCCAGTTTTGCTTTTAGTTAAGAATTTACTAACAGCTCATCTTCCAAACCTCCATTTAGACCTTCGACCATTAACACCTGAAAGGCCCAAGTTATGCTGAGGAGCAGGTTATAGTCCACATACTAGTTTAGGGATAAGAGTGTTTGGATAGGCAGCTCCTGGGTGTGTTAGGAATGGTAGGAAACGCTGTGAACATGTCCCCAGGTCATGTTACATGGTAGCACATGAAGTTTCATCATCCTTTCAACATAAACATTAGTCACTGCTGGTAACTGTGGTTGTAGTTGCTGGGTTTAAGGATCAGCAACTTAAACGGTTGGTTCAATTGGTGATGAACAAGGACCAGGGCACTGATAAGGTAGCATGACATGGTGGATGTGAGTAGCTCGGTGGTTCTCACACATTTTCTGGCACGCCCCATTCAGAAGCAGACTCAAGCTGATGTAGATGAGTAGATGTTGGTAAATAAGTGATGTCCGAAGGGTTATTCATATATACTTTATACTTTTCCTTTAGTTAGGGATTGAAATATAAAGAAGACGGTGTAAGTATGCGAGGGGATTTCATTAACAGGTACATATTTGACAAGAAAACCCTGAATGACGAAAAATATACTTTATTCAAAGTCGTTTTTCACCCAATCTTGTGGTTTTTGATCATTGAAGAGCAACTGAATTCAAGTTTGTTTTAATAAAGGGTGAAAAACATTCATAAATTACTTATAAATTATATATTTTCCTTCATATTCTGTTCTGTAAACCAATACAGCTCAGGCCAAGATGTCTTCACATCTATTTCTTGTGCAGGGAAACTTTAGAAACCCATCGCTGATGTCATTTGTTTTCTCCCTGTGTCTCTCCAGAAATGGTGGAGTTGATGAAGAAAGTGGCCAGTATGGATGGTTATCTGAACGTGGAGGAGAGGAACCTGCTGTCGGTAGCGTACAAGAACGTGATCGGAGCCAGAAGAGCCTCCTGGAGGATAATCAGCAGCCTTGAACAGAAAGAAGAATCCAAAGGCGCGGAGGACAAACTCAAAATGATCAAAGAATACGGAAAAACAGTGAGACATTTATATAAAGCCAAATATACTAATTGTTTACGTTCACAGGTTGTGGAGCATTGAGGGATTGTGTTCAAATCTTTAGATGGTTCTCAGTTACAAAGGTTTGATCCAAGAAATATAATAAAAACAGCTAATGCAGATAATGGTATTATAAACTAATCATCTTTGTCACTTTTAGAATCTTCTCTGTTGCCACAACCAAAGCAGTGAAAATATGATATTTTCCAGGGGCTTTTACTTTGAAATTCTACATTAGACTGTCCTGATCTTGTCTGGGTGATGATCTTAGGTGGTGACCTGTCATTGTGAAATTAGTTCTGTGGAAACGGTTAGTTTCTCAATTATGTTGATTTGTTGCTTGAATTCAATTTCTCTTCATTATAAAGTTTGACTAATTTTAAACTTTTTAAGTCTCAATTTAATCTTAAATAGTGTCAGGGGCAGTCGTAAACTCGCATTGTTAATTTGATTTATTTATCATTTCTTCATTCAGTTTAATTAATTTTATTACCACATTAATCCATTCATGCATCCACAGACAAATGGGAAGTCCCATTTACCGGAATGCCGCTTTTATTTTGAAGTCACTCTTACATATTCATTATTTAATGCGAACTGTGAAATGAGTGGAGGCTGGTTTGACCCCAGTCCTGCAATGCTGTTTACAGTGTCACCTGACTGACCTGGTCCCTTCCTGGTGAACATGTCGCTTATTATTCAGTATTTATCTCCATCTGAGGCCGGAGCTTTTCTTCTTAATTCTATCCCTCTCTGCTCCACCTTTCTTTTCTTCCTTTCTTTCATTCTCTCCCTCTCTTTCAAAGCTCCTCCACTGACCGCTCGACTTTCAGAGCGACTGGTGACATTTCACAGCCCAGCAACACTTTGTTTAGTGAAGTAATGAGGAGGGCAGTGACCATGAATCTACTTTAAATCACTTTTTTCATCTCTGCTGCAGAGAAACTTGTGCTGCTGGCAACACTGCTGAGTTCAGTGAAGCACAGCAACCCTCCAACCATTCAGGGGTGGGGGGTGAGAATTTCACCCGCAAGCCAATGTGTGAAATCAGTGTTTTAGTCACTTTGCTTAGTGAGAAAAGTCGGGGTCCACTTTCTCTTTATACATTTTGGGGATTTTGTTTTGTCCTTTTAATTTCCAGGGTTTTTTAATGTGGGACTGAGCAATGTCAGAGCTGTGTCTCTGACAAACTAGAACAATTGATGAGGTGTCTAAGTGCAGAAACTGGCAGCATCCCATTCTAGTATCATTTAGCATATTGAGTTAAATTAATATTAGTGCTGAGATGTTTGAGCGTAATAGTTATAAACAGCAAATGTATATCTGAATGTAGCGAGGACTTTCAGTTTTTGGGTGCGGTGCAAGTTTCAGGTCACTGAGTTCAGGGGACGCTAACATGAAATTCCACATGTTGGTGACAGTAACAATGCTTTATTATCCCCTCCGGTGTTTCCCACGGAATTAATTCAATCCACTGTGTAATGGGCGTGCACATGCGCGTGCACTGGTAAACAGGCTATACAGTGAAAGTTGTTGTGTGAGAGAGAGAGAGACTGTCTGTGTGGATGGTAACAATGTAACGGAGCTTGGTGCAAGAACTCCCGTTCACCACAAGTTAGAGATCTCTAATGTCATGAGAAGTGCGGCAGGAGAAATTAGAATATGAGCTGTCGCTATCGGGATAACTAATGGGAATCACTGCCCCCATAATGTCACGATGACGGCTTATGGAATCCAAACACAGAGTTGTATTATTTACAAGGACGCGTTGCAGTATAGTGATGTTAAAGATGTCAGACTCTGATGTGTCTGACACGGACCCTGAAGCCGAGGCTCGATGGACCCAGACTCCTTCTCAGAGACAAATGCTTCCATGGGGACTTTCTACCAGCTGTCCTGTGCATCCCTGCTGCTGCTGCTGCTGTGGTGGCTCTCAGACCTGATGCCACTTTCGGCTTCATTTAAACCACCTTGATTTAAATCAACCTTGAGTTGTTCTGAATTCTCCCCTCTTTTAAGGTTCAAGGAATATTTAAATCCAGAAGCTGTAATAGTGAAGACGTGAACACACAGATCACTGATGTTTGTGTGTTTGTTCTGCAGATCGAGAAAGAGCTGAAGGCAATCTGCAACGACATCCTGGACGTGCTGGACAAGCACCTCATCTTAGGTGCAAAAAACGGAGAATCTAAGGTTTTCTACTACAAAATGTACGTATATGATAAATGTTTGTAGAATCATTCATTTTGTGAATCTCACCATTTCTAAATCCTCAAGTTTCCTGGTGATCGACTATTATGAGTTTAGATTTTATGTATTTAAGCCTCGTCCTGTTGAACCTGCAGTGATTCCTCACTCAGTAACTAAATGTGGTTCCTTGCTGAGCAGCCTGTCTGTTGCAACATGAACTAAAACACGGTTGCTAGGTGGAGTTAATCTGTAGCTGGGCTCATTACACTCTCGACTCCTATGAGTCATGTTTGACAAGTTCCTCTACAGGAATCTTTTACCATCTGTCAAACAGTTTTTTGTTCATTTTCAGTCATAGTTTTCATTCAGATTTCAACATTTCAGCTGACGTCAGATCAGCCCCTGAGTCTTGTCCCAATAGGAAATGTTTACAAAGGGCTGGTTGAGTTGCTGAAGAGGGAAAAACCAGTGCACACCAGCACTCCCCGCTCCTCCTCGCCTTCAAATGAACCTGGCATTGCTGAGACGCGTTTATGGACTCGTAGTCTTCCTGGAAAAAAAATCTGGAACACACAGCTCCAAGCCACAAAAGATATCATGTCTGTGCATGAATCTGTGGCTCTCTTAGATAAATAAATAGATGAGTCAGCTCCTTACAAACGTTCGAATGGATGAAACGTCACCATGAGTATATTTTCCCAGCAGACTCTTAACAGAAGTTCTCTGAACCGGGCCGTCCAGTTGCATGTTGTTCAGACGCGTCCTTCTGACGGCACTAACCTGAGTTTCTTTACCCACTCGGCTCAGTAAAGGCTGAAGATGTTAGTTTGATGTTCAGCTCTACATGTTGTTGCTTATAATGGAAAGAAAATCTCCTGTATTATTGAGCTTCTTTGATAATACACGAGATAAAACACCAAGAGGAAATGCAGTAATGCCAGGAGGACAACAAGTTATTTTGTACATGATCAATTAAACACCATAATGATAACCCACCTTGAGCCAATATTCAAATGAAACCTAATGTGACAAGAAGATGTCAAAAGCCTGACAATCAGCTCTGTATTAATCTCTCTGTTCCTTCTCCTCCAGGAAGGGAGATTACCACAGGTACCTTTCAGAGTTCGCCACAGGCAACGACAGGAAGGAGGCAGCAGAGAACAGCCTGGTAGCGTACAAGGCTGCTAGTGACATCGCCATGATCGAACTCCCTCCAACGCACCCCATCCGTCTGGGGTTGGCCCTGAACTTCTCAGTTTTCTATTACGAAATCCTCAACTCGCCAGACCGTGCTTGCAGGTACGTTTCCTCATGTGGTACAGTAAAGGATGGGATTATTGTGAACTTAATCATTAATGATTTGTTTAAAACATTGACATTACCATAGAGAGGAACTTTTAATTGCAGTCGGTTTAATAACGGTCTAGGAATCTGCAGATTGAGGAAAAAAAACAAGTCAATGATCCCTGATCCAAGCAAAAATTACACATCCAATATCATTTCTATTGTCTACTTTATCAAATCATGTTTGCTGTAGTCAAATTGTCAGAAACTAAGATGTTTTAGATAAAGAATATCAGAAAACTGGCATCTAAATAACCTACACATGGCTTCTATCCATGTGGATACTCAGATTCAATGCCTCTGCATCACAGCAGCTGTTAACAGACTCGAACAAAGACTGCATGACAGTACAGATGCTCCCACACGTCAAGTTTATTTGTAAAGCAAATGAAAAAACCAGAGTCGACCTCACTGCTGCAGGAAATAACTGAGATGTATTTCAATGGAAGAGGAACACTAGATGATAAGTGGTCGAGTTCTGGATCAGCTACAGCAAATGTGGGAACAATCACGATTTAAACCTTAAGCCTCGACAGAACAGCTCGGACCTGAGGGATCTCTGAGTGGACAGGAAGCTCCAAGCTGTGTCTGAGGCCATTCAACACTATACAAACATATGTATATATATAACCCGGTTGTTTCATCTGTGCCTCCTCCCGTCTGTCAGGCTGGCGAAGGAAGCTTTCGACAGCGCAATCTCTGAACTGGACACGCTGAGCGAGGACAGCTATAAGGACTCTACACTCATCATGCAGCTGCTACGTGACAACTTGACACTATGGACCTCGGACGTGCAGGGAGATGGTGAGAGAGCTCATTTCCTTTTCTTCTCAGTCCACTACCCGTTCATTAATAAGTGACGCTGACCGATGATTGGCTCCCTACTGTCGGTGCTTTGACAGATGTCCTTGTGTTTTAAAGAGGGATGATTGCCCTCGTTGCAGATTCTGAGAGACATGTGTATGATTGATTAATTAATGAGTCTTTAGGTAAATTAGCATCTAGAAAACAGAATAACCCTCTTACCTTTTCTCTAACCTTTCCTCCCAGTAGAGTGGTTCCTCTGAAACCAGCAGCACCACCCCCTCCCCTCTGCTCTAACTTCTCCTCTTCCTCGTTCTTCTGTAGACTCTTAAGGACAACCCTCTCCTTCCCTCTTCCTCCATTATACAAGTGTATTTTGTAAGTCATCTCTCCTGCCTTGGGCTCCCCCCCCCCACCTCAGTCTTGTCTCACCAGCCACACTAACGTCCTCACAGCAGAGTTCGACCTCTGAAGCATCGTGGAACTCTGTCTTTTCCTCTGTCTCCAGGGTGTCCGCGAGTCAAGTGAAGTTGTTTACTTCTCACTGGAACAGCTGATTACAAGTCACCATCCAAGAGTAGCAACGCGGCTCAGTAGCATTTGATTGGATCCAAATGCTTTCCAATCCCATATTCATTGACCCTGTCCTGGCTCATCTTTTACTTTAGTGGTGATGGGGAAATGGAGTCTGCCTCTGACTGAGGAGCTGCTGCAGCCGTATTGTAGAAGCTAGATCCAGTAAACATCTCCCAGTACTATATATAATAGATATTATTATAAATGTCAGTCTGACTTTTAAATAAGTTCAGGTTTATCGTTGACTCCTTCTAAACGTAGATACCATGGGCTCTATATTTACCCCTGATTGGAAATGGTCGACAAAAACATTTGGACAGATGAATGTTTCCCTCTGTGGGGGTTACAAAGATGAAACTAGATGTGACTCCAGCCATAAAAGATCAGAGCTTACGGACACCCTGCATGCCAGCAGATCATTCCTGTGTGAGGCCGAGTTTGGAAACGTGTGAACGCGGCTCAGTGAAGTGACAGTTAACCGACACGCTGCAGTAACAGCATGCGTCTCCTGCTGCTCGCTCACATCCCAGTGTGCTGTGGCGCTAATGAGCACGGTTACGGTTTCTATTCTCATCGCGATGGATTCTCCGTCCTTTGTTATTTGTGCCTCTTTAATTCTTCATTACACGGATGGCTGTGCTGTCTCTATGGCGACTTTTCCAAGCAACCACTCTGTGCAGGTTCACGAGGCTTTTTCACCCCGTCAGCCAATCACAGACCTGCATGTTGTAGATGTAGAAATGACCAAGTTATGTTATTAACACACATCTGAGCTGATCCCATTCCTTTTAAACAATATCTTTCCCTCCTAAATTTCAGTTTAAATCTTTAAAAGGATGAAACAACGGCATATTTATTTACTCACTTTACAGTTCGACAGAATTATTATCTTAATGTTTGAAATGTAAACCCTGTCAGCACCTTCCTGTGGCTACATGAACGTCAGTCCTCTTGACAGATCTGTTCTTTATACTGACTCTATAGAATATATTTATATAGAAATGCTGACACTGTATAATTTCTGCAGTTTCATTATGCTGTTTGCACTGATAGGAAGTTTAAATTTGGAAAAGCTCTCAAAAATGTGCCTCAGTCGACATTTTAATTCTCCAATCTTTCCTTCAAGTAACTGTTACTTTACACCATAGTCTTAATGATGAGATTTAATTTGTACAGTTCCAGAAACAGTGTTGGGATCAGTTTGTTGTATGAAATGTGCACAGCCTCACTAACATTAGTGACAAGATCACTGTGTCTGAAACACTGACTGCATGTTGTGGACTTAAATAGAGAAAGAATGATGAATTCTATTCAATTAATAATCATATGTCAAGTGTCAAATGACAACATACTTTATCTCAAGGCTCTTTACATGAGGTCCAGACCTTCAATATTCCCACTATGATAAATGTAATATCTTCAGAAGTTGTACAAGTGTACGTGGGCAACTTCTTGATCAAGTTCCCGAAACAAGGTTGGGATCCAGAAAAATTCCAGTTTCCTTCGTACACTTGTACAACTTCTGAAGATATTACATTTTAATTTGGTTTGAGAGAACAAAACTTTCACTAAGATTGGAAAGAGTTGTCTCCAGTGGAAACTTTCTGCACAAGTTTGTTATTGTTTGTCTTTGATTTTACGGCTGAAATGGGTTTATTTCTACAGTTTGTTACTCCTAAACTTTATGTTTCAGAAACTTACTCAAACAGACGTATGAACAATGTGGTATTGTTGTTCATGACGAGGTGTTGATCACGTTCTAGTGTCTCTTAACTCAGATGTCCATTTGAAAGAGTTTAACCCAAAAACAAGTGTGTGCTTATAAAATCAAACCAGGATTTAATGGATGTTTTTTGCAGAAAATGTGAGTCCAAATATTAAAGTGACATTTTATACATTAAGGTCGTTTTCACGGAAACTGGAGACAATATATTTATAACCTTATCTGGCAAGAGAAACCAAATAAAGATGTTATCAAGTTGAATTATGGGATTTTATGGTTGAGATCACATTTGGGGCCAGAAGACGGATCATCTTGATTTCTGGATGTTTATCGATCGACGTCGTGGAAGCTCCTCCAGCGTCGAGGTTTCTTCTCTGATCTGTTTGTGGCATCTTCATCGAATGTTAAGGTAATGACAGCATCCGTGTTTTTGTTTTTCTCAGCTGAAGAACAGAACAAAGAACCAGTGCCAGAAGTGGTGGACGAGCCCCCCCCAGAGTGAACAACACAAGACAAACCCTCCTCCTCCTCCTCCTCATCCTCCCTGGTTTCTACCCCCCCGGCCCTCGCTCCTGTCCCCAGCCACCGGTTTTCAACTGGGTTTATACTGCAGCCCACTCTCTCTCTACCTTTTCCTCCATTTCCACCCATCTGTCACACCTGCTCCCAGTATGCACGTCATCTCCCAGTTCCCTCAGGATCCTCTCCCAGGGCCTCAACCTTTATTTTTCCTTTTCTCTTTGGATGACTCGTCTGTACCCTTTAAGGTTCATGTCCTCTTTACTTTTTGTGGTTTTTATTTTTGCTTGACTTTGCTCTATCATCTGTTGCCAAGTATGCCTGCCTGTATTTGTAACACACATGTGTGCGAGTTTATTTAAAGACGGAACTTTGGCGTTCAACTTTTTTTGTTGTTCCTGCGTGTGTGTGTTTTATGAATTCATCGTCCATGCTCCTGTCGGGTCGGTTTAGCAAATTGCTGAAATAAAGCGGTGATGGAAGGTTCCAAAGGGACGTGTTAAAGCTTTTAGGAAGAACTAAGTGCCCTGTTTACTTCGTGGTTACCCCACCTGCTCCTTCAACAACACATCAATGGATCCTTTTTTTAAACGACAAACAGCAGAATGCCCCCCCCCCCCCCCCCCTGTCTCCCCCGTCTTCAAGCATCACTCTGACCTCTGCTCTCGTCCACTCTCGGACCAAGTATTGTGCTGCGAGGCTGGAGCTCTTTTGCTAATGGCAGATAGTTAGGTAATGGCTTTTTAGCAGTTTGTGTGTGTGTGTGCGTGGGAGGGGAATGCTATACACTCTTGATTGTAACGTAATGCACTATATTATAAAACAAAAAAGGTTTGGGAAATAGAGGCCTGCTGTATCTTTACTCCCCTGACTCTTCCAGGTTTCCTCTTCTCATCTCTCTTTCCTCTCTTTTCCTTCTGTTCAGTTTGTGTAACGTGAATCTGATTTGTACTACTGGATATTCTCACCGGAGCCACAAGTACCATCTGTATTCTTACTGAAGCGCAGCATGGAATTAACATTAAACTTCAAATTGAAAAAAAAATATAATGATTTCAAAACAAGGGAGATGTTTTTTCATTGTTCTTTTTACAGGTCTGGTCTCACAATTGAAGGGATTTTAGCCACTAGAGGGCAGTGCTGGACAGTAGCAGAGGAAGATAGTTGCTTCAGATAAAGGCAGTGATGTATATTTTTAAATAAGCACAACTTGATTTGCAGTGGTGCAAAAATTCAGCAACTAAGGCCACCTTACGCTCCTCTGCTGCACTTTAGATACAGTTACAGGTTTCTAGCTTGATAACAGCAGCTGAAAATAGGCTGACACGCCCCATGACACCACATTTAGATCCACTGGATCCAAATTGTGTGCGCACAGATAACAACCCCTTAAATAGTCAGAATCTTTTTCAGCAAGATTCAGACATAATTCTAGTGAGAAATCAACGAAAGTGAAAAATAAATTAAATCTGTATCCACACTACATCCAGTACTTTGTCTGTAATCCTGCTGACAATCAAACAGATGAAAACAAACTTCTTGTTGGAGGTAAAGATATGGCATGTAAAAGTAAAAGTGTAATTTAAGTATTGTCCTGCTTGATGCCTGATGATAAAGTTACTGTAATATTTGGTTTAGTTGTCGAAGGTCAAGCTCACTGTGACCTTACAAAACATTTGATTTGCTCTTATGAACACGTCAGAAACAGTTTGTACCAAATTTGAATAAATTCTCTCAAACGTTCACTTTGAGTCAAAGATGAACTGATTATATTTTAGTGGCTGAAGGTCAAGGTCACGTTAACGTCATGTTCTCCTGAACGTGGTGTCCAATGGTCAGCGTCACTGTGACCGTACAGAAGTTACAAAGTTGTTGCTCTTTTGAACACGACATCTCAGAAACAAATGGATGGAATTTATTCAAACTTGGTTAAAATAATCACTTGGGCTGAAGAATGAAAGGATTCGATTTTGGTGCCTGGAGGTCAAAGGTCAAGGTCAGTGTGAACTCACCTTGTTGGAAAAAGATCTCGACAGAATAATGTCATCACATCAGAATCATATCACTTTGTCAAATAATGACACTGTACATTGCAATTTGAAATTTGTTTTTACTTAAAAAAGATCAAAATAAAGTTGTACAATTGAACCAAAATAAGACGCGATGTTACACTTCAGCTCTAAAGATGGATGGCAGGACAAACAAAGCTGATTTCTCTCCGCTGCACACTTCCCTGACCAGCCACAACGTGTGTGAGGGAGAACTGGGAGTGATGCCTCTGACCAGCTCCACCACTGGCTGGCGTCTCCGAACACGTGGCGTCTCCCGTCCTTCTGCAGATTGTCCGTCCGTTTTCCAGAAAGAGACGAGGACACTTGAGTCCGTGAGACTGGAGCAAATACATTTCTGCTACAGCGTGTCCAGCCTCTCCGGAGGATCCACAGTGTTTCAAAGAGGAAGGGCTCGAAATCCGTGTTCAACGTACAAACAGTGACTCATCAGCTCGGGTTCTCACGGGAAATATTACAGACACTTCAAAGAAAACATATAGTGAGAAATGAGAAATGGCGTTTTTTCATATTTCCCATTGTTTCGACCATGGACTGTAAGTAAAGATGGACGATGTTCAGAAGTAAAGCCGAATCATCTCGATGGCCCCCTAGTGGTTGTAATAGACCTCGCCTCCTCCAGGTTAGAAGATGGGACATAATTCAAAGTAGAGGACACATTTTGGGTCGTTCTCATCGTTAAAGTTAAATGTTATTAGGGTAAAACATTATGATTGACAGCTACGGGTGTCTCGTCATAGTGGCTTCACTCCACGATCAAAAGTTCAAGATGGCGGCACCTGCATCCAGGACATTTTTGGGCCTAATTAGTCTTTTCACAATGGGCGGAATCGGAGACACGTCGTCCATCTGTATTTACAGTCTCTGGTTTCAACTCACGTCTCCACACACATAGAGGATCTCTATCAGATCTAGTACTCGGACTGTCGACATTTAAAAACCAGGAGACAGACGGTTTCTTTTTAGTTTCTCGGTACAAAAAATAGATTAAAGAGAGAATAAATAAAAATAGCGACTCTGGCTGCAGAAGCTGGATTTATAAAGCTCGACTCTGGAGCAGCTCTCTGGGTCTACGTCTGCACAGTGAGGGGTGTGGCTTAAGGGTTGGGGGTGGAGCTAGTTAACATTCATTGTTTGAATATATTTATTAATTTGTATGAGCAGGTATCAGAGTATTTTGGGCAGTCGATACCTCTTCACATTTAGAGTTTGAATGCTCCTTATATTATACAGTGAAGTATTCAACACGTTGTAAATTGCAAAAAACGTCTCCTCCGTCAAGTGGCATCGTCTTCTTCATTATTGCGATGAATAAAATCTTTAAAGATGATTTACAAAAAACAACTGTCTGTCTGTCCACTACAGTATCTGCTATGTACATCTGTTTAAAAAGCAAGCATGTTACAGTCGTCCCTATGTACAGCTAGAGTTTCACTTAGTTTTTCGTGGAATATACATATTTACTTATTTTCACAGTTTTTCTATCTTTGCTCGTATATTCATATATTTTTTTATTTCTGTTATTATGAATACAAATATCCGTCTCTTATCGTCACGACACCGGGCCACAGCGCCCCCCAGTGTCACTTGTTGATATCGAGGGAGATCTCGTTGTCTCTTGAACGCAGCTCGTGTCTGTGTCGCAAATTGTGTTCAGTTTGAAAACATCTGGATTGTGGTTCACTGCAATCCGGAAAAAAAATGCACAGTTTTTTGAGTTTCAAGTTTACAGTTTTCTGGTCGTTGTCGTCTTTATCATACATGATGATATTTTTCATCTCCCTCTGAAACGTCTGGAGTCGTGAAGGGGGAGGGGCTCCACTGGATTCCCCACAATGCTTTGATTCAAAAAGCTTCCACAGTAAAACAAACAAAAAATAATCAAGATAGTTCTGCCTCTGGTTCCACAGACGTCAGGGAGAAGTCGACGAGTCTGGACCTCCGACAGTGGGATCTGGTGGTGTCGGCCCAGTCCCGCCCACTGGAGGCGACCCGCCGTGAGAGTGAATCCTGTTTCCTTGTTGGTTGTTTCCCGTTGTTGTGATGGCGTTATGAATATTGTTTGTTTTTGTTTGTCTGTTGTTATTGGAATAAGGCACTTGAGAGGTTTTTGGTTTTCACGGGAGCTCGGAGGAGACCAGGGCGAGGCCGGAGCTCTGGCGGAGGGGAGGCCCGGCGTGGACGGCCTTGGGACAGTCGGGCGTCAGCACCCGGCCGTTCTCCCCGACGCTGCCGGTGATGGACAGACGGGCCTTGTTCCTCATGGCTTCAGTGAATGTGAGCTGCAGAGAAAAATGAAAACACAGGTTCATTGTTGTGGGAGGTTCAGACATTGTACAGCATTGTCAGCAGATTGGAGTTTTGTGATGTCGAGTCACATTTGGCATGAACACATTATACTGAATAAAGCTTAAATAAGAAACTTTTTCTAAAACAGGAGAAAATATTTAAAAGATAATTGAAAATAGTTAATTTATTTTAAAGAAAAGGATTAGAAGGGTAAAAATGTTGGAAAAGGAAAATTCTATATTGTTTTTTAAATGCTAAGAACTTTATCCTCAACATTTCAACTTCCTTCTTAAAACAACAAAATAAAATAAGATCTTTCTACGAATACTACTTCCTTTTTCCTCCCACCTGGCCCCGGATACTTTTCCATTAACAAGTTAATGTTAATAACAAATATTTTTACTGCGTCTTCAATAGACTTCAAACTAAAACTCCAATCTGCCTCATGTAAAAGCAACAGATAGAAAAGCCTCATAGTAAAAAGTACAACTGTACATTTTTGAATATGTATTTACACACAAGTACATTCAGCAGAGTGGTCAGAAAACGCCTTTCATAGCCATTCAGTACGAGATGAAGCCAGCCCCATTCTACACGTGAACCCATTAGCAGCAGAATCATTACAGTGAGTGAGAGCTGCAGGCAGCGGGACAGGGAAGCTGACTCAGCAACAGTGAAGCTAATGAAGAGCTGATGGGGGACACATAACCACGTAGCACAGATATAACACCGAGAGGAGGGGGGAGGTATCTGAAGGTGTCGTGGACCTGGGGGAAATATCTGGAGGAAAAAAAACCTCACATCAATATCAGCTTGTGTTTGCGTTAGCCTGACAATATAAAGTGTTTAAATGGTTTTATTATAGAGGATTTTTTTCCTGTGCGCTCAGGGCTGGTTTCTTATTAAATTGTTCTGTCGACTGTTCCTGACC
The DNA here is from genome assembly GCF_947347685.1 of Pleuronectes platessa. NCBI lineage: Eukaryota > Metazoa > Chordata > Actinopteri > Pleuronectiformes > Pleuronectidae > Pleuronectes > Pleuronectes platessa. The sequence goes on along the minus strand of NC_070640.1, from coordinate 3,531,428 downwards.
AGACTTGAGACAATAACATCCCTGAGCCGCAGCGTTCACAAGGTGAGAGAGGAAGTCTTGATGGGAAAACCAAACACTGAAGCTTCAGAGGAGAAGAACAGACGCTGACGGACGGATGAAATGTCCTCGCAACAGACGTGTGTGAACAAATAAGACGTTGGTCCTCGTTTACCACAGGAAATGCAGGTTGACTTCTTCTAAACTCCTCAGAGCGGAATGTGCCATTAACATGAGAAATGTGCTTTATTGTTTCTCTGCCAAATTAAGACACCGTTTGCATTTTCACTCTCATAATTCATACTAACTCGAAAATGTGAGTAAACGTTGATAAGGGTTATCAATCAAGACGTTAATTATGCATTTCAAACAGTGTTTAATTTGTACGAGAAGAGAAAATGGCTGAGACGGCGTGTCCGCGGGTTTAAATGAGGCCCAACGTCTGCAGCCACACAAGCAGCGGAGGTGACGTCTCGTGTGAGGACGACTCCAACGCAGACCAGGACGTCACATGACCACAGAGTGAGCAGCGGATAGGACAGAGCAGTGGGAAGCGTGTTTGCCACTGGTCACGACACAGCATGGCGAAGCGACCATAGGGATTACCATGGGATTCACTTACAGTCTCTGTGCAGCGAGCTAGTGAGGGAGATAGGGGGGGGGGGGGGGGGGGGGAAGAGACAAAGGCTTTGGGCCGACCTTCTATTGAAACCTCCACTACATCTTATCAGCTTCCCCGTCGCTGCCGTTCCCACTGAAAACTTCACTAAACTCGGCTAAGTTGCGGATGCTGGGGCTGGGACTCTGGCTAGGCTCGGGGCTATGGCGAGGGCTGCCTGTCTGGCAGGGGTAGCAGTGGAGGTGGGGGTGGTGGTAATGGGGAGACTGGGACGGGCATTGGGCCTCCACCTTCATTCTCTTGGCCTCGTTGCGCGACTTGTAGCAGAACTCGATGAGGGCCACCAGCATGGCCAGGCCCAGGCCCCCGACCAGGATGTAGAAGACCCCGGCCACGTTGCTCAGGCTGAGCGCCTGGGACGACTTGTCCTGTGGCCGACGGGGAGAGGAACAGAAATCAACACAAGCTTTTTGCAGACAATCACAGTTACACACATATAACACAATATCGTCAATATAGAAAAAATCTATGCACAGACCCACATACGGACAAACACACACACACAAACTGTCACACAGAACCTAACTTTTTACTTATTTACCTCTAAACAAGTTCTAGTGATTTTTTAGAGAACAATTATCTGCCTGCAGTTTAAACTAATTACAAACAAAGTCTTTTCCTGATTTAACTCCAGAGCGACTAGACGTGCAGATAGTTTAGTTTTATTTATGCAGGTTTTTAAAATGTGCACCTTTCAAGGTTTTGCCTCTAACTCGTGACAGTGGACGTGTTGTGGAGCAGAATCAATGTCTCACTTCACTCTGAATAATCCACAAAGCAAATTTAATGGTACGACTATCGTAGACGTTTATTTAATGTCTCACTCGATGGGTCGAGTGAAATCTCGGTTGTTATCTGTGTGAGAGTGTCTGATCTAAATCACATTTGCTGACAGTGTATTTTTGTGTATTAGCTTGTTTGATATTTAAATATTAAAACCATCTGCATGTCTGGATACAACCAGAGGCGGATGAAATGTTGCTGGATGAACTTCTCCTTCAGTTTCCTGCTCTGCTCCTCACTCCTGACGTTCACCTGTTTCAAGCCTATAAGTTAAATGTATGCAGACGATGTGTCGGAGCTCCTCCCGGCCGTTTATCTCCCTTTGGATAAATCACCTGAAGTGGCCGCTCTGCTTATTGCCTCGACACAAACGACTGTCTGTCCTGCCTGCTCTCGTTTGCACTTGATGGAGTGTGTGTCCTGAGCTCCGGGATCTGATTACGAGGACGAGACGGATGTGGACGGTGCATGCTGCTTAGTCTCACACGTGGCTGCTCTCGCTCTCTCTCGCTCTCTCTCGCTCTCTCTCGCTCTCTCTCGCTCTCTCTCGCTCTCTCTCGCTCTCTCTCGCTCTCGCTCTCTTTTCATGCTTCGGTGCATCGGCAACGTGGATCAGTTCTGCGTGCTGCTAGCGGCTGAGGAATACAGTACCGCTGACGTCTAGTGTGCACGAGCATGCCCCCGGGGGAGCGTCTTCAACCGGTGTGAGTGTGAGTCTTCATCTGCAGTATGTAGCCTAGCTGCTGTCAAAGTGTTCGCACTGCGCCATGCCGTGTTCCTGTCATGCTGTGTCCCTCCGGCTAGGCCTCGAGTCTCTACTTGCGTCTGTCACTCGCTTGTTCTCAGAGTGTAAGAGTGTGTGTGTGTGTGTTGTGTTGTGTGAGCCGGTCTGCTGCAGAGACAGAGCAGCACCGCCAGCGTCATACAGGTGTGCATGTAGAGAGACAAAGAGAGAGGAGAGGGGGAGGCTCCTGGGCTGCTGGGGACTGACCTTACTTCCCGAGTCCTTGGGTCCACACTCCCCTTTATCGTACCACCATTTGTTTTTCAGTTTGTCTAAGACTCCTGCTTCGCTCAGTTTCAATACGGCAAGGTTTACAGGCGTTCTTCAAATCACGAGGGACGGGGCGGGTGAGGGGGGGGTGGGGTGGGGAAAATAACATAAATAACATCATAGGACATGTTATTTTATGTTATTCAGTCAGAAGAAGCCCAACAAGAGCAGCTCAGTACTCTTCACAAAGTGACGAAGCCGGGAAGGGGCCCCACTCACGCTACATGTCTCTTTTGCTCGTGGGTGGAGATTGACGTTTGTGGGAGGGGCGGGGCTTATTACGGGGGGGAGGAAAGGGCGGAGCTAAACAGACATATAAGCATGGGGCCCCGGCTGCATCGCTTTCCTGGAACAGGCGCATACTGCCGGGACTTTTTATTGGAACAAGTATGAAGGCTACTACTGTCGACCAAGAACTATTGGCTCAGAGATTTCACCCCAAACGGTTCGATTCTATTCAGTTCTACATATTTAATTCACGCAAAGCACTAAAGACGCTTAAGGCCAAACTAGAAATTCCCAACCATCACTACACGAGCAGCTCAGCGAATATTTCTGCTTCGACAGTACTCGCTCTTCTCTCAGGACTGAAGTACAGTGCCTTGCATAAGTATTCACCCCCTTTGGACTTTTTTATATTTTGTCATGGTATAACCACAGATTAAAATTTATTTCATCGTGAGTTTATGTAATGGACCAACACAAAATAGTGCATCATTTGGAAGTGGGGGGAAATATTACATGGATTTCACAATTATTTACAAATAAAAATCTGAAAAGTGTTGAGTGCATATGTATTCACCCCCTTTACTGTGAAACCCCTAACAAAGATCTGGTGCGACCAATTGCATTAACAAGTCACATTTGCAAGTCACATAATTAGTAAATAGGGTCCACCTGTCTGCAATTTAATCTCAGTATAAATACACCTGTTCTGTGACGGACTCAGAGTTTGTTGGAGATCATTACTGAACAAACAGCATCATGAAGACCAAGGAGCTCACCAAACAGGTCAGGGATAAAGTTGTGGAGAAATATGAAGCAGGGTTAGGTTATAAAAAAATATCCAGAGCTTTGAACATCTCTCTGAGCACCATAAAATCCATCATAAGAAAATGGAAAGAATATGGCACAACCGCAAACCTACCAAGAGGAGGCCATCCACCCAAACTGAAGAGTCGGACAAGGAGAAAATTAATCAGAGAAGCAAACAGGAGGCCCATGGTTACTCTGGAGGAGTTGCAGAGATCCACAGCTGAGGTGGGAGAATCTGTCCACAGGACAACTATTAGTCGTCTACTCCACAAATCTGGCCTTTATGGAAGAGTGGCAAGAAGAAAGCCATTGTTGAAAGGGATCCATAAAAAATCCCGTTTGGAGTTTGCCAGAAGCCATGTGGGAGACACAGCAAACATGTGGAAGAAGGTGCTCTGGTCAGATGAGACCAAAATTGAACTTTTTGGCCTCAATGCAAAACGCTATGTGTGGCGAAAACCCAACACTGCCCATCACCCTGAGCACACCATCCCAACAGTGAAACATGGTGGTGGTAGCATCATGCTGTGGGGATGCTTCTCTTCAGCAGGTACAGGGAAACTGGTCAGAAAAGAGGGAAAGATGGATGGAGCCAAATACAGGGAAATCCTTGAAGAAAATCTGATGCAGTCTGCAAAAGACTTGAGACTGGGGCGGAGGTTCATCTTCCAGCAGGACAATGACCCTAAACATACAGCCAGAGCTACAAAGGAATGGTTTGGATTAAAGAATGTTAATGTCTTAAAATGGCCCAGTCAAAGCCCAGACCTCAATCCAATAGAGAATCTATGGAAAGACTTGAAGATTGCGGTTCACAGACGGTCTCCATCCAATCTGACTGAGCTTCATCTTTTTTGCCAAGAAGAATGGACAAACCTTTCCATCTCTAGATGTGCAAAGCTGGTAGAGACATACCCCAAAAGACTTGCAGCTGTAATTGCAGCGAAAGGGGGTTCTACCAAGTATTGACACAGGGGGGTGAATACTTATGCACCCAACAGATTTCAACTTTTTTGTTCTCATTATTGTTTGTGTCACAATAAAATTTATTTTGCACCTCCAAAGTACTATGCATGTTTTGTTGATCAAACGGGAAAAAGTTTATTTAAGTCTATTTGAATTCCAGTTAGTAACAGTACATAATGGGAAAAAGTCCAAGGGGGGTGAATACTTATGCAAGGCACTGTATATATGCAGTACTCCAGGCAGTAGTCGACCCGGCAGATGCCCCTGTTACCAGCAGTAAAAAAACACACATTTCCCTTTTACCCGCATCACAGGTTCACATTAGGGCAAAGCGACATAGCGGCTAACCTTCTCGCCACCGCCTCCGCTGCCACACTCTCCTTTGTCGTACCACCACTTGTTTTTCAATTTGTCCAACAGGCCTTGCTCATTGAGTTTTAACACTGCCAGGTTAACTGCACTTCTTGAAAACGATAAAACATATTTTGGTGAGAGGGGGGGGAGGTGAGTTTATGATGTCCAATTTGAAAGGGGAGAGGGAGGGGAGGGGGGAGGGAGAGGGGGGGGGGTAGCAGTAAGAGGGGGACAAGGGTGGAAATATGCATCAATGCTCTAAACGTACATCCCATCGCAGAACCCGAAACACTCGCTGAGCACAAATCTCTCCTTTCTGATGTCTGAGGAGCCCTGTGGTACTTTTCACTTTTAGTGGGCAATACATCAGCAAGTAATTCTACTTTTAACACTTGTATTGTCAATTTAAAAGCAGGTACTCAAGTAGAACATTTTACGTGGTACGTTAACAGTTACATGAGAACATATTTGTCAATTTATTTGTATTTTTACTTGTGAAAAAGTGAAACGTTTGAGTTCCATTGTTTAAAATTAATCCGGTTGCAACACTAGGTCTGAATTTCCCACGGGATTAATAGAGTATCCATCTATCTATCTATCTATCTATCCATCTATCTATCCATCTATCTATCTATCTATCTATCTAGCTGGAGACAGATTCAATCGCTGATCTCACAGGGTTTAAAAGTTGGCATTCAATTCCACTAGACAGACGATAAACTCAGCTTCAAAAACTCTGGGCTGAAAAACAGATTTAGCGAAAGTAATTGACGGGAGCGTATAATCAATTAGCACTAATCCATCGGAGGAGTGAAGATCTGAGGGGTTTCAAAATGAAAATCACGAACTGTTTTTTCAAAGATTATTTTTAATTGTTGCTTTAGACCCTTTAAAAACCCAGTGTCCACAAATATCAAAAGGAATTCTATTAAAATTAAAGGAACAGATGTTCATTGTCCCCAGAGGTTGATTCCTAAAGACGTCGGTGATCCTCTGAGTTTTAATGTCGTAGTCTTTACGTCTTTAGGTCTCAAATATCCATTAAAATCCAACAAACAAGCAGAGAACATCAGTCTGGGGCTGAACTGTTGGACCTTTGACTAATGGTCCCATAAACATTGATTCTCTTTAAACGCTCACAAGCCTGAAAGCTTGGGAACCGCTCCATATTACGCTGAGTTGATTTTAATGTGGCATTTTGATTTAATCCTACATAATATAGAATATGGAAGATATTCCACCCTAACAGGGATAAATTCATTAATTTAGCTCAAACACTCTTTGATTTAAAACATTAAATATTGGCTACGAGCATCGTTGGTCCCCACATCAGCCGGCGCCTTGAAAAGCCTCCAGGTAATTTGGACGTGTTCTACACATGTATACACGGAGAATGTACGTCAGCCAATTCAACGCTCACAGGATTTCGGGGCTTTAAGCTCTTCTGGAAAATCCTGACTGACTTTTTAGGAGATGTCTGTGAAGCTGTTTTTTAAAACACGTGTTTGGTGGGTTTACTTCCAGGCTGCTGATGTCTGACGATAGCAGAGCAGAAGAGAGAGATTTGCCTCTACGAGTGTTTTGGATCCTTTTTTCAATTTATTTGTGTCATTGTGAGAAATGAAAGAAACATAAAACAGTTAGAAATGGAGATGATGAGAAACACAAAGCAACACAGCTGAGATCTCAGGTGAAGCCGGTGATGTGTGTTTGAGGAGCCATGTGAAATAACAGCCCCGACCAACAGGGTGAAATCCTGACGAGTGACTGACAGAAGACGATAATCCCCCGAAAACCACAGAGGAGATCACCGTGGTCTGTCAGGGACTCGTCCTGGTCAGAGCAGAAGCTGAAAACTGGCACCGGCTCGGCTACGTGACGAACCAGCAGCCGCTCTGCTCGACCTCGGGTTGGAGAAGAGGAGTTTACAGAGAGACCAGGGTTTGATTCAGCTGCTGTGAGGAGTTGTCTTCTTTCCAACAGGGACGCTGGGAGTCACTCAGAACTCAGAGGAAGTCAGGACTTTGTGTTAAATGCAACCTTAGATCAGGATTTTGGGATTCATTTGAACGATTTTAAGCATTTTATGACAGCTTTAGAAAATCTTACACCACAAAAGATAATTAAAGAAACCAGAGATTTATCTATCATCTCAAATCCTCAATCCTTTCAGGTCCTTTAGCGTTATCTACTTTTGTGCTTTAGCAACAGACTTATTCTATTCTATAACTGTATTTTGAAATATTCTTATTGAGTTATTTTTATATATTTTGTATTGCATAGTGTATAGTTAAGTATAGTCCATGCATATCTTTATTTATACTCTTATTCTCTTTATACACTATAATCTTATTTCACTTTCTTTGTCTCTATATATTTCTATTTCTTCTTGACTGGAGCTACTGATTCTGATTAAATATGTGTTCTTAAATGAAATCATATATTATAAAGATGTTAAATCCAAAGAACGTTAGGTCCCCTTCTATAATCGTGTAGCCGAGATGTGGTAAAGTTTGCTAGTTTGAATTTAAGGGGGATGTTAAAGTGTGACTAGTTTTAATTGATTTGTTTAGCTAACATTTTTTGTGAAGCTACATCCCTGTGCCACTAGGGGATGCTGCTGAGCACTTCCAGCGTCCTTGCTCTCCGGGAACAAATTTACGGAGGATAGCAAAATGTAATATTTGGCTTTTGTTTCCAATAAACTGTGATTACATGTGAACAAGGAAAGCAATGTTCTACTGTAATCTGAGCACAGGAACTGTTCATGGAGCAACAACGTTCTGGCTCCTCCGCAGAAAGAAATGAAAGTTCAAGCAATCATGTAGCTGCTGGTTCACACACATACACACACACACACACACACACACACACACACACAAACACACACACACGCACACACACAGTGTACTTTTGCCTTCAGTATATCTATCAGTTCCCTTCAGTGAGACCTTGCCGGCGGCTTTGATCGATGAGCGTGCGGATTGAAAGTGCAACTCCCCACAGTAATGACACTGTATTCTGTGGCAGGTCTGTAAATTCCTCTACGTTCAGGCGGCGCTGACAGAGTCTGGCAGCGTCACCCAGGGCCGAGCATTCACATGGCTCCCAAAACACCATGTCGGTCACTTAGTGGAGAAGAAGGAACCGGTCAGCTGTGAAGGAAAGCTGCAGAAGCATTAAGCGCAATATCACAAACTAATTCAATCTGTACATTAAATAATAACAAAAAAAAAAAAAAAATATGCAGATTATCTTAAATCTTAAATGAGGCATTTCCAGTGAAGTTAACCAGAGCGATAAGCATGCCATTCCAACATGTCTGCCCAAACAAGCAAGCACAAGCACACCGAGTTACCTGGTGTGGAGAGCTGTGAAGAAAAGACAAATTAAATAAAACAACACCACTGCATCATCACAGCGACCCCCCCCCCCCCCCAACCCCCACCCCCATCACCACCACAACATGCAGGCAACAAACACAGATGTGAAAAAGCCAAAAACATCTGCCCTGAAAACAAAAAGCAAGCCCCCCCCCCACCGAGCAGAAGACAGATAGAAAGATAAACACAGGAAAGGCGGCACACCAGGGCAGGTGGAATACCATAACAACACGTAGCACATATTGTTACACTATTCCACCCACCTTAACTGTGAACCCTTGGGTGTAGCCACGCCGTAGCCTTTGGAGTCCAGGTTGCCTCCGACTTTCATGGTGTCGCAGGGCTTGCGCTGCTCCGTGTACTCGTTCATCGTGGACTCCAGGAGGAAGGCGTATTTCCCTTTGGACTTGCGGACCTTCGCCACACCCTCCCCCGTGGTCTTGGTGAAGACGGTGGGCTCGGCCGACTTCATGTAGCCCCACATCTTCTCGTAGACGGCGATCTTTGACCGCTGGAGGGTTTTTTTGGAGGGAGGTTCAGAGGAAGACGTGGTGGGAGAGATGAAAGAAAAACATCCAACAGCAGGCGGAGAAAACACAGAGCGTCAGTTCACAGGTTCAATGTTACACCATCGAACCAAAGCCAAAAACCATTAAGCTGTTTCTACAACAACAAGGAACAACAACAATGATGATCCAAATAATAATTATAATTATTGTTATATATCCTTGAAGACCAGATAAATGTCCTCATGTGTGTTCAGACATTTCCTCAGGGTCGTGAATGATGTGAGTCCTGCATGTCTGCCCCCTACCTGTCAGAGATTGACCCAATAACCTCCGTGTCACCGACTCACCCTGAAGAACTCCTTGGTCGAGCCCGAGTCCAAAGTCCCGTAGGCGATGTCGGTCTGCTTGGCCAGATCCTCGGCGCTCTCGATGGGCGACACCATCCTCTCCACGGTGAGGAAGGCAGCCAGGTTAGCCGTGTAGGACGAGATGATGATGAGGGTGAAGAACCACCACACCCCCCCTACGATTCGTCCAGACAACGATCTTGGAGGGAGAAGAAGAAGAAGAAGAAGAAGAGGAAGTGGAGGGCGGGGAAGTGGAGGAAAGAGGAGGAATATCGTGGAGGAAGGAGGGAAGTAAAGGTCAAATTATAGGAGAGGAGAGGTGAGATAAAGAAAGAGAGAAAACAGTCAGTTACTGATTTATAACAAAGTGATAAATCAGACACTTGGAATGGAAATGATTGAGTAAAGCATGAGGAGACCAGCCGTCACTGTGGACACCAACAGAAATACACATCTCCCACCACAAGGGGGAGCTCTGACAACACTCAACCCTCCCACCGCTGTATTTACCCTTCATTAGTGCAGATTGCCTCATAAAAAACAACCCCCCCCCACACACGTGTTGTCCACCTACACTAAAGACAGAGCACACTACCGTCGTCCATCTGTCCCAAACCCCTCTCCCTGTTCATACGGGGGGGGGTAGGAAGAGCTGCAGGGCCCCGGCCGGCGAAGCGAGGGCCCTGTTCTCTGCTTGTTTGTTCGCTCGGGGGAGACAGAGAGCTCGGAAGGTCGTGAGGAGAATCTTAAGCCATAAATGCTGCATTGAGGAGAACAAACAAGATCTCCCCTCGGTGCGAGTCGAACAGCGGAGGAGACAAAACCCTCAGGCCTCCCTGTCAGATAGAGGGACGGCCAGAGCGCTGCATGGTGGATGAGCGGAGGGGAGGGGAGAGAGAGAGAGAGAGAGAGGCGTCTGCCAACAGTCAGTGTTTCCCTGGCTGGTCTTATTGCAATCTGGCCACATCCCATTGGGACGTTGTTCATCGTGTCCTGTCATGTTCAACAATCCTTTTTCTCCACACACGTTAAAGCAACACTAGGACGTTTTTTATACCTTAAAATAACGGCTTCAAAATCATTTTGATGAAGCACAAACTCAAAATTGGGAGACCTGTCATTGCCACAGCGCCCCCTGGACACCTGGAGCTGCACAATGTAACTCTGGTGTGACGACCTGGTTCACGGTGTACAACCAGAACCGAAGCCAGCAGTTACTGTAGCTGTAAGAGTGTGGACGTCACGGCAGAGCTAACGAAGAGGAGGGCGAGGAGGAAGAAAAGAAAGTGACAGAGTATTATATATTATATTTCAAGAAAAGGGTTTAGCACAGACCTGGCAAGTTGTCGATAACGGCCTCGTCTACTTGCTTGTTAGTTTGTATGATACCACTGTTCTTCTCTGGGTTGATCGCAGTGAATGTGAAAAGATGGTGACGTACATTATATCTGTGCCTGAGTTCAGGGGCTGCGTCCTTCAGAGGACACGGACTTTCAAGGCCAAACAGAAATGAGGCTTTGAGTTTGTAATAAGGAGCCAAGTCAAGCTATAGCCAAACAATTCAACATGACTTGTTATCAGGGTATTCAGGCTCCACTCGTATTTACCCCAGTGAAATAACCCGTCGGTAGGAGGAGCCAGAGATCGGATACGAGTGAATCCTGCATTGTGTCGCTTTAAATTAAATTTTGCACGTGAAAAGAACCTTTATTATCGGCACCTCTGCAGAACACGTTGTAGAAACATTTGAGCTGCTTTACTTTACATTTATTTTACATTCCAGCGAATCACAGAGTTCTGCCGACGCTGCTCTTTACGCACAATCGTCACTTTAACCAAAGAATCGCTGAGGAAACCTTTGTTTTCTCCGTCAGTGCTGATGAAAATGCCTTTAGCGGCTGAGGCAACTTCCTCTATAGAAAGAGCTGCAGTAGTGCACACACACACACACACACACACACACACACACACACACACACACACACACACACACACACTCTGAGAGCAAGCGATGCCCATGAAATAGACTTTCTTGACGTATTAGCTCAGGATTTGAATACAAATGACTTCTCTCTCTTTCTCTCCGCTCACTCTATCCTTTCTCCTTCTCCTCTGCGTCTTTTCAGCACAAAGACTTTAACAGTGAATTAATGGCGGTATAGAGGGTTGGGGGGAGGGGGGGGGGGGTGATAAGACGCCTGGGGACGGGTCCTATCCTCTCCCTCCTCTTCCTACCTGCCCAAATCCCCTCATTCTCTCTATCTGAGCGTCTCCATCTTTTCTCTTTTTCTCTGCAGCGGCAGCAGCAGCAGCAGGGGATTGTGGGAGTTCAGTAATGGGACCAGAGGAGTGTCTCTGGTCTGTCGTCCCTCTAACCCTCTGAACTGTGTGTTTCCTGGCTTGATAGCACTGAGTCTGATCCACAGTGACACACTGCTGTGTCTTGATGGGCCTGCAGTAAACAGAGAGGGTGGGGGGAGGTGTGTGTGTGTGTGTGTGTGTGACGTCAGTGTCGTCGGCGTGTTCTTCTTTCTCTATTAACCTTGAATTGATGATGGTAATACACTATGCTAATGGACTCCTGAACATATATTATCTCAATGGAGGGTCGAGGCGCAGCTGGAGCGATCGTTAAACGTTTCCATCGTCCGCTAAGAGGAAGTGTGATGTCATTTATCTGAGATTTATTTTTTCCTTATTAATCGTTGAGTATTTCATTGATCTCAGGGACTAAATCGTGTCTGTTGACTCTTTTTAAAGCGGTTGATTTGTGGCGTCACCTGTTCGTCTGCAGGAAATCTTCATGGTACGTTGTGTTGTTTTGACTTATTGTCATATTTTAGTCTTTTATTAAGCGTTTCCCTCATTAAAACTTGTTTGTGTAATGACTTACAGACCAGAATACATTTCAAAAAGTTCCAGCCTCCCTGATCTTGAGCTCGGCTCAGTACTTAATACTCAGTGTGAGTATTTACAGCAGCAGGACAGTGTACGTGGCTTTTAATTAAAATAAAGTATAGCTTGATGTGTTTTTAATGGATTTCTGATAAAATATAGGTTGATGGTACAGATAAATAAGCTCAATTAACTGACTAAATTTACATAAATGTGTTTGATATAAACACAATGAAGACAACATGTAAACATCTGATGGTTAAGAGAAGTGTTGAATCTATTTTAGTAATAATCCAGATGTGCTTTAAGGAGTGAGGCCATTATCAATGTTTGTTACACAATATAACTCAGAAAATAGAAAAACAAAATCGAAAAATGCTGGAGTGCAGTTAGAGATGTTGTGCAACACAAGGGGGGGGGGGGGGGGGGGGGGTGTACGTGACTGTAATGATGCATGAGCTCAGTTTTCCCTCAAGTGGAGAGAAGAAAACCAGTCGGGGGGGAAAAGTATTTGTAAGAAATAAAAATTGAGACGAGACAGAAATTGGCTCCAGTGTTTTTTGGGGGAATGTGATTCTTCAGTCCAGCAAACCTCAGGGTGTGAGAATGTTTTAAAAAAAGAAGAAGAATAATTTCAGTAATAACACAGCGATTAGTCAGCACTTTCCCTCCTTATGGCTGATTTGACTAATTTAAATTAATTTGTGTGAATTAAACGGGACAGGAGAGATGTAATGTAGCCGGCGTGGTGAGCGTGTTGGCGAGGTGGCTTTTCTTATCGGCAGCAATTAGGAAAATGAACCTTGATGAATGTAAAAGAACAAAACTGAGAACTGCAACGTTATTGTTCGGCAGGTTTCCACACATTTTAAATTATAAATATGACCGATATTCATCTATGTATGATAAAATAAATCTAATTTTAGACCATAATACATGAACCGCAAAGTTCTTTAATCCACAACTGAAATATAAATGTGTAGTTTATCAATTTAATCTATTAATTTACCTTAAAATTCAAAAAGCTTTTGTTTTAAATGGACATCGAGACTTTAAAGAAGGTAGTCTTCTATCCTGATGCTTCAATGAAGTGATGGAACCAGCAGTATATGAAGTATTACAGTAGATTAACAGAACTGTACGGAGGAGATTCTGTCACAAGGTGGACTCGTGTTTACCTTCTCAATCGGAAGCCAACAGAATTTCAAAGAGAAAATAAGATGCAGGAGCTCAGAGGAAATTTCAAGGTCGAAGAAACAAAGATGAAAGCCGAATAAATCTCATCTCAGGATAAAAGATAATAAGGTTCACGTTACTGACCAGTCAGCGAATCAGCCGACACCACTGTGATGTGAGGCAACAAACTTTGAAGCTCAGAGTCCCTGATTCGCTCGTTTATTTCTTTTGATGTGTGTGTGTGTGGGGGGGGGGGAGAAATTAGAGATGATGCGGCAGAGTATGTGCATCTGCAGCTTTTTGTGGGACGGAGAGAAAAGAGAAGAAAGTGGAGGAGGGGACGAAGTGAAAGACGGAGATGGAGAGAGAGAGGGGCTGCGGGGGGGGGGGGGGGGGCATTCTGTCCTTGAGCTCAGTTTAAATAAATGAGGAGGAGCCCGTCAAGGTGACACCTGGGGCGACCACACTTTCTGACTTATTCATCGCTGAGAAGCTGTCACTCCAGATCCTGTCCTCACCTCAGAGGATGAAGGATTTAAAATCTGGATATTCACGTAAATCTTCAAATATGAAAACTGAAAAAGACAAGGTCGCTCGTAAAGGTCGAGTGAAAATCAGTGGCTGGGGCGGAAATACTGTTACTGCAGCAGCTCACATGGTAAATTCAGTGTAACGTCCCTTGAATTATTCCATTAATATATTCAGTGATATGTTTCTTCAACTAATTATTCCACGATTATTATTTTATTTCTCTCAATTTCTCATAAGCAACAGGGAGCTTCCTCTGCAGGATTTTCACATTAAAAGACTAGGAACGGGGGGGGGGGGGGGTTCTTTGAGCCTCTGGGAACTTTTAATGTGAAATATCTGTGCCTGTAATAACACTTAATGCTTGTGAAGAGATAAACCTGAACATCATCCATCAACTATCTATTATTATTCCATTATCCTCTCCCTGAGGATCCTGGAAATGCCTGGAGCCGATCCCAGCCCGACGCTTGGACAGAAGAGTGGAGGAGCAACAGGAAATGGACCGGCTGGCTCGGAGTCAAACCCGAGACCTGCAGTCAAAGACGTGTGAGCCCATGTGATAAGCAACCTATCGGCTATCGGGTGGAAAGATGAACTTCTCTGCAGTAAATTTATTTGTACGAGTTTATTTGTCTAATTTCTAGGTTTAAGACTCTTCACCTCTAAAAGTTTCTGAAATGAAACAGAGCACAAAGTAAAAGAAGGGTGATGTTTCTGATGGCAGCTCATCATTAGTTGGCTTCATGATATCAAAGCAGGAAACACAAACTCGCCACTTGACCTCTACACAGATGCAGCCGGCTCCTCGGGATTTGCGAGAAAAAGTGCGACGAATCGAGCGAGAGCGAGGAAGGACGAGCGGCGCTGACATCAGCAGAGCGGCAGCGTGTCGGCCGGATAACAAAGCTAATTGGCAGTGAATTAACAGAATAATGGGGATCTCACAGATAGAGCCGCTTGAAAGTCATTTCTCCTTTTCAAACACTGTCGGCCTAACTTCACCGACTTAAATGAAAATTTATGCTTCATCGGCAGCCATCAGGAAACGTGCCCTCAGCGTGCACGTGCTCCCGAGCCAATCAGGACTAATCAAGCCCATCGCGGCGCTGTCATTAGCTCGCCGGAGACGTGGCGGCTGTGACTCAGCGGATGGAGACGATGATAAGCCAATCGGAAGCGACAGGAAACAGCTGGTGAAGCCTCGAGTGACCTCACCTGAGGACGCCTGGTCGTGATGTTCGTACCCACGTCATGTGACTGGTGATGTGACGTCCGGCAGCCTCGGGGGGAAACGCCAGAATACCCCCCCCCCCCCCGTTCATGTGGGTTTTGTTGTCAATTAGGAAACACGATCATGTCACCGTTTCATTTATGCGCCCCTGTTTCCACCGAGATATTACCATGGGAGACCGGGATATTAATCACTGAATTAATTATTATGGGCTGCCTGGAGGAAGCAGAGGGAGGTATTAACCGAGAGCGCGCGAGAGAGAGAGAGAGAGAGAGAGAGAGAGAGAGAGAGAGAGAGAGAGAGATGTTCAGTGGTATTTTCAGATCCTCAGTCAGTGATGTGTCATGAGTGGAAAAAAAAAGAGGTCTACATGAAAAGTGGGAGAATTACATTTGTCTCAGAGGGTTGGACACAACTTCAAATATTGACTTAGTGCAGTTTGAAGTAAAAGAAGTGAGATCAGGACGCTGGGTGGATACAAAATATAGTTTAGGGTAACATCCATATAAAACGATCTCTGTCCACATGAGCACTTTGGCTCTGATGCAGTTTTACTCCCCGTAACACCTGGAATCACATGACCACTCATGTACATGTTGCCCTGTCAGGTTAAACTGGAGTGGACGCGCCCCCTCGAGCTCGGGGGGGGGCTCGGTGCTGATGGATCGGGAGCGGCCCATGGGATGAGCGGTGGCAGGTGGGATGCAGCGGGGACCACAGGCGCAGACACAGACGGTTGAAATGTGGACTTTTCACTCTGACGCCGACATTGTTGTGCGGCTCTACGGTCCTTATCTGAGGTACACAGGCGGGGAGGATGGTGATGGTGGCGGGGGGGGGGGGGGGGGGTCGGCACACATGTGAACAAAGCGAGTGTACTCCTTGAATGAGTGTGTGTCCTTAATCACAGTCACAGGGCCACTGGAGTCGCCTCTGTAGGTTTGCTTACGTGAGGCCGGGCTATAATTTCCAAGGCGCTCTAATGTGCCCCGGGATCCTCCATCTTGTGTGTTTCTCCTCTGGTGGGGGGGTGGGGGGGAGGGGGGGAGGAGAGGCTGAAAGATACAGGTCCGTGTTTTTTTGTTTTTCATCGTCTAAAAATCTTAACCAACTCTATTTTTCACTACAACATCCATATGGGCTTAAAGCAGATAAAAGAGACGACTTATATAAGAGACTTAAAAATAACTATAGGAGGCATTTGAACAGTTGCTTAAAATAACCCAAACAATCCATCAGCGGGAAGTTAAAGCTTCGACAAAGCCTTTCAAACAGCTGAGAGCGGCTTTAAAGACACGGAGACGCCATTACAGGCTTTAACACTCTATAGGTTGGAGGGGAAACACAGCAACACAGAAAAAAGCCACAGTTTCTCCGCCCTTCCACCAAAGTCCGTCTCCTTGACTCCACCCGGCCGAGGCCCCGGGGGACGCTTGGTTTGGTTTGGGTTCTCGTAATTTGGACGAAAGGGAAGAGAAGTCACAGACGATGTGGAAGCGACAGGACGACACCTTTTTTAAAGTGCGTTCTTAACGAATCACACGGGTTTTCTAATGTGGAGCAGACGGCCCCTTCACACAGAGCTGCAAGTCACTGATGTAACTGGGGCTCAAACTCACAAGACGTGAGGCGTACGAGGGGCGAAGCGGCGGCTGTCAGACACGGACACAAGCTAATTCCCTAACAAGCAGACAACACAGTGATTGAGGGTGAGGCTGTGAATTACAATATGGCCGGAGAACAGGGAGAGACAGACAAAAGAAATCAATACTCTCAGTAACACACACTTCCTCTTCCTCTCTCTCTCTCTCACACACAAACACGCACCACGTAGACGCACAACAGGTGTGAGGTACAGATGTACACACGACTCGAGCAGCAGACACTGTGGTGCGACACACGAGACACACTGACTGAACTGCCAAACCACAGTCCTCATGCAGCCATATAAAGCAGAATGTGCAGTATACTGTAGTATATTATATATATACTTATACTTTGAATATATATTACTTATACTAACACTATATCATCAGTGACAGAGAAACTACACACTAAGGAGTTTTTGATAGAGCCCGACCGATACACAGACTTTTATCAGCGTTTATGTTTGATGCTATGAAAACTTGTATTTTACAGAATAATCAATGCAGAGAATATGTATTCAAGTTCGATATATTTGGTTTTCTTTTTATTTGTTATTATTCATTGTGAAGTTTATGGTTAAATGATCAAACTATGATTACTTTCTTCAACATAAGGTTTGTATATATTGGAGATGTATCAGTATTTTCTCTCCAATATCGTGACCTGCCAGTCGGACTCTAGTTTACTAGTTTACTAGTTTCTAGCAACTTTTATTTTTGTTGTAAACATGCTTGTTTGCTTTGTTTTGAGATGGAACAAATCTAACTTCTTTGCTGTTTGCTGTTTAGCTTAGCTTAGCATAAAGAGTGGAAACAGAGGGAAAGTCACACCAGCCAATTCAACAAAACTCCTTCGAACAAATCTAAAGCCCAAAAAGTAAAATATCTCAACAACTATCAGCTGGATTGTTATGATATTTTTATTCAGACGATCATGTGTCTCAAATACTGAACAATAATGGTTTAGGTGATCCTCTAATTTTTCCTCCCCTTCTTATTTTCCTTCTGACCATGTAGGGATTAAATAAGTGAGATGCACTCTGTTAATTAATGAGCTTTAAAGGTGTTTAAAGGTTTTTTGTGACCCCTGGAAAGATTTACATCAAACTTCAGAAAGTTTGCAATCAAGCATATTTCTTAAAAGGTTGAACTATTTCTCCAAACACACAGCATTTTGATTTTACACTTTAGAGTCGTATAGAAGCAACACAACACTATATAATTAGAAATCTTACGTCATGCCAAAGCTTAACATATGAAGTTCTTACGTAATTAAAATACAATATATGAAGTTAAATGTAGTTATAAGATGATGTGAGTGAAAATGCATCTTATTCAGCAACAAAAACAATCACCATTATTGTCATTAAAATTCACAATGGTGAAGAACGAGAGGATTTCTCATGTATCTTCACAGTTTATAATGAAACCTGAAGCTTTAACGTGAATGTGAGATATGACTCCAGTTGAGGACACACTACAGGACTTAAGGAATACTTTAGATCTTGTATTGTACAGATCCACACACATGTTACAATGGAAGTAAAGAATCTGGGGCAGTGACAACTTAACAAAGTCAAGTTTTAAAATGATTAATTTCTCTCTTGTCACTGTCACAGGACGGGGCCCAGTCTCCTGCAGTGTCTCTTCTGTCGATAAAACTTAAATTAATGGCGGAGTTCTAAACTGGGTTGGCAGGCGAGGGACTGACCGTCTAGACGACCACGATCCAATCGGACGTGATGTGACATTGTGATTACAACTGTCCTGGAGGTCGTGTGATATGTCCCCAGCCCGAGGCCGGACGGAGCTGCAGTGAGACACTGGCTAACGTCTCTGACAGCGGAGGGAGCAGGGGGGGGGGGCTTACCTGGGGGAGATGTCACAGCCCTGCTGCATGAAGGCGCCCAGGGAGAACCAGAGCGAGTTGAAGATGCCGAACTCGTTGGGAGGCTGGTCGCTTGGCGGACCGTCAGTGCCCTCTTCGGGCTCCTCGGTGTGCCACTCGTACGGGCTGAAGCGGCTGACCAGGAAGAGCACCACGCTCACGCCGATATAGGCGAACACGATGCACATCCAGATCTCGTAGGCCAACGGGTCCAGGAAGGAGAACACCCCCGGTTTGGATTTCTGGGGTTTCTTGATCATGATTGAAATGCCCAGCGACATGAAGGGCTTGGAGAAATCGATCACCTCCTCCCGGACCAACGTTATAGTCAAAGGGGCCACAGCGATTTCCGCTTTCTGCAGATAAGAGTTTGGAAGAAGAGGAATTTGATTAGCCGTCGGAATGAGCCTCGCGAAGAGAGCCACAGCAAATCCAAATGATGACAGATAAACAAACGCAAATGATGGATCATCTCTCTGAGCTGTGCAGCAATCAAACATCACTTAGTCACAGATACAACGTCCCGAAGGCCAGCAGCTCGCCAGCCGCCAGAAAACACAACAACAACAACAACAACAATTACCCCCGTTTCTTCTTCCGCAGCTCGTGTCATATTTATCTGAATTTCTCCCTCGACTGAACAAATCTCTGAAGCTGAATTCATCCTCGGAGTGATCGAGTTAAGACAGAGGGAGAAATTGAAAAATAAATTCTGGGACCCTCTCTAAAGCTGAGAGGCTTAACTGGAACTCTGGAGGATAACAAAAGAACGTGTCGGAGAAATATGCTTACAGCACAGGAAGGGGGAAATGTGAGGCGGCCACCTCTGAGGTCTGCGGCTGTGGAAGGAAAGGAAAAATGCAAACTGGCTTTCTGGAAATCCACAAACCAGATTAGTGACTTAGCAACACTTGTGTGACCTCGCTCGCCTGCTTCGGGAGCAAAGGGCTTAATAACGGCGAGAATTTAAAGTTTCATTACGACCATCTGACACTTAAGGAGCGAGGAAAAGGAGAAAATGGGCGACGAGGGGGGGAGAAAGAAAATGAAAGAGATTTAAGTTCTTTCATCCTCAGCAAAATGCACTAAGATGACAGCTCGGGGGGCATTGAGTGTGCGCTGAAGAACATGGCAGGTTAAAGGGAGGCAGGGCTTTTGTGGCTTTTTCATGGGAGAGCCAGGAAGACGTGAATGGTCTCTGAGCGGGAAAGTGCTGACAGCCTCCGTGTCCTCAGACGTTCCCGTGCACGCTGAAGAGAAAAGCTTCCAGCCTCCAAACTGGCCCCGAACACAAACTCTACCGTGCACGACTGGACACACTCATGCACGGTTTTCATCCTCACACACAACTCGCACACACATCTGTCGCTGTGAGGACTTTCCACTGAACCGAGCATCTTTCAGTCCCTCTCTTCTTGTCCTTCCTCGGGTGTTTACCCTAAATCTCATTCTTATTCTTCATCTTTTGACTTTATAAGTTGTTTATATATATTTCTATATCCTGTGTTTTTTCCCTGGCTGTGTGACCTGCAGCGTGGGGGGGATCTGCTGTCACTTCTTGTGAAATAGGTAAAAGTAGCAGAGAACAGCTTCTTTGGTTCATGTGTGTTTGACCGACCTGGTCCCTCTTTACACCAAAGGGTCACCGTACCACTTGATCCGTCCTGACACGTCCCCGGACTGAGTCTCTGCTCGCCACCGTCCACTTCACAGGCGCTACCCATGAAGCTCGGCTCAGAGAAATGTCACTTTTTGTTCTATTTTTGTCTGCAAAGCTGTATATTTTAAATATATTGCTCGAGCTAGAACTATATGTTGTACTATGTTGAGCCATTTCCTGACCCAGAACATTTACTGAAGCTAAAATCCGACTTTTATTCGACATGAACCTTTTACTTTTCATGGTTTTCTATGTCTCACTTCTCAAATATGCTTCTTTTTTCACCCTGCTGCCGTCTTCGACCCTGAAATCCCCAAAATCAATCCAAACCACATTCTTGAATCCTGTTTGATTCCTCAGCAAGGTCGACCAGGAGGGAGCCGCCTCACCTCGAACCGAACCGCCACCTCAGAGATTCTCTAACAAGCTCCACGCCTCCGCTGCTCCTCTTTAACCCGACCGAGGAGCTTTGCTCTAATGCTGCACTAATTCCCTCCTTCCTGCTAGCATCGATACCACCAGAGACGGTTAGCCCGTTTACGCTTTCATTTCCGATGGGCTTAATTATCTACACAACAAACAACAACAACAACAACAACAACTCAGCGATGTTCAAACTGAAAATGAATTCAAACTCTGTAGATCGAGAAATGCTGTTTGTTCAGACACAGCAAAAATATTCTTCATGTTACATCACATGAAACATATTTGTATTCAGCATTATGTAATATTATAACTATATATAACTCATCATAACTGATCAAATAGGGGGAGAGGACGGGGAATGTATTTATTATAACTGTGAGAAAACCAGGATTTACACGTGATCCTAATTTAATAAGAAGTCACGTTTTTCTAATCTGTTTTTATTCGCGATTGATGCTAACTCAGCATTTCCTCCATGTTTATCTGTTGTCTAGAATAATTATAATTCATGAACAGTAATACGTGCATTTACAGAAGCACAACAATACTATAATTTTACTGTAATTTCCTACAGCTGTGAAGATATTTCACATTAAAAGCCTCACGGTGGCTGAAAAGAGCTGGGTCCAACCGGCTTTTAATTTGAAACTATCTACAGGAAGTTGAGTTTCTTCACCCAGTGATTTAGTTTAATTAATCACATTTTAAACTAATATAATTCTGACTTTAATGGGTTTTTAATATGGTCGTAAAGATAACAGGTGATTAATTTGTCTATTTAATGTATTGTACTTGGCTGTATGGACTCTCACAGAGTGCATGACCAAATTTGACTTTTATCACTAATTTATGGACATTTTAAACTTAAAAAAGTAATTTAAATGCATTTATTTAAAGACAGTATTGTAGTATTTTCTTTATATGTTCTCACCCCGTACACCAGCTCCCCGACCATCCCGTTCCAGATCTTCGTCTCCGGGTCCCTGGCGCCGTACTTCCCGTCCGGCACGATGGAGATCTTGTACTTGATGCCGATGTGCTTGGCGATCTCCGAGGCCAGGTCCACGCAGTATCCCTCGTACTGGTCGTTGCCCTCGTACATCTCCCAGTTCTTCTTGAGCATCACGTAGGGACCCTCCTACACAAGGGATCACAAGCAGTGAACCAGACCATCAGACAGACAGACGGACGGATGGAGACACACACAAGGACACGCAACAGAACGACAAACAGGAGCTGCAGCTCAACATGACCAATCAGGGTGGACATTAAAGGTAGCCTGTGAGGGGTTTGACCACCGGGAGCGCTGTGGAGCAATGCTCGTATTCAATCTGCATGCGTGCGGGCAATGTAATGTACATAAAAACATGATTATCAATATTTATTTATTCAACAATTAGCAGGAGTAATGTTTCCAGAAACATAGACATGGAACAGAAGAAGATAAATAACGAGCAGACATGAATGTTTTATCTTAACATTTTGTCTTTCGGAGATACACATGAATCATTTGGGAATTGTACAGATAATTTAAGAAATAAAAAACATTTTCAACATGATCATTTGTGCTGTCAAACTGTGACGTGAGGTGAAACGGTCATTTACAGAGTTTCATGATGGTTCCTGAAGTGTCATCCACAACAATAAATCCATCATTCAAACAATAACTTCATACTTGATAAATAATCCTGAAAACCTGAACAACAGAAGTTTAAAAAACGACAGGAATCAGATTTTTCCTTTCAATTCATGGCTCTAAATACAACATTACCCAGCAGCCTCAGCTACAATGGAGAAGTCAGTCAGAGGCTTGAATTAGAGACAAAGAACAAACTCCTCTGTTGGGTAATATTATAGTTATTCAATAAGACATTATTTAAACTTTATATGTCATTCAAACTTAACTTCTTCTATTGACTGACCCCTGGGTCTATTCAAACTCTACGTGCTGTAGCTTTAAATTTAACATCTCTAAACCGACTGGATCACAGCTGCTGGGAGATGCATTTGTTTCCTAAAGATGATTTTTGTATTGTACAACAAAACAAGATTAATGTGCATCCTGACGACACCAGTGCTGCATGTTCACAACACAGACTGGATCTCAGACAGAGAGAAGCCACCAGAGTTAATGTGGATGAACGATGCACAGGGAGGCAGAGGGAGAAGGAGGAGGAGGAGGAGGAGGAGGAGGAGGGAACGCATGACGAAGCAGAGGTGGAGGCAGACGTGAAGCTAAAGGGAAAATGAGAAATGAGCTGCAGTCAGAGCGAATGACTTAAAAACCTGAAAACGAGGCTGACTCAACTCGAGCAGTCACCGGAGACGACTGCATCACTCTGCACCGTAACCAGCGCCGCGTTATACATCATTAGATTTGCTTTTGCTCCGGGAGTGATCCAAATGTAAACCCCGTGTTGTTTCCCCCCCCGCTCACATTTCCAAACAAATGACTTTTGTCACGGAACGCAGCCGATTGCATATTGAGAACAGGAGCAATTTATTCTGGAGATGTGTTTGCTTGACTTTGCCCGGGGCCAGAGCGAGGTAAACCAAAGACTCTGCGGCAGGGGGAGAATGCAAATGCTCGGCTCAGCCTGCGGCACAATAAGATGTTGCTCTACGACATTATGATGGCACAGTTTAACAGGTTCATATCAAAACAAGACATCTGTTACCTGGAATTTAGATATTTCACCCCTGCTGTTGTAATTCTAACAGAATAAACGATTGAATTAATAAGAGAATAAATGAATGAGATAAGCTTATTACTGAGACAAACCCTTTAATCCCTGTGGAGTGTGATGATAGTATTCCTGTGTTATTGTTTCTTTATAATGGTATGAACCACATGAGTCTGAAATAAAGCTAAATATTAATTTAAAAAAAGCTTTACTGAATATGTCCTCTTGATTATTTGACTTGGGTTTTAATATTTCCTATAGTTTCCGAAAGACGACTAACTTTATTTAAATTTCAGAGATGCACTTAAGAACTTTATCATTTGGTGCCAAGTGTAAGGAAAGTAGAGACACTCTTATAAAAGGAAATTCACATTCTATATGCATAATGATAAATTGCCAGAGATGAATTTGTGGATCCAGATGAAACATATTTAGGAAAACAGATTTCTATGACTGTGTGAAATTTGGTGCAGCTTTGAATTTGAGGGGACTCTTTGGGTCTTGGCAGAGTTCTGCACTCTAATCATTGCTATTCTATTTATAGTGGTAATAATCATTCAGGGATGACGTACCTGTGAAATACAGCATCACTTTAATTAGTTTTTCACCGTGGGTCCGATTTGAAACTTTCCCCCCGGCTGATGTTGGAGTTTGTTTTGGACGTATATCAAACAGAAAGCAGCTTTAATCCATATGATTTACGACGGCACGGGGGGGGGGGGGGGGGGGGGAGCAGCCCGAGGAGCAGCAGAAGTGAAGTGGCAGAGATAAAGGACTCAGTCAGTGTTTCTGGCACGAGAAGAGAGCGGCACTTCGGAGATGTTCACAGCGAGGGCTGACAGGCTGGTCAATAATCACGAGCACGCTGCCTCACTCACGGCCTAATGAGACTAATTAAACATGCCATTAACATACACAGGCACACACTGCAGGGCCGGCTGGATGTCACAGATCCATACGTGAGGATGCAAACACACACTCACACACCCACACCCACACAGACACACACATCTGGCTGCCCTGTGCAAAGGGTTGTGTGCATTATGTAAGGTAAACAATCTGTTGCCCCCTCACGTACGACAACTTGAGCACAAAACCTTTTATGATGCAAACGCACGTTGGTGCTTCTCAGTACATCTCTCATCTGGTTCATCAGCAGCCACTTGAGGCACTAAACACATCTTTATTTGACTTTGATTTAATACGGCTTGTGTGCCTTCGAAAAAGGGGAAAAGATCCAAAGCACAAAGATAAAAAATATGTATGTCCCCTTTTCTTTTCATATGAAGTGCACTCGACTGGCTGCTGCAGGAGAACACCAGGTCCTTGTCGAGGGCTTTGGATTAACAATGGTGATGTAGTGAAAGTCCACGTTGTTAAAGCTCAGCCTCAAACTCAAACTTTACAGTTGTAGTCGTCACTTTTTGCTTCTCGCAGCCAGAAACAAGAAGATTTAAAATAGGACTTTTAGACGTAAAAGAAAAACCAATTTACTGCTGCATAAATCCCACCAGACATTTGTTTCTCTACAAAGAATTAAGGCCGTGTTTTGTTTGTCCTGTTTTATTTGCAATTTGTAGCGTTTATCTTTTCAAAAACCACGTCCCCTCAAACATTAATTTCGCACTCTATTTATTTAGGCTCATTCCAACAATGATTCCAAACAGGTTTTGTAAATCGTTCATTTCATCATTTATCGATTCATTTGTTTTTTGGGAAGTTTTCCTTCACAAAAATGTCACGCGAAGGTAAAAAGAAGAACTTAGTGTTTCACTTTGAGAGGAAGAGGAGGATAAACTCCAATAAAGGAGAAATTACACCTGATATTCACCTGCTAAGGGCCTGTCCGACTTTAGATTCTTATTGTTGAGTTGTTTTTCACTGTCACTGGATGAGGTGATGATGCCATTTTGTCCGTGTGAGACAAAAGGTTTGTTAACAAATGAATCCGTCCATAGAAGACATGTGTGTCCCAGTGACATCATCAGGAGGAATTTGGGATATTAAAGTTGACCCTTCAGATAAAAGCCAAACACGTCCTCCACCAGATTTCCTTGGACAATGGTAGAACAGAGACATAACCACAGGACCTTGTATTGTGCTCCTTTCCTGCCGGCAAATTGATGGCGTCCCAGGTTTAAAGTGCAAATGGAGGGAGTTTAAAGCAGAGACACACTTCATCACAGCGCTCAGCCTCGTCCTGACGCCACAGTGACAGGCAGACTTTGTCTTTGAGAGCGTTTCTGTTGATGCATCAACTTCCAGGCAGCGAGACGCCAGAGACATTCTAGAGATGTGTTATCTGCTAACAGAGACAGATAAATACCAGATGAAACCCAGCAGCAGATCTTTTCATTTACAGGGACCTGAACAATGTGAACGGCCGAGTGAAACAGGTTTTCTAACAAGTGCAGGGTTCAGTTATCTTCAGCCGAGCTCCTTTCTCTGTGCCAACAAGCAGCAGAGGTCCACTCAGCCACAGGAGGAGGCCGGAATGAGCTCATTTCAACCTCACACAGCAGAGTTAGTATAAAAACACTTAAATGTTGTTTGGAAATAAACGTGAAGCCAGTTTTTACAGCAGCAACTCCACGTGCAACCTGACATCAAACACAACTTGTGGTTGTCTCTCTCTCTCTCACAGGGACTTTCTTCCCACTGCAAACTGATGGGATGAGTTCCTGGGGATGAATCTCAGTTATCAGGTTCCAGGAACTACTGCTGCTGTCAGGGATGGAGCAGATATCTCATAGATAAGACCACACAGGTCAAGAGAGAAGGTTGTTGTTTCAAAATATAACAAATTAGAAAAGCCTCTCTCTATATGTGTGTATTACAGACGTGCACTGAGCTCCTGAAACTTTGCGGAGGGGCTGCACGTAAGAACGCAAACCGATCAGCTCCTGTAATGTCCCAATGAATAATACATAAGGAAAAACACTATAACGGTCAAAAAGAAATAGCTATTGTGAAATACAGTAATAAATTAAATTCTGCATAAACTTCCCCAAATCCTCAGTGATTTGCAGAAAGGGAAAAGCTTTGTGGAAACATTACGATCACGTTGCTTCTCTTTAAAGAGCCTCCGGAGGGTTCCTGTGCAAACTTCTGTTTCTGGATTAGAAAGTGTTTGTTCGGTGTTTGCTCTCGAGTTGAGATTTTTGGGAAAAGTCGAAGCTGATCCACTAACGAGTAAAGCAGATTATTTATTATATTGAGAAGCAATAGTGTTACACAGTGGTTATGGCTTATCGGATAGTGGAGGTTGTTTGTGCTGGTGGATCCGGTTCCACGGCCTCATGCTGTTGCCAGATTATCTTTTTTTGTTTGTGAGAAAGCGTTTCCTAAGCACTTTGAAGAGGAATTAATAAAAAAAATTGTTTTAAATTCCACTGACCGTTGGGTCAGGTCTGAAAGTGCAGGTTTGGGTCTCAGCTGTAGGTTCTGTGCTCAACTCTAGAATAAGTACAACAAACCCAAATGTCTGGCATCAATCTACACCCGGGGAGAATGAAAGGTTTTCCGTGGCTCGTTTGGCCGAACACACTCATTGTCCTGGTCCCAGCTGTGGCCTGGATTCTCTGTCTGTGCCTAAAACTTCTCTTGTTCCTTTTATCTCCCGTTGTTAAATCTCTTGCTCACTTAAACATAAAAGGAAATCGATGGCAGTGTTATCGCCGCGGCTCCTTCTGTTGTTCTGGTGCAAAAACGCTACATAAGCTTCTTTAAAGTTCAAGCTCACAGAACAAGGAGTTAAACAATAGACGAGGAAAAAGGAGAGAAGGCAGCAAAGTTATATCTCTGAGATATTGTTTAGAGGAAAAGGACGTTCATTTTGCTGGTGGCGATGATATTACAGTGACAAGGAACCAGTTCACTCACTCATTCATTCTCCATTCAAACGGAGGGACTAATCGTTTTCAATACACTTTATTCAAAAGAGTTAGTGAACAGAACAGACGTCAAATGAGCGCCTGTCTACAAACCAATCGATAGGACGTACATATATATTTAAAATACCAAATTATTTAGCGTGCTCGCCAAATCAAAATATGAAACCATAACTAACCAAATCAAATGTAAAGAAAGGAACAAACACATGAAGTTTGATTCCAACTTTCCGCTGCTCCCGGATGTAAAATGGCAGCTTCATTAACTCTCGTGAACACGGCGAACACACTGTAAAGAAGCGGTGGCGTGAAAAGGCGGCCGTCACAATGTAAGTATAACATCATGCTACATAATAAAAGCGTGATGGATATGAACTGGCATGATTATGAGAGCATTAGTCTGTCTAAGCTGTTTCAAGGCTTACAGGAAGCGTAGTGTTCTGAACGCTGAAGCAGGTAGTCGGGGGGAAAGTGACAGATCCACAGTAATTCAGTTAGACACAACGTATACTCACATCCTGGTAATGCCTCCTGTTTCCTTCTTTTAATCTTTGCACAAATTAAAAACACATTCAAACCCATGGTGGAGCAGTGAGTGGCCACACACACACACACAGGTGCAGTGGGAGCTTGTTCATGACACTGTGCTGGTATAGGAGCTGGGAAAAAAACCCATTTGAGCCTCAATGGGTGTCCACCTCAATTTGCTTTTCATTTTCCTCTCGAGTGGCTCCGTTTCCTGCTCGGATTTCTGAACAAGGGGCGTCCATAAACATGGCCGCCGCGTGTGTCTCCTCCCGCCCAGTGTCTTTAGGGGGTGTCATTTCGGCTCGGTGTCCATCACTCGGCCTTCTAAGGGCTTTCATATCCTGCTAGCGTCCAACTGGGGCTCAGTTTCTTAAAATGGGGTTCCTCATCAGGGGCTGAAAAGAGGGAGGGATTGTTTCTGAGCTGAGGACTCTCCATTCCCACCTCCTCCTCCCCCCCTCCCCCCACCCCCTCCAATCAGCTGCCACATGTACGCTCAACAACTGATCTACGCGAGTCGGCCATGTCAGAGTCGCTGCTGCAGCCGGAGAGGCCCATGCCATGCAGGAGGCCGCTCACGTCTATCATGTGTAAAATGATTTGATTGGTTCTGAGGCTGCGTGGAACTGGAAGAGTTTCAAAAGCCTTTTGGAAAACGGCAGCTGGTTCTGGAGCCGTTAGTTGTTGTTTATTGGCACAATAAAAGAAAATGTAAGTGACGGTAAATAGTCCTGGAGTTGTGTGATGTTTTATTGATAGTTTCTATTGGAGTAATAAAAACAAATTTCCACCTCTCTCCTCTGAAAATGTACTCTACTGTGATAGAGGTGCAATCTCTCAGTCATAACACTGCACGGTAGTAAAACTGCTGAATTCTGGGTGTGAAAACAGAAATATTCACTCTTGCAAACCAGCATTTGAAATGTTCCTGCTAATGATGTTTGTCAACGTGGAAAACAATTAAAAATGTTCACGTAAATCTGGAATAACTCTTTATATCAATGTTAAAGCATCAAACAAGAAAGAATAACAAAGGAAACAAGGTTCAGGAGAAACAGCTGCTGATAATGTTTGAGCTGGAAACACAGAGAAAAGTGTTGGAATAGTTTTAAAGAACCTCGGAACAAAACCAAAGCACTAAACCTTGAGAAGGTGGTGATGCAGATCAGTGCAGCCGACCTCTGTACATCTCTGTCAGGCCTCTGAGCCTCAGGCTCCTGAATCTGCATAGACCTCAACTGTCCAGTGTGTTCTGCAGCAGCACCAGATAATAAAGTCTCCTGGCATCTCATACTGCTAAAGATCAGAGTGGGTGCATGCACGTGTGTGTGTGTGTGTCACAGTGTGTGTTGTGTGTCTCTTACCATGATGGTGGTAACCACGACAGTGCGGTTCTCCATGCCAGATGTGTCGTTTGGAAGCAGCGGAGAATCCTGGATCAGAACCAGCTTGTCCGCATCGGTCCAGTACCCGATCTGCAGGGGGGGGGGGGGGATGTGAGCGTATGTCCCATGATGGGAAGCGTGTACAAGTGGACTCTAAATAAAGATGGACGACACGACAAGCTCTCCAGCAGTGAAGCCGATTCATCGTGATCGCCCCCTGGTGGTTGGTGGATCGTAAATATCCTGCATATGAAAACTAATTTTTGCTGAGCGTAAGATGTGTTTACAGAAAAGTATGTGACGGTTATATCGAAACTCCGCCTCCACATCGCGATCACTACAGCGCAGTCTCAAGATTTTATTTTATTTTAATTTCTGTACAACTGCAGGAAGTGGAGATGCGTCGTCCATTTTCATATACAGTCGATGGTGTGTACTAATATAAAATACACAAGTTATATGCTAAACAACAGAGGTGCAGATCTTCAATATACGTCTTAGCTCTGGTTGTGGATTTGAAAATCATTTACAAACAATCACTTATTTCCAAGGGTGAGAATAAACATTAATGTTTAAACACTACTTCCCTGTTTTTGTCGTTCTAGCCAATAAAACCACTTTTAACACCAGGATCCTGACGTAGAGTTGTGTGTCCACTTAAACAGACTGAGTGAGTCCTTGAGTTATAACTTATAGTCTATAGCTGAAACCAAAGAGGTTGCAAAAGGTTGTGCTGCTTCGTTTTGTCTCAGGCGACTATGTGTTACCGTTGTTGTCCAGAAGTCCTTCACTGGAACTAACACACATGATGTGTTAGGGTCGTTATATGAATCTTCTGAGGGAATAACGCTGAGAGGAGGTTCACAGCAATGCTCGGCTGATTTATGACTTTTGATAAAAAGCCAATACCTATCGATCTTATAATATATCGATCTCATAATAGACGGGAGCTTTGACAGGGACCATAAGCAGCCATAACTCAGAGGGGGTGGAGATCCGCTCGCCAGCCGGCTGCTGGTGGCGAGCCAGGGGGGGGGAACGAGGGGCCGTGATTGGTCGATGTCTCCCGTGCGCCGGGGCATCGGGATGATTGAGGAACATGGGAAACGCTGGAGAGCAGGCTGTGACCCGAACACACACACACACACACAGACACACACCGTGTCCTGACAGGACCCTCACTGGGACCAGGAGACGGGCCAAAGCAGCTTTTGATTGATGGGAACCCCTCTCTGCCTCCTCGGGCCCCCCCACAACCCCATCCCTCCGACTTGATTGCTCTCCATTTCATTTCAACCCCCATGCCATCACTCTCACAAGTGCTCTACCTCTCTCTCTCTCTCTCTCATTCATCTCCCCCCCACCCAGCCCCCATTTTCCCTGAGTTTCATCTTCACACTTCCATCCTGTCGGGGCAGAAGCAGAGCTACTGGAGAACTGGCTATGATAACAGAAGACGCCACACTGCGCTCTGTGTCGTCCCAGATGTGTCGGCACATATCTGGGACCCTGCAGAGACGTGTGAGGGCTGAAACATGCAGGATTACATTACATGGGACAATTATTCGAATGGCGGCAGTGTGGTGTGATGCTTTACCCGTCTGGGGCCGTTATTCTTCAGTTCAAACACGTCCATCGTGAAGTTGACCCTGCGGCCATAGTGGTCGAACTGGACATTACCTGTTAATCCCTGCAGCCGGACCTGCACACAGAGGAGAAGAGATGCACGGTTTAAAAATGACATCGCTGACAGCAGCAGGCAAACACAAGGAAACAAACACATCATCAGCACGAAGGTCAATCTCCTACTAAAGAAGACGAAAACATGTTGTCACCAGAAGAAGCGGATCGATACGAGAACAGCAAGAAGGATTTAAGAGTGTCACCATCACTGTGACAAGTTGTGTTGCAGGTCTCATCTATAATGTCGGGGATCGGGCTGAAGAAAGAGACACTTTTAAAAGTATTAACAGTTTTACTCCCTTTGTTTTTTATTCAGCTTCAACGTGCAGGAAGCAGTGGACCAATCACAACAGATTGAGCCAGCGTGTTTCCGACAGAGGCTGAATAGAGGAGCTGCAGCAATGAACAGTTTCAGTAAAGAACACCACAGGACCAGGTCAACGCTGTGGGTCACCTGACGTATGACTTTTGATACAAAGCCAATAGGTATTGATCTTGTAATGTACTCATCTTATTAATAGACGGGAGCTTTGGCAGTGACCATAAGCAGCTATAAACTCAGAGAGTGGAGATACGCTCGCCAGCCGGCAGCTGGGGGCGAGCCAGAGGAGAACGAGGAGCCCTGATTGGTTGATGTCTCCTGTGTGCCGCGGCATCGGGATGATTGATGAACGAAGCCAACAGGGATAAATACAACGCACTTACATAAACTACATGAGCATAGATTCCCACAGATGACACACACCTCTTCAACAATGTGACTCAGGACGTCTTCACGCCTGAGAGTTTGCACCAGGGTTCATGTCTTTGTTCAGACTAAAGTGTAAAGTAAGAAGATCCAGGCTGTGGAAGTGACACCATCTGATTACACAATGGTTACAACTTCAACCTTTACTTTCTATTCATGAACCAAGGAAGTTAAATGCAGAGGCTGCAGAGAAAAGCTTAATAACCAAAAATTAAATTATGATTTTGATTAAAGCAGAATACGGCCTGATCGTGTCTGATAGAGTCATCTGGAGTTGTGGTGGTGATGTTAATAAAGTTGAGATTCCTCTTGACCCCGCGTGTCATCAATAAATCCAGTTTGATCTTTACAGAGAACCACATTAAGCAAGATAAATCTATCTAAAGTTATAAATGATCATGTGATGGAGAAGTTGATTCACCCTCATGTAAGCTTATGTATAAATCAGAGGATGAGTGATGTGATGTCATTTCCTTCCCCCGCCCTCTCTCTCACCTGTTTGAGAGTACGCTCCATGTCGATGCCCTGGTTCCACGGCGCAGCGGGGTTGGCCAGACAGTCGCCGGCGTTCCCCCGCCTTGAAATGTCGACCTTCTGCCTGCGCAGGTTCCTGAAGGCCTCGGCCATCACCATCACCCCGTCGTATGTCAGCGCTGATGTGTACTGGAGGGGGGGGGGACAGAGATGCAGGTGTTAGAGCTTAAGAAGGTCCTCCACTAAAAAACACATCTTTGCATCACAGAGTAACGCTGCAGCAGGAGTCATGTTTCAACTCCGGCTTATAAAACTTGTCTAAAGGAAATAAAACTCAGTCGGGAGGGAGCCTGTGATTTTTTTTAATTTACAGTCTTTGTAACCTGGAGGCCGGCCGGCTGTTCTGTCTGTTTTGGGAACACACTGCACATAAAAAAACAGGTATGAGGCAAATTAAATGCTGATTTTGCCGGACAGCTAAAAAATGTTCTGCTGCATTTGCTGGTCAGATCTCTTTAAAACACCCTGTCTGCGTAAGGCGGCATCACAGAGCCTCCCGAGCGTCTGCAGGGCCGAGCTGTCCCACGCTGCCTCGACCCCGGCGGTGGCAGAAACACAGCAGTTCTCACTCAGCTCATTATTTTCCGGGAGAGAGAGGGCGAGGAGAGAAGATCACACACCCCGCAGTGAGAGCCCCGTTTCCCCTAATCTATCTATGACCGGGAGACTCTACCAAAAAAAATCCCTCTGTCCCTCGTGAGCCGTCCATTTCCCTAAAACTCACCTCTGGCGCCGCAGAGAACTAATTGAGGGGGATGAGGAAAAGGCAGCAGGATGGAAAGAGAGGGTGGGGGGGCAGGAGGGAGAGAGGCGAGTGTTTAGTCCAGCCGGGGAGCAGTCTGCCATTAATTATCCCAACTAGCAGGAGTTCATTAACTTTGCCTCCGGCCGGGGGTGAATCCTATTCATTAGCCCTCTGCTCACTGTGACATTATGGCTCTCATCAGACGCCGCTCCTCTCGATCCCCTGGTTCCTCTCTGACAATCTGCCCAGAGTGAAACCATACACACAAACAATCAAGGTGCTGGACGAACTCAATAACAGGACGATCACTGCTGCCGGGGACAGGAGCGTGGGACGTGTGGGGGGGGGGGGTCGGATTAATTCTCCCAGTGGAGCAGCAGAGCAGAGCGATGATCACATGACACGAGTCAGACGTCAGACAGTTTCTCTTTCTCTAATCAGCACAATTAAAATAAGTCAGAGGATTAGTTTGGAGGATTGAGCATCGCCGGGTGGTGTAAATGGTAAATGGTGTGTTTTTATATTGTACTTTACTATTCTTGATGACCAATGTGTGTGTGAGCAAAACTGTAAAGCACTTTGCTCATTATGGGACGGGGGAGATGGGAATCAAACTGCCAACCTTCTGGTTAGTGGACAACCCAGATCCTGAGCTGAACCTCTCCTCGACAGGTTCCTACAAAACCTAGAGGGAGGACGCAGTAGAAATACCGGATCAGGGGACGTATCCAGGAAGTTTTTGAACCTTTTTTCGGAGAGATTAATTCCTGGATCCTGAATCTGGTGCAGCTTGGTTGAATGTATGAATTTGGCTAGAAGACCAGGTAGCCACATGGCAAGTCAACATCCTTAATCCTGCCTATGAAGCTCTATTTGACTGGTTGATTCCCCGACCAGGAAAACAACCTGTTGATGAGCACCAGAGCTGATCAAGATAGATAGATAGATAGATAGATAGATAGATGGATACTTTATTAATCCCGTGGGAGATGTGGACGATGATCTCAGGTATGAAGCAGGTAAAAGTCCACGTGCTGTTGCAGGATGCAGCTGAAGTTGGACAGCGTCTCTCCAGGCTGTTTTAAAACTGATCAAATAAAAGCTATAGTCTGAGCCACGAGGGTTAGAGAACCAGCCGCTGATTCCTCGACCTTGTTAAAGACGTGGCATCGTTTTTTAACACACAAGTACAGAAAACCCGACGCAGCAGCCATGTTGATCCACCAGCAGACAGAAGAACTGACTGTGACTCGGAGAGAGGGCAATTTGTCAAGACACAAAGTGGCGAAGGACACGCACACTCAAAAGACACACACACACACACACACACACACCATTTCCACTCCAGTGCATTTGGATTCTAAAATAGAAATCTTAGGTCGGGCCCAGATTTGCTGCAGGGTAGGGGGGGGGGGGGGGGTTGCTGACCACCATGGCGTGATGCCTTCTTGCCACAGTGCCATTTGAAATCTGTGTGGCTGTAAAAGAATGTAAAGTGGGTCAGTCTGTCACATCGCAGCAGAGTGGTGGAACGCAGCGGAGCAGATTGCTGATGGTTACGGACGTTTCTTATATGTTCATGCGGACGGATCATATTTCATTATAGCTGCTATACGTTAGCTGTAGCTTCAAGCAGATTTCATATGTATTTGTGTCTCTGTGTTCCTGCTGCTTTCGCACACCTTGCAAACATGCTCCTGTATATTAATACGCTTCATCTTGTCTGCACTGCCCTTTCTTATATCTTCTCCCGTCACATCAGAGAGATGATTAGAGCTCCACGGTCTAGCGTGTTTTATCTTGTTACTTACAAAACGCATGAAACTTGCTTGTGTTTGCTATTTTTTTTCTCAAACACATTCCAGATGAAACAGTTGGAATCTGTTCATTCCTTCACAGGCTGAAAATCCAATTCCACACGGTTGAAAACTTTAAATCTCACACCTGAGATTTGAGAGTCGACTTTTGAACACCAACATTTTTTCTATGGATTTGACTTTGAACCCCCCCACACACCGGTTTTCAGAAGAATCAACCAACCATCAGACGTACCTTGGGCGGGGCGTCGGAGCCGGGGTACTCCCTCTGGTCCAGCTTGTTCCAGCGCTGCATCAGCTTGATGACCATGGGGTTGCTGAAGTCGACCAGCTGGAAGCCCGTCACGTTAGCCCCGCCGTGCATGAAGCGCTCCAGGTTGATGTCCTTGAAGCCCTTGAGGGGACAAGCAACAGGGGGGGGGGGGGGGGGGGGGGAGACTGGTCATGGTCTGAGTCCAGAGAAAGAGACAGGTGACTGATGGGAGGTGCAACAGGTATTGATGATTTGATTTAAATAGTTGACAAAAAATTTACTGGGCATCCTTTTGAGCCTCACCACAGACCAAACACATACAATACCAGACAAATGGAATGAAACCATAAGCAGTTACCAGTAAGAGACTGGGTGAAACTATGAAGGTTTTACTGGTGCAAAACAACTGAGCAGCTGTGAAATGTGAAGTTGTGAGATGAGAATATGAGAAAAATGTCTCTCCATATGAAACACAATTAGCTGAGAAGAAGAAGAAGAAGAAGAAGAAGCAGAAGAAGAAGAAGAACAAGAAGAAGAAGAAGAAGAACAAGGAAAACAAGAAGAACAAGAAGAACAAGAAGAAGAACAAGAAGAAGAAGAAGAAGAACAAGAACAAGAAGAAGAAGAAGAAGAAGAAGAAGAAGAAGAAGAAGAAGAAGAAGAAGAAGAAGAAGAAGAAGAAGAAGAAGAAAAGAACAAGAAGAACAAGAAGAACAAGAACAAGAAGAACAAGAAGAAGAACAAGGAAAACAAGAAGAAGAACAAGAAGAAGAACAACAAGAAGAACAAGAAGAACAAGAAGAAGGAGAAGATGAAGAACAACAACAACAACAACAAAGAACAGAGAACAGAGAGGGACACGGTGAGAGGACGTTTCTCTCCCTCACCAGGTTGGCCATGATGTAATGGTAGCCTTTCACGTGTTTCCCGACGCTGACGATCTGCGAGGAGGCGGAGCACAGCTCAGCGTTAATCTGACTGGATTACAGCATAACACGTTAATTACTGTCAGAGCCGTGTGAGGCGGGCGGGCGTGTGCGTGTTGACACAGTGGAACCGTCAGATCGAGTCCGTGGAAGATGGGACGTCTAAACAAATGAACAGGCCGTCATGGCGGTGAGTCGCCGAGGAGGTAAACGCTTCACGCTTCCAGAGACGTGACAATGCTTGACACACACAGACACACACACGCACACCTAGACACACACACACACAGGTAGAGTCACGTAGCTGCACAATGGTGATTAAAACCGATTTTGAAAGCTGACATCTGCTGAGAAATCCCCACTGGACGTTCAGTTAATCAGGGGATGAATTAATCCTCTAACAAATGTTTTGAACCCTCAGAAAAGTTTTGATTTATATCGATTCCCCAAAAGCTTCACCACAACGAGAGCTGAGCTGCAGGTTGTGAAACTTCACTGGTGGTTTATTTATCTGAATCTTAACATGGAGGAGACGATCAGCTTCCCTGTCACACTAGGAGCCAATAGATATGAGTCATTTCTGATAAATGTAAGAGTTGGTTCTTCCATTCGTTACCTCGGCCAAGAAAATAATGTTTTCATCTGCATTTGCTTGTTTTTTATTTGTTTTGAGGATTATTTAAAAACTGTTAACCCATTTCCACCGAACCTGGTGGAGGGATACGGCCTGAGCCTGAGAAGAAGCCAGGTTCACATGTGGATGTGGATTAAGAAGCAGATCCAGTTAAGATCCTCTCTTCACACTTTTCAACATTTTGTAAAATTTTCAGGGAATAAAGCACAAATCTGGATTTTCTATTGTTCCAATAAATTTTGTTTGCCAGTCCTCGTCCTTTTCTCTCTTATGTCTTTCTTTAATTTCTACTAAACCAAATCAGTCCTGAGTTCTTAGTTGTCATATGAATTCAGAAATAGTTCCAATTAAACCTGTTCATAGTGAATAAAGTCAGTAAAGATGTCGTGTGTGTTGAATTTAAAACTGAAAATGAAAACTTGTTTTATCGGCCTCACACCTCATAACGTGACATTTTCACATTTCTTCCCCCTTTATGACCAAATATTACATTTTATTATGTTGTTAGGTTTTTATGCTACTCACACCTACTATGTGCTCATTACCGTCTCCGGGGAGGTTATGATTTTAGTGTTATTTATTTAGCGGAGGTGTGGGGGGGGCTTTACCAGGGAAGAACACATTACATTTTGGAGATAAACAGCCAGATCCAGGTTCTGTATCATGGGAGTCGGGTTCGATTAGAAAACATTGATGGAGGTGTGCGTTCTCCATGAGCTAAAGTGATTTTTGTAAGTGTTTTGTAAATCCAACAACGACAGGTTTTATTAAGACACAACAGAACGAGAGGAGCTGGAACCGGGGAGAACGAGAACTTTAATAAAAAACAGCTTTTTTCTCTCAGGCTGCGTCACTGATGGATTTTAAATCTGTTGCCTTTGAAACCTGAGGTAAAGTGTGACGTGAGCGTGAGGGACACTTGCACTCTGCTCCCCCCAGTGAATCACATAATAAATATGATCAGATTCTGCTCCATGTCTAATAAAATCCAACCGTGAAGCAGAAGTGAACGACTCTCATTTAACTCCCTGCAGCTGGGATGGATGAAGACTGAGAGTGAAAGGAGGCATCACTCTGATCGGGGTTATGGTTTCTGTTTAGTTTTTTTTACATCCTTCACTTCACACTGAGGGGGGGGGGGGGGGGACCTTTTAATATTCTGATCTGATATGAGAAGAATCTCCTGCTCAGCAACTTAAAATTGGCTCTTTCAGTGTTTCGGGGGGATTAATAAACTCATTTCAGTTTTTGTGCGTAAGAGATGATAATTAAGTGATTCGTTAATTACAGAGCTGCTTCTTTCAGAAGAAGAGTGAGATCGACATATTTAACCCTGTTGTTAAATATATATAAAGACATTCCATTCTGCCTAACGTTTGAAATATTAGAAGGTACGACTTTGTAAATTCTACACAAAGAGTTTATACATTACTTATTAAACTTCAGTTATCAGACTAAAATGTTTAACTGCCAATTAATGTTTTTTTATATTGCATTATGATAAAGAAACTTTTGTGGAATCTAATTTGTTTTATGCAAAAATTACAATACGGATTTCCACAAAACTTGGAGGTCGAATTTCTTCAGTTTCTTTAGGCTTTTTTCAACAATTAATCAAGATCTTGATTTTAATGTAGTTTTAAGATCTTAAATAATTTAGCAGGTTAAGCACAAACTGTACAAAGAGCAAATTAGCTGTCGGCAAATTACATTTCCCTTCTCGTAACAATTTTTCGGTTGATTTCTTTCATCAGGATAGAAAAATTTGACATAAAAGAAAGTTTTATAATTTTCCAGAGCCATATTACATCCTTCCACCAAGTTTAGCAGTTGTCTATCCTGTAGTCTTTTGTGTGATCCTGCAAATAAACAAACCAGTCAACCAACAAACAAATGGATAAACGTTGAAAACAGACAGAATATGAAAATACATGGTTTGTTTTCCCTCTTTCAGAATGTGTTACCTTACAAACCATCAGATAAACATCTTATCTGCCTTCCTCAGTAATCTTAACAAACACCGTAAATCATCAGCATCGAAACATTTGTTAACTATATCCCAAATGTTAAACTTCCACTTTCCATTCAGTGCTTTAACTCCCTGACATTCAAAGCAACATCTGGCTCGATATGTTCCGATCCCACTGTTGCTAAGCAGCTAACGAAACTCAATTATGTATTCAAATCCTCGTCCTGGATCGGAACCATTTGGCTCGAGGTAAACACGCGGTGGCTGGAAAGAAAACAGGATAAAATAGACGTTTATGTCTTTGGCAGCGACTTTGACCGCCGCCACACAAAAACATCACATCGTCCCACCGGCCCTGAACATGACAGAGTCCATCACGTCTGCTCGTGGGACGCTCGGTGGCACCGGGCGGGGACGCAGCGCCGAGCCTACACATCTGCAGGATAAGTTGTTAGAACTATGACAGATGTCAGAGCGGAGATTTCCTGAATAATTGAACAATTACAGAGACACCAGTAGCTCCAGGGAAGGATTGATGGATGAAGGGATGAAGAGGAGCAGGAGGAGGAGGAGGAGGAGGAGGAAGAAGCGGATCATATTCTGAGTGTGTTTATGCCAACCAACGCCACCGGAGATGAGCACAGACTGTTTTCAAGTTCAAAACATTCTAATGAGCACAAACATTAAAAAAACAAACAGAGTGAAACAAACAGTGAGTGAGAAACACCAACTTCTGTTCTTGGGAGATGTTTAGTTTCTGGGATGTTTCAGAGGACGGGGAAAATGAAAAATGACATTCTGCTGAAGGGTTTGGATTCAAAGAACAAGTAAATAAAGCAAATTCATCTTCCTCTTTCTCAAAGACGAAGAACAAACTCTCCTCATCATCACTTATCAAATACACGCCTCCATATTAGCAACTTGCTCAAACATATTTGAACTTCGAAACTCTTCTGCAACAGATCTTCAAAGCAAACTAAAGATATCAGTGCTTCTTCTGAACAAAGTGTAATGTGAAGCTGTTTTAACGCTGAGTCATGGTAGCATCACCTGCTCCAGCATGTTCTGCAGCCTCTCGGCCTCGAGGTCGATCACAAACTTCTTCTCCTGCCTCCGGTCCAGATCCTCCAGCAGGCGCCGGTAACTGGCATCGTTGAAGTTCTCCACGCAGATGGCGCTGACCTGCCAGTTGTTCTGTCCCGCCTTCTCCATGATGGCCTGCAGGATGGCGTATCCTGGTGGAGTCACACACATGGGAAACACTGTTAGTCAGCTTATTTGAAGTGCCCATCATCTTTGTTTACTTAGTTTTGTCTAGCGGAATTTGTCAACATAAACAAGCTGATGACACGTCCACTTTAATGGGGAGGATAGTTTCACGTTAAATTTAAGAAAAAGAAACTAACGTCAAATAATTACCTCTAGAGGTTGAGTGATGAACATTTAACATAAAAAACATAAAAAAAATAAGGAAGTACTATTGATCTTTAATTAAAATACTTTGATAACTGTTGCTGAATGATTCCTTTGAAGCTAATTCAGTGAATTAAAATACGACCTGGTGTTTTTTTCAAACAGATCTAAATCCAGATCCAATTTATTTGAAGATTTTCTGTTATAATATTAACATTCATGCTTGATGCTTCACGACTTCTGAAAGTTTACGGAAACAGTTGAAACAGAGCAGTACCAGTGGATGTCGTGGGGGGCAGTGTAGCCAATAGTTCAAGTGAGACGACCATGGAACACGAGGAAGGTAATTAAACAATGATGGAACTTTTTGAAGACAGACAGAGTTGGTAAGAAACATTGGAAATATGAGAACGTTACTTTACTCAGACACAGGGGGCGCTAGGTGCATCTTTCTTGCAACGTACATTACTCTGCCCCCTAGTGGACGTATTGCTCAACAACCATCAACGTAAAGAGCACATTGAAGAATCTGGCCAGTGACATCGTTTGAAACGTTAATGAGCTCTTGAATACATTAACTGGTCAAAATGATGCTGACTGTGTGAAATGTGTCTCATCAGCACGTGAAGTATAAAACTTATTGTTGTTAGTCGCGGCTTTAAACAGGAAACTGGCGTCAGATGACACAACATCTCTGGCAGGACAAACTCTTTTTTACTGTCAAAAGAGAAACTGCATCGAAGCAGCGACTCTGAAGCTTTTATCCTCCTCCAGTCGGATCCTTGCTTTCGGGTCCAGTCGGGGAAACAGGCGCTTCTCCCCGAGTCGGATGTGTCACGACACTCTGGAGGCTGAGGGTGGAAGGGGGGGGACATCTGTTCTCCAACAGGAACAGATGTCCCCCTTAAACGGCCCCTCCTGGTGGCCATCACAATCTGGCAACCCGTCTCCCTTTGCTCCCAATTAGTGGATTAACCTGTGCACTGGCAACCGGGCTCCCTCTCCACCTCCTTCTTCCTCTCCCCGGCCCCAGTGCTCCCCATTAGAGGAGCGTCGGTGCCAGGAGGGACTGATGACTGAGGCCACGCACAAATGGAACGCACACACACATGCATACATACTCTACCATGCATACCCTCACATACTAACATACTCTCACATGCATACTCTACCATGCAAACATACTCTCACATGCATACATACTCTACCATGCATACCCTCACATACATACTCTCACATACATACTCTCACATACATACTCTCACATACATACTCTCACATACATACATACTCTCACATACAAACATACTATCACATACATACTCTCACATACATACTCTCACATACATACTCTCACATACATACTCTCACATACGTACTCTCACATACATACATACTCTCACATACAAACATACTATCACATACATACTCTCACATACATACTCTCACATACATACTCTCACATACATACTCTCACATACATACTCTCACATACGTACTCTCACATACATACATACTCTCACATACAAACATACTATCACATACATACTCTCACATACATACTCTCACATACATACTCTCACATACATACTCTCACATACATACTCTCACATACGTACTCTCACATACATACATACTCTCACATACGTACTCTCACATACGTACTCTCACATACATACATACTCTCACATACAAACATACTATCACAAACATACTCTCACATACATACTCTCACATACATACTCTCACATACATACATACTCTCACATACATACTCTCACATACATACATACTCTCACATACATACTCTCACATACATACTCTCACATACATACTCTCACATACATACTCTCACATACAAACATACCCTCACATACATACTCTCACATATATAATCTCACATACATACTCTCACATACATACTCTCACATACAAACATACTCTCACATACATACTCTCACATACATACTCTCACATACATACTCTCACATACATACTCTCACATACATACTCTCACATACAAACATACTCTCACATACATACTCTCACATACATACTCTCAAATACATACTATCACATACATACTCTCACATACATACTCTCACATACATACTCTCACATACATACTCTCACATACATACTCTCACATACATACTCTCACATACAAACATACCCTCACATACATACTCTCACATACATACTCTCACATACATACTCTCACATACATACTCTCACATACATACTCTCACATATATAATCTCACATACATACTCTCACATACATACATACTCTCACATACAAACATACTATCACATACATACTCTCACATACATACTCTCACATACATACTCTCACATACATACTCTCACATACATGTATGTACTGTATCATGTCAGGATGCCTCAAGAGACTCCTAAAGGAACGAGCCACACCTCCAATATGAGACTTTTCATTTTCCTACAGTTCATTTGAGACTTTAAGTGGAAAAAAGGGAAAATTTGTGGAAAAAAATAGCCTCTCAATCGAAAAAAACCCTAGTTTGGCGATGGGGTGAAGCAGCAGGGGATCATGGGAGTTGTCCTCTTCACCAGTAAAAATATACCTGATCTATTATGAGTGATCGAGTTCCTAAGAGCATCTGAAGATTTCTTCTCTGGAACGAATGATATTAGTTTCTAAAAGGCTGAAGGAAAATCTATATCTTTAACGTCAATATTCACGTCCCTGGCCTTTTAGAACAACTTGTCAGTGAAGGTGAAGATTTCTTTTCCACAAAGGAAACAGAATAAATGACTAATCCTCCTCTGAAGACGTTCAAGGTCTTCAGTCCTCACGGTGTGGATTCACTTAACATTTACTTTGCAGTGTTTGTGTCTACCTGCCAGCAGGGACCGCACACAGGAAAAGGTCTGGTAGCTAAATCTGACTCACTGTCTCTTCTCGTTGCTTACGGAGAATAAAATATGATGGAATAAGCTTTTCACACGTTCCCTGACAAATAAAAGATAATGAAAAATACTCTGTGGCAGCTGCAGCTCCTTCGC
Source organism: Pleuronectes platessa (assembly GCF_947347685.1). Classification (NCBI taxonomy): domain Eukaryota; kingdom Metazoa; phylum Chordata; class Actinopteri; order Pleuronectiformes; family Pleuronectidae; genus Pleuronectes; species Pleuronectes platessa. Next base: position 3,488,615 of record NC_070640.1, on the reverse strand, counting down.
AGCTTTTGACTGAAGCTGGTTCGGCTACAAATGAGCAGCTGTTTTTGTGAAACTATAGTTATGCCATTACAGTGGTGATCCCCTGCTTCGAAACCATCTATATATATTTTTCATCTTTGTCTCAGCACGACGCCAGGCTGCAGAGTCATAGTTTAACTTACAGGAGCCTCAGCGGTGCAATCAATTTCTATTTTTTTCTCAAAAAGCCCCAAAAAGTGAATCAACTGTATATTTTGACCCAGTTACTATTTTCAGACCTGTGCAGATTCCTGTTCCTTCAAAGAAAACACAGACTTTTATCGCTATTTTTTACATTTTCTAGAATATTTCCTCGATTTTATTATTCTTTTAAAAATCTGTTTAGCATTATTTCATTTTCTGCTGTATTATTTTAGTTTCAGTCATTTCTGAAGCACTAAATGTGCAAAAGCTGCTGAGCTTGTTGATGATGATGATGATGATGATGATGATGATGATATCCCATCATGCTCTATTGTGCTGTGTGGCGAACACGGTGTATGGACAGGAAGTTGCAGTGGGCAGAGCGTGGTGAGGGCCCGGCTGATTACCAGCTGATAAATGTGTGTGGCCCCGGGCCGTGTGGAGCAGCAGCCAACCACGATGACCGTCAGACACAGAGCCAAGGGACATGGGAGGAAAACAGCTGGAGAGGAGAGAGAGAGAGAGAGAGAGAGAGAGAGTGCACATCTGGACCTCTGCCTCCTCTACATCTTCACCTCCATCCTTCCCCTCCCCCTCTTTTCCTTTCACCTCTTGCTCTCCTGAGAGGTTTTTAAAACACTCACTCCTCCTGACCATCTGCCGCAGGATCATCTCCTCTTATTGCAACCTCCTCCCTGACTCCTCTCATTTTTCATCATCTCATTTCATCTCCTCTCTCTTGTCTTCTCTTTACCTCAATTCCATTTCCTCCTGTTTTCTTCACCCTTTACCTTCTCTCATGTCCTTTCCTTCCCGGTCATTTCCTCTCTTCTTGTTTCCTCTGCTTTCATTAAATCTTCCTTCCTTTCCTGTCCTCTGCTATCCACTCATTCCTTCTGCCTGGCTTCCTCCCCGCTTTTTCTCCTCTCCTTCTGTTTCCTCTTGTCTCCTTCACTTCCTATAACCTTTTCCTGTCCTTCATCCTCATTGTACTCCTCTTATATGCTCTCTGCTTCTCTCTTTTCATCGTTTGCTCTCTACTCGTTTCCCCTCCTCCCTTTTCTTCTCTACCCCCTCTACACCTCTCCTCCCTGGCTGTTTCCTCTAATATCTTTCATGTTTGCTTGTGTCCTCTCCTCTCCTTTCTTCTTGTCCTTCATCCTCATTTCACTGCTCTCATTTCATCTCCCATCCAGTCATCCGCTCTCTTGTCTTCTCTTTTCTTCACCTTCTCTCAGTTTGTTTCTCCCGCCCCTGACATTTTCCCTCCTCTCATTTTATTTACCTTCCTTTCCTTACCTCTACTTCCCAGTCTTTTCCTTTCTTCCCCTCCTTCCTCCTGGCATGCTCCCCTCTCTTCCTCTCTCCTGCTGTTTCCTCTCCTCTGCTTTCTTTTCCCCACCCTTCATCCTTCATTCTGCTCCTCATCATCTCCTCTCCAGTCCCTTCTTTCCCACTTCTTGTTTTCTCCATTTCATCCCCCATCTTCTCCTCTCCTCCCCCGTCGTTTCCTCTAATCTCTTTCACTTTCTGCTGGTTTCCTCTTTCTTTTGCAGTCCTTCATCTTCATTCCCCTCCTCTCATTCCCCTCCATCTCCTCCTCTTTTTCTTTCTATGATCTCATTTCCTCCCCCACCTATTAGTTTCCTCTCTTTTCCTCTTATATCTTCATGTTTAGTATCCCCTTCTATCTAATCCCATTTGCTCCATTTCATCTCTTCTCTTCCTTTTTTATCCCACTGCTTCCTATATCCTTAATTTCATCTCATCCCCTTTCCTTCTCTCCTCCTCCTTGCTTCCTTTAATGCCCTCCTCGTTTCCCCTCTCCTTTTCTATTATCTCCTCTGTTTTCTTCTTCCTTCCTTTCTTTTCCACCACTCCACTTTCCTCCATTTCCTCTCATCTAATTTCTTTCTTTAACCTCGTTCCTCTCCTCTTCAAAAAAAGAATACCATCACTCAATTTATTTGCATTCTCTTTGACTTCTCTTTTATATAATTTCCTTCATTCATTTTTATTTCCTTATTAGTGTGTTTGTGCGTGTGTGTGTGTGTGTAAGTGCGTGCGTGTGTGTGTATACATGTGTGTGTATAATGGGAAATCCAGGGAAGCTAAAAGGAAAAGCAGTCACTCTCTCAAACACACACACACTAGACACACACACACACACACACACACACACACACACACACGCACACGCACACAGAGAGAGAGAGAGAGAGCTACAGTGTCCAGTCCCTTGTATCTGGTGCTTTGATGCAGGGAATCAGCCTGGCACTCATTGACTGAGCTCAGCCATGCGTGGGCTGATTCTACATTATAGTCGATACTGGATGAATGCCTGCTCCTGTGTGTGAAAAAAATCCTCAGGCTAAAGTGCTGCAGCCTGCACCCAAAAGCCTTGTGAAAAGTGCATGTGCATGCTCACACAAACACACACAAACACACACACACGCACAGTTAAACCCTCTAACAAAGACAGATGAACCTCAGGACAATATTTGAGGCTTTAATTTATTCATGTCTTCAGAGAAAACGACTTTCTCCTTACTGGCGAACAACCAGTGTCAAGCACACAACCTTGACAAGTGATGCAGAAACACAATTAGTCTGAAGGGCGGCGCCAGAGCTTACACATTGAGTAATTCGTTTTTAAACCACGTCAGGTATAGAGGGTATCATGGTTTTTAGGGATTTAGAAAAATGGTAGCTACTTGCACACACTAAATTCTATGTGATTTGATTATATTATATGTCTTTTCTTATATTTTTATTCTGTATATTTTGTATAGTTTAAATTGAGTATATTCTTATACTTTTTATATGTTGTTAGTGTGTGTTATACCTGATGTCCTGCTACTGTAACACGTAAGTTTCCCAGTTATGGGCCATTAAAGTACATAAGTAAGTAAGTTAGTAAGGTAAGTAAAGTATGGTAAGTAATATAAGTAAAGTAATTAAAGTAGGTAAGGTAAAGTAAGGTCAGTCATCCAATATGTGCAGCAATCTGGTTTGATTCTTTGTCTGGAAATGAAACAGATTAAAACGGATCAGCTGTAAAGTTCGCAGGGGAAATGAAAGAGGGAAGGAAATAGGAGGAGAGAGTATCGGATAAGACCTGTAGAAGATGAGAATAGATTACTGTAAATATTCATCATGATATGAATAATGGGAAAACCATTGCCCTTGAAAGTGACTGACTTTAAAAGCTTAATTTGAATCATCTATATTCTAATATCATCTCCTATATGTGAACCTGCAGGTCGTCAGAAGGTTTCAATCAACAACAGGAGGAACAGTATCTGTCCTCAGTGCTGTTGTTGATAGTTGTGTGTGATGAGCCTGGTTTCAGCACCATGGACAGAGCCCCTCACTCAGCCGAGGCTCGTACAGGGAAAATATCAAGTTCGGAAAAATCCAGCAAATACACAAGTGTTCCATGTAACTCACAAAACACAAACCACACAGGATAACATCTTAAAAACTCTATTAAAGAAATATTTTATATTCGAGAACTGAAACGTGTGTAATGAATTTTGGTGAGACAATGTTTTCTATAAGAGGATAAGCTATATATGTCGATGGTGGAGGAGGTTGTGATAAAAGAGGCTTGTTTGTCCTTGTGCCAACATAAATTCACATCATGTAGTTTCTCATCCACCATTGTTGAAATTTCTTCCTCGTGTGTGTTCTGATCACTTCACTTGAACACTGCCCCTCCAAGATTTTCAGTGGTACTGCTCTGTGTTGTTTGTTAGGTCCGTATCCGTAAGCTTTCAGAGGACGTGCACAACTACAGATGAAATGAAGGAGGAGGACAGACAGAGGACTGGCTCCATTTCCTATTCCATATGTAACAGTGAGCATTATTAAGGCAGGTCAGAAGCGTTTCTGTGGCCGTCAGAGGACTCACAGCATATTTGAGAGTTACAGACACAAGTCAGAGTCGAGTAACCATTGGATTGATATTTCTGAATTATTGTAGATGCTGAAAACATACAAATTTAGATTCGCACAACCAAGCTCCAGACATGGACGTGCCTCAGCAGCTGTTCCCTGATTGAATCTCTTCTGTTTGACCAGGAAGCATCTTGAGTATGAACGAATCATTACAGTCTGTTTTGAACCAGGAGACAAGAGACTTGATTCTAGAAAAACATGACACAACAAAACACTGTCTAATCCTGATCTTGAGTCAGTTGTGATGGGAAATGGCCGTGGTCTGGTTGTGTCTTACAGCTGGGGGAATCTCCGCTGTGTTTTTTGGGGAGAACACTTGATCAGATACGAGTGGGTGTTGTTGAGAGGAGGCTTCTTACCCAGTCAAGCATGTGCGACCTGAGATAAGAGAGCGAAGGGGCAGGGAATGATTTGTTCTGAAGGGGAGGCCATCCTGATAGGGTCCTCACTCTGCAGACCCCCCCACCCCCCCACCATACATCCAATCTGCTCCCCCCTCAGCAGCACAGAGAAACAATAGAAAACCCCCCTCGACGAGCTTCTGGAGAATATATGAAAGTGAGATGTGGAGATGTGATCCACGCAGTCGGCCATATCCATTCTGTCTTGTAATGGAAATGTGACATGGAGCGGAGGGGGGGTTGGGGGTGGGGGGCTGGGGCTGAATAAGTACGAGCCTATTGACTTTGGAAGAGTGAATTGTGGTGAGAGAGAGAGAGAGAGAGAGAGAGAGAGAGAGAGAGAGAGAGAGAGAGAGAGAGAGAGAGAGAGAGAGAGAGAGAGAGATTTGCCAGATTTTATATATCATTTGCATTTTGTAGAAAAAGACACTGTCCTCCCAAGAAAATGTCAAATGTTTCCATACATGTGACAAACTTTTGGTACTTGTTGATTTTGAAGACTATGTTTCCTTTCCTGTTTCCCATCAACAATTACCAGTGGACTTAAATAAACCCAAACTGCAGCATGGCAAAGGAAACGCCATCGTGTCTACAGAGAAATCTAATCTAAAACCAGCTACACTACATGTGTCTTTCTGCAGAACGTCTCAGTGACCTTCAAACGTATAAAACACCAGCTCCGTCCTCGTCACTCACCCCGGTCGGTGTCGTACAGGAACACGAACTTGTTCCAGTCGTAGTGGTCGAGCAGCGACAGCAGCGCGCCCCGGATGGACGGCCGGAGCTGCAGGGTGAACTGGCTCTCGCCCTCCGTGGGGAAGCTGGGCGTGATGAGGGAGATGTGCAGGGCGCTGCAGAAGGACGTCAACGTGTGGACCGAGCGCTTGTCGTACAGGCCGAAGATGGCGAAGACACCGCGGGAGTACTGCGAGCAAACTGAGGAGAAGGAGAACAAGACAATCAGTTAGTGAAAAAGAAGAGAAGATGAGAGGACGTAGAGGGGAATACATAAATCTTATTCCTCTGAAACCCTTTGAAATCATGTGAAGGAATTTACATTAAATGGAAATGAGGTTAGTGAGAAGAGATTAAACAAAGAGCCGGACGCTCAGTGGATTTGGTGACAATTCTCCGTAGGTTTTGTCAATGCCCCCTTTTTAAATTCCACATAACTATACATATACACCATGTATACTGGCATTTCTCTCTTCTATCGTTCTTTAATATAAATAACTAGGCCATTGTCAGGCTTTGAATCAGTTTACTTATCTTTTATTAAGCGCTGTTCTCCCATGACATCTTCACGGTGCAGGAGCAGAAACAACAACACGTAACGAGGTCTCGTCTCCAGAGAAACGCCGTTTTTTAAACGATATAAATCTCGGCACGCTGCCGGGGGAGGAGGGGGGGGGCTCGGCGCACAGGAAGTGATGTTTCCTTTACACTTCAGATAAACAGAGGAGGAACCGCGGTGGTTAATACGAGCAGCGATAGCCATCGTGAATGACAGATGCACCTGAACGGATGACGGAGACAAATTAAACCAAACACTGTTTTGAATGACAATGGACTTCTGGGAGATTGGGAGATGAGGCCCAGTGACGAGCTCTGAGCACCGCGGCTGGAAACAACACAACAAACCATTATCCCACTGATTAGCACTTTAAACCCTTTAGAGAGGAGCAGTAAACAGATCAAACCCAAACACGACCGGTCGTTCTCACGCTTTCATCTCAACCGCCGCTCTCTTCCTCATTAAACCACAGATACAGTCGTTATCCTCCATGTTGTGTAGATACAGTAAACTCCAGAGGACGTGTGGCCCATTGACAAAAAACTCACTGAGCTCAGGCTGCTGCTGCTTCATGACATAAAGACAGAGTCAAGAAAGAGTCAAGACAGAAGATCTCAGGGAGCTTTTCATATGAGTTCAAATAGCAAAGCTTCCCTAAGAGACGTGTTGATCGTTTGACAGAAAGAAAGAAAGAAATAAGTTAAATAAAGAATGTGAATGGAAGAAAATACAACTGTGGACAAGCTGAAATCAGCAGTTACTGCTTCTAGATTAAATTCCTTTGTCTTTTTCAATAAAAGACTTAAAATGACAAGAAAGAACTATGAGATCTTTCTAAAAAGTCAGATTTGTATTTCTGATTTTTATTATCAACCTTCCTGGGAAGATTTACCAGAAGCCACAAGATTGTGAAACCATGATATTTGCTCCTGAAGATCGTAAAAGCGTGTTTTATTCACAATACCAAGGAGAAGTACTACACTACCCATAATCCTCAAGTGTAGTAATGTGGATGACACTAAAGTTACACTGCTACACTAAGTTACTATTCTATACACAATATGAAGTGCAGCACTGTATTAAAAACATTGTTAAATTCAAGAAGCAGCACAGGAAGTTGTTGGAAAGGGTAAATTCTTAATGGTTTATGGGATGTGTAGTTCTTTCACTCTTAAAATAATGATGTACAATCCTCTACCTCGGCCTTTTCACCCCGTTACTAATTATCATTTGCTCTGGATCAAATGTATTACGGGCACAATTCATCTTGAAGCTGCTCGGCCTCGATCCAAACTCAAAACTCTTTCGATAAAAAGATTTTCTGAAACATCCATGGAGCAAACGAGAAATGTTCTAAAAGTGGGCGGCGGCTGTAACATCCTATCACGTTCCACAGATGTTTCCAAGGATCCAGTGTTTGAAGATAAATCAGAGGAGAATGAATCTGGTCTGTAATCGTCTGGACCTGATCATATAAGACGATGTGGAGTTTATAGGGTTTTATATATTTCCCTCTGTTAATGACGTGTGACACGCTCGTCCTTTATGTTTAACGTCTCTCCGAGCAGGATGGAAACTTTTCATTTGCATCAAGCTGCGCTGTGCAAACACACGCAGTGCGTCCTGCTTAAGGAGATCTGCTCATTATAGAAAGGATTGGCTGTCGACAAGAGCCGCACTGTAATTGCCCACTTTTAACACACACGCACACACACACACATTCACGCACACACACTCAGGGAACGACAACAACAGAGAGGTAAAAATAATGAGCCTCCTCTGCCAGTTTCTGGGTGAGGGAGAGAATCAGAGTGAATGGCAAACTGAAGGAAAAGCTCCAGACAGCTGCTTCACTGACAAACCCATTGTTTCCATGCAGAGTGCAGTACACTGTGGAGTGTGTGTGTGCGTGTGTGTGTGTGTGTGTGTGTCTTTTCTGATCTCCGTGCCTCACTGAGACAAACAAGACAACAGTGAGAGTGAGAGAGAGGGAATCCATGCTGCTTGTGTTGTACACACAATTAAAGTACATGCAGCTGCTGGATACCGACACGAGCAGGAAGAAGACGAAGAGTCTGAACTGCTGAGGGACTCGTCTCAGTATCACGGCTGAAGTTTGCTTTTCCTCGTGTCAGGACTGAAGTCAGCGTCTGTGTCGGTTGTGCAGAGGAGACGTTTCTACAAATATTTGACATTCATGAAGACAGAGAATGAAACTTCACCAGAGAAAGACCTGTGACATTTTCTACCATAATGTGTGTCTGTGTGTGTCTGTCTGTGTATGTGTGTGTGTCTGTATTGAGAGATGAAGGCTCTGTGGAGGAGCACAGTCCTGGTAGACAGAGCCTCCGCTGAACCAAGAAAAGAGTCCAGAGGTTGGAAAATCCAGACAACCCACTGATGTCCCCCCCAGGGACGGGAAGACATCAATACACACTTACACACCCACACACACAAACGCAACACGCACACTTCCCTGAATCCCACACACACAGTATATTGATATTAGGCACAAATTCTAGTTTTACCAAGACAAAAATCAATATGTGTTTAAAGAAGGTCTGAGATCAAAACCTGACACAGCTGATCAAACGTTGTCCCCCTGGTGGGCTTGACTGTAATTACTGCTTCGTTAAATTACAACATTTTCTCTGTTCTGATCTCCTTTGGTTGTTTTTAGACATTTTATCTACTTTAAACAAGTGTAAATGAATGAACTGATAGTTTCCTGTATCGTTGTTTCACTTATTTTCATGTATAAAGCTTCAATTCAGCATGTTCACGGTGTTTAACGGCCACAAAGAGGTGCTGCACAAGAGAGACTGAATATTGGACTGAAACTGCAGGTGTGGATTGATGCATTAGTATTTATGTTGTAATATTTACAGACAGAATGAGGACAAGTTCATATCGAGGAATGAAAACAACGAGAATCTCAATACAAAAATTGAAAATCTTGGTTTTAAAATCCTGCAGATTTCATCCCATTGCTGTGAAATTCCATAAAGTTTGTTTTATTAACTCTGTACGTTCGGTCCAACTGTGATCATAACAGAAAACTGCTTGAAGGTCACAGCTCCAGACTCTCAGACGCTGCCAGTGAGACCATTCAGCCACCAGACGCTCTGGCACACACTGGACTCTACAGTCGTGAGTTAGCAGTTGCACTCGAGCCAAATGGCAAACGATCAGTGTTATCCATTTAATTCAAACAGATTGCCTCCGCGACGAAGAAGGAGTCCGACTGAACCGTAAAGAAGTAACAGCTCACCAGGGAGTCTGTCCAGTGTTTCTCCCAAAAGCATAAGGATCAGGTCTGGATTCACATTCACTCGCTCACTGAACTTTGAGCCAAAGTAGAAAGGAAAGAGTTTCTTCTCATAAACATGAACTTTAACGTCTGTTATTCTAAAAAAGTGGGAGCAACAATATGAGTGTGTGATTCTTTAACTGCACATTTGTACCATTCTGCTGCATACCACTGAAGCCTGTAGATGCTGGGGCTGTGCAGGGAAACAGGACAATTCATTTTTATGCCCCTAGAAAAGAAATAAAATAACTACAATTTCACCAGAACATGTCAGAAGGACTCGTTCTCCGTCTGAGACGTGACATTTCCCACATGTGCTTTTGAGCCGCGCGGCTTCCCAGACAATCCAGAGCAGGATTCCTCTGCTGCAAAGAGACAGCACAGACCAACGGTGGCGATCCATCAGAGTCAAGCTGTATCAAAGAGAGTTCGCTCCGTGTGACCCAGTGGTGATGTGACAGCAGTCGTACTAACAGAGAGTGGGCGGCCACTGGTGACAAGCACAGCTCCTGGACTGGTTCCATTTAGTCCCACACTAGCAGTGACCCCGAAACAGCATCCGCTGGCCTCACACTCTGCTGCACAAACAGGTCACACACACACACACACACACACACACACACACACACACAGACACACACACGCACACACAGAGCGGATCAATGGGCCAGACTTTCTGCGTGTGACACACTGATAGAGCAGTGCAGCGGCAGCTCTACTGTCATTTTACATAACAGTTGTCTGAAATCTCACTTCACTTCCAGTAAAAATCAAACCTCATGTGAGGGGATTTTGCTGAAGTGCATCTCGTCCCCGAATCGGTCGCGAGCATCAAACCGCCGGACTCCTCTAACCCGGGCTAAGCTAAGATAAACCAGGCTAAGGTGAGATGAGCTTCTCTAATCTGACGCCATTGACCGACCAGGACTTTGTGAGCGGGCTAAACTGCCGTGTCATCAGAGCTCGGTGGAACTCGGTGGACGGTTGAATTCACTTGAGTGACGGTCACAAAACCACCCCCCCCCCCCACCCCCCCGCCCTGCCCTCGTGTCCCAGGTGTCAGGCCCCGCCCACAGCGCAGGGGCAGTTTGATGGTGACTGCCCCCGACCTCTGCCCCGTCGATACATATCGATCTGAGCTGCACAGAACAAACCTCCATTCTTTACCTCTTGTTTCAGAGCGTCCAACGCTCGCTGCCACTGAATCCACAGTCGTGTTCAATTCTTTGCGATCTCAAGTCTCTTGTCAGTGAAACATCCAAATCTGTTTCACTTTAAAACGTCAACTATTGAAAGTAGCTCAGCCTGGTTTATCTTTGGCTTCCTGGATTCACTTGTACTGTTACTCCTCCATCGACTTCCCAAGCTCCACAATCCTAGAGTCTTTGTTTGCAAACCACAAAAATATCTTCTGCATTTAAGTACAAAGTATAGATCGTGCTTTTATGATATGATTAAAGCTAATTTAGGAAGTAAAACACACAGATGTATAACCAGTAGAGTTGATTTGAACAAGATTGTGTTTCAATATTTGTAATAAATAGTTTTATATACGGTATAAAAGGAGAAATTACAGAAACAGTGATCAGGGTCAAACTGAACATAGAGTTCAAACTACTTTCTCCTAGAATATGATTCATACTGTCAAAGATAATACGTTGTATAACTACTACTACTACTAGTTCTCATATCTTTGATTTCTTATTAAGCTAAAAACCACAAAGGAAAAAATGCAATTCTTCAGCATGTTCCTAAAACCTACGTAGCGAAGTTAACAAAGTCAGAAAGTCAATCTCCTTCGAGTGTTGCCAATGTGTTTGTCTAAAGCGTGAACATATTTCTATTTGTATAATTCACACGTTCTCCACAGACGGAAGAAGTGCGTTTATATTTTAATTCAATTTAACCCGAGAGTGATTCATGCTCTTTACACTTGAGGTAAATGTGCTGTAGCTCCTGAGGGACTTTGTTTTCTTTGCATGTTTCAGAGGATGAAATGTTAGAAAGTGAGATTGTGAAGAGAAGAACCTTTTCCAACAGGAGCTCGAAGCCTTTTACAAACCAGAGCTGGTTACTGTAATTACAGTGACACCCAGTTTCTGACGGTGTTTCTCTATCATCATCATCATCATCATCATCATCATCATCAGCTCTTTGAGGACGAGACGAGCAGCGACTCGTCTTCATCGACTCACACAGAGGCGAGGGGGACATGAGTGGAGGTCTTTGATGAAAAGGACAGGAATGTCCCCCCCCCCCCCCCCCGTGTCCATAATAGTTTCACTGAAGTAAAAATCAATAGGGTCCTCTTTTTCTGAACAGCCCTGATGAAAAGAAACCGTCAGTATTTAACCGACCAGGCGGCCATTTTGGACAGAATCACAGCCGCCCGCAGTGAGCGATCGGTCAATTCCCTCTCTCACTCCGACACCTCCAGTGTCAGAGAGAACACAGAGGCTTCATTCAGCCTCAGCCTTCACTTATTTAACGGTTTCATTAGTTGGTTGAATCGTTATGTGAGCTGTAAAACATCTGTATCATCAGACCTTCTCCCCTGGCCTCCCGGAGTTCCTCCCTCAGAGCCGCTGTGGTTCAGCCACATGTGAATGACTCAGAGCCTGGTGAGAGAGAATCCTCATTCATGAGAATTCCTCGGCTGGTTTAATGATTCCTGGAGATGCAACAACTTATCGTTTGGTTCGCTGCATAATATTCTCCTTAATATTCAACTGGGGGGGGGACTCGGTGGGACAGAAATCATTATCTGGTCCTCTGAGACAAACACAGACCAGTAACACGAGCAGCTTCTCACTCACCGTTCTATGAATCAGTGTTGTGTTACAGCACCGGGGAATACACACAGACACACACACGTGCAGCATCTGAGAGTGATGCAACACCTTGTGATACATATACAACACATCTCCCTGCTTTCAGTCAGACCTTATGAGCACACAGCTGCCTTATTCCCTGTGTGTGTGTGTGTGTGTGTGTGTGTGTGTGTGTGTGTGTGTGTGTGTGTGTGTGTGAGTGTGTGTGTCAGATTGAATAAGGCGCTTGTGCCATGTGCTTGTGTGCATTCAAGTGCATGTTGCATGCATGTATGCTTTTGTGCGCACGACTTTTACTTTGGCATCACAAACACACAAACAAGCACACACGAATAGAGAGAGAGAGAGAGAGAGAGAGAGAGAGAGAGAGAGAGAGAGAGAGAGAGAGAGAGAGAGAGAGAGAGAGAGAGTGAGAGAGAGAGAGAGAGAGAGAGAGAGGAGAGAGAGAGAGAGTCCCACTGGATATCATTGCAGCACATTTCCACATAATGCATGAGTGCCACAGACAGACCAGGTCCCATTTCACACACGCACACACACACACACAAACACACACACACATACACACACATCGTGCACTGCCGTATTCTGTCTGCTTGACTTTGTCTCCCACCATGCCCATGGGTTAAAGAGCAGTGGTGCAGGATGAAGCTCTGCTCCGCAAATCATTTACACACTCCTCCTCTTCCTCCTCCTCCTATTCCTCTTCTCCCTCCTCCTCTGCCTCCTCTTCCTCATCCTCCCCCCCCCACCCTCCACTTCGCTCCACCCTGTCATAAACTCAGCCATCCCGAGGTGGAATAAGAGGTAAAGCCTTGTGTGTGTCCATGTGTGCAGAGACCGTTGGTTAAACTAGAGTGTCGCTGCCGTCGTATTCACCACATGAGACACTTCCATCACATGAGCTGTTTTTACATCTTTTACATTTGGGTCCAAACATCTCAGAAACTGGAGAACAGTAACGAGAGTGAAGCGTGTCTGTGTGTGGAATCTATTCAGAATTGCTCATTACCGAGCTGCAGTAAACAAACTGCATCGTATCCATCACGGCCGAGTCTAGTGGCCCGAGATATTGACAAAACGTTCGTGAATATATTGGTGACACACATAAAATCACACAATCAGAAACTGAACTGGAGCTAAACAATTACATTAAGTGCAGGCTGCAGCCGGTGGAATACTTAAGTCGTTTGCCCCTGTGGGAAAAAAAGCATATGACAGATTGGTTAAATACAGCCACGGGCCGTAAGTCAGCCGCGCGGCAGCCACCAGCCCTGCTGCTGGCCCTCGGGCCGCCTATACATCAGCTGTAAAACACACATTAGACTCCAGAATCAGGAAGAATCAAAAAGCAACAAATACACCAGCTGATACCGGAGCGGAGATCCTCGGAGGGATTTGCCAAAAAGGCACAAAACGCTTCCAACTGTGAATATTTAAAGTGCAAGCACTGAGGGATGAGTGAACTAAACTCCTGGTAAATCCTTTACCACTTAACATCCATAAAACATGAGCTAACCAGAGGGAGAGGGGGGAAGAGAGAGAGAGGGGGGGGGGTATTGAGAGCTAACAGCCAATCAAACTGGTCACGGGCTTCCATGGAAGACAAACTGAGGGGAGAACAAGAGGCTGTGCAGCAAAATGAATCCTCATGAGCTGCGAGATGAAAACTGAGCCCTCATAATATAACGTGCTGCCTTTTTACCAGAGAGGACGTTTTGATTGGTCATAGCAGAAAAAGCACTGGTGTTATGAATAATGTCAAAACTGATTCCCAGTTTGATTCAGCAGGAAACACACACGGAAACCTCACGTCACAGATTTCACTTTCGCTTTCACTCTCTGGATGAAACTATGAACTCGACCTCCAAGTGGTAAATCCAAGTTTCTGGTATTTTCAGTTACTGGTTGTAGTAACTAGTGGTTTTTACGTAATCATGCAAACAGACAAACAAACAAACAAACAAACAAGGGCTGGAAACTTCCTTGCTGGAGGTACGATGATGAAGAACAGAGGATCCCAGAGGGTCGGCCCCTTAACAGCTCTGGATTCTCCATCAGCAAATGAACTCTATATATTTCATGTGCCCCTTAAATGTGAAAGAAAATCAATAACAATAACTGCCATATTTTTCTCTCTCTATTGACTGTTAAACAACTTATCTAACGACATGCATGAGACAGTTCATGCAATAATTCAGATGCTAAGTTTGTCTAACTCAAGGGTTTGTTCACATCTGATCACCTGAGAACTGTTTCATCATATCCAGCAGAGCCACAGCACGAAAACAAAACTCAGGATGAAACACATTTCTACTTTAAGAACAGCATGACATCAGGTATCATCAGTATTAACCCCATTCATCCTCCTCTTTCTGGGCAGAAGAGCAACACAGAGGAGAACATCTCATTTCCGCAGCTCTCTGTATCTACCAGCGTTTGATTGACAGATTTCTGCCGCATGCTGACAAAGTGTGAAAAGCAAACTATTAAGTCCATGAGCCCATTTCCCTCCGAGACACTTCAAACAGTCTCCACACAAATTAATCTCCCTTCTTTCCACCTGAAGCTAAATTCAAATTATAAAGTCAGAAAATAAAAACTCTCGAGCGGAAGCATCAAGTCTGTGAAGCTGTAGAAGACGACAGTGTGATGCATGTAGATGTTTTCAGTTGTGTCCTCCCTCTGGTTTACTGTTACTGTCACTGTTGACCCCTGGTGTCAAACACACTGGGTTTCCTGTGTCCCCATCCACCCATCCATTATCTACACCACCTCTCCTTCCTCTGGGTGCAGCCCAGCTGTCATGGGGCAGGAGGCCAGGTCGCCAGTCCATCACAGGGCCCTTGGTTTATCCAGGTCATTGTTTTTAATGCGCAGTAGTTGTTTAATAACCGGATTTCATGCATTAATCATTTCCTGTGAGTCCCTTGTGAAATGAGCGGTTCCTGGATCCAGGTTTTCATTTGGATCTGCACCAAAGCGCACACGAGGGAATTTCATCATCAAGCTTAAAAAATACAGGAATTTTCCGAGGAAATTTCTGAAAATGTTAATAAAATGCAGCGTCATGGTAAATTAGGTAGCTGTAGCTTTTTGTTTAATCCTGCTGACAAACAGACGCAGGTGAAAACGAAACCTCCTTGGAGATAATAACATGCTGACGAGATTTAAGTCAAAATCAATTTTTGGAGTTTTTCCATTTAACTGCATCTATTCTGCTCATGGTGATTTCTGGTTGGTTCATCCAGTTATTATTTATTGTTCCGATGAACCAACAGAAATATTTCCCCTCATTTTTACACCACTTATACAGGACTGACTGTTTAGCTTTGATTTATATACTTTATTAGTTTGTCTTTGTCAATACAGAGCCCACGGTACACAATAAAGGAAGCTGGTTCTTATTTACAGCCTGTACTTCCTCCTCTTCTTGAAGTCTCCATAAATGTAGAGCCAATGTTCTCGTGGTTTTAAATACGATGCCTCGGTGCGCTCCTCGCCTGCAGCCGGAGGCCGCACTCCTGTGAGCGTGTCAGCGAGAAAACCCAATAAGCTTCGGTACAGCTCCCCCGACGGTCGCCACCACCGCCGCTTCATATCTGCTCTGCGTGATTTACAGCAGCTGCCTCACATCCCTCTGCTCCACAGGTGACTCGGCCAATCGAGTCGTTGGGTTTCCTTCCGACAGACACGTGTCACCCGGCAGCTGCTGTCGTTCACTTCACGTGCACGGCTCTGCAATAAGTCACAAATACTGAGAGAGGAAATCCTTCATCATGTTAACAAGAGAATTCAGACACATCACAGAGGAGGGAACGCAGCTAATGTTATCAACTAATTTGAATTAGTCGACTTTAAAAAACTCTTAATATTGATAATCATGTTTCACTGTTTGTTTTCATGTTAACTGTGACTTGAAATTGAATTTTGCAAGATTTCCTTATTAAAACAATGTAAAAAAAGGGATTAAAAAAAATGCTGTATTATATAATGGAATAAAAGATATCACACACCTCCACCATGGCCCAACAGTCCCCTTATGAAACCAATTTAATTTAACTAGAAACACTTTTTTCTGCAGCAAATCGCACAAACTCATAGAAATCAGTTCCCTAGAGTTTTTTTATTCTCGGAGAAATCAATGAAAAATTTAATTTGAGTAGTTTTTGTGAAATCCTGCAAACAAACAAGTGAATGCAGATGAGAACAATCTACTTAGTGGAGGTAATTTAATAAATCATCTGTTCAGCACAGAAATGTGTCATTGATTGAAAACATTAAGTTTTCATAACATAACATCCTCTCTGCGTTCTTTGAAATGTCAGCAGTTGCAGAAATAACCAAGATGACAGTGTTCATTATCGCAAGTCGTTTTCCAGCAGCAAGGCAAACACACACACACACACACACACACACACACACACACACACGAGTTGAAGGGGTCACAGAACGACAGACCCAAGATGCAATTTGGGTGGAAATGTGTCGTCCCTCTCAGAATTGTAACTCACAGAGAAATGTTACATATATTTTTAGACTCAGTTTGACTTAACGTGTCCACAAACATCATTATATCCGTGTCAAGAGGAAAAGTTCACGTGGTTAAAAGTCATATCGATGCTCTTTTCACACAGTCAAAACAGCCAACTAAGAATATTATAAAATGTGATAGTTTCAAGATCTCTTTAGGATGAAGGGATATAGATAACTTTTCATTTGATGAAGATGTGCAGTGAAATGTGTTGACATCAACTAAGTAGATTAGTAGAAAAACCAACAACTTCAATGGTTCACAGGTGCTGATTTTCATCTACCGACAAAAACAAGTTGGCGTTTTGTGGGTCTGACTGAAAACCATAACTATTGAAGGAGAAAACCGTGAAATTTGGAATCAGCATTCGTTTTCCAGAATTTGTGGGACTGCTTTGTTCCTGTTGCTGAGCTGCTTGAACCAGACAAAGTCAAATCGTCTCAGAGCCAAAAGCACAAACTGATAACACAAGAAATTTCCAGTTTTCATAACAAACAACACCAATTAGCCTTTTTTTGTGTGTTGGTTCAGTTGACTGCTGAGTCACTGTCTTTGGAAGCCACGGATGATATGATTTAAGTTGTGAATCTGTTCCAGCAAGTTGTTTTGGCTAGAAAACAGCTGTGAGCATCATCAGCATCATCACTACCATCTGACATCAGACACCTCAAGAATAGACTCAGTTTCATCCCATTAGACTGATAAGTGTTAATTAAGTGCTTTACAGCAGACAAAATATGAAGTATTAAAAGTATTAAAATCAAAATATCAACAAAATAATAAGACACAAATACAATTTCAAATATACGTGTGCATTATTAAATGTGGCCAGTGACAGATCTGATTGAGACCCCCCCCCCGATAGGAGAAATATCCCCCGTCTCCTGTTCCAGGCTCGTCTGT
This sequence comes from Pleuronectes platessa, assembly GCF_947347685.1. NCBI lineage: Eukaryota > Metazoa > Chordata > Actinopteri > Pleuronectiformes > Pleuronectidae > Pleuronectes > Pleuronectes platessa. The sequence goes on along the minus strand of NC_070640.1, from coordinate 3,471,220 downwards.
GTTATCTCTGCATCAGCCTTAGAGGATGGGGCTGAGTTAGCATGTTAGCTAATGGTTTATGACTCAGTGGATGGTCAGAAAGCACAGCCTGAGCCTCAGGGAAGAGCTGCACCACGAGGCCTCCCCCTGCCCCACTCAGTCAGGTGGCTGCTGGTCTGCTGTCAGCCCCGGGGCCCAGCTCGGAGCTGCAACCCAGGGCCCCTGACTTGCTAACCCACAGAAGAACATTATCGTTAATCTGTTTTAGGTCATGGCAGCGCACACATGAGCGGGCACACGCGTGTGCGCACACATACTGAGGCATCATGGGAAAAGGCATTCAGACAGAGGAAGCACACTGGTTGAAGAAACACTCTGCTTCGATGCTTTTTGAGAAGGCATATCCTCCCCCCCCCACACACACACACACACACACACACACACACACACACACACACACACAAACAAAACGAGACAGACACACACACCAACATGGAAGCACGCAGATACAAACTAAGGGAACTGGAAGATTCTGGGTCTGAGGACAACAGTTCTTTTTCGGCTGATGCTGTCAGATCTGTTCATCCTCAGATCCACTTGGAAGTCCCAGGGAACACGCACACACCCACGTGCACCCACAGACACACAAACACACACGCATACATTGGACTCTGTCTTATAAGACTAACTAATACAAATAACAGTGTGAGATGGGATTTAGGCAAACAAACAGATGAATATTCATGGCATGAAGTGTGTAGGGGGGGTAAATCAAAGCTATGAGTCAGAAAAAGGAGGGAAGAGGGGATGGAAAGGGTCAGGTCTGAGAGAGGACAGGACAGAGAGAGAGAGAGGGGGGGAGAGAAAGAGAGGGAGGGAGGTGCAGACAGTGATATCTCAGTCCTTCTCTAATGAACCAGAATCCAGACGAGCATGTTTCCTCCCCTCCGACGCTGCAGATTCATGATTCAACCTTCCTCCTCACTCTGTGTTTTACATTACGTCACAGTCTCCACTTCCATTCATGAGGGTGTTAGTCATGCAAATCAAGTGACTCCTTTCTTTTTTTTAAGGATTTAGAGAAGCCATCATCTCAGAGGGTAACGAGAAAGAGGAGGACAGTGCTGATGAATCACACGTGGGGAATGAGGATGACACATTAACCTTCAACAGGTCAAAACCTTCTGTTCTAATAATAATAATAATAATAATAATAATAATAATAATAATAATAATAATATATATGTAGTATAGAGGTAATAAATGAAATACAAAATATATCTTTACTTGCTGGAGATGTAATCTAATGGTGAACACATCACATTGATGACCCCAGACCCCAAGATTCTGGCTGGAGGAGGTCTGACCAGTAACCAGGGGCCAGGTGATGGAGGGATTTAAAGGTGAAGACAAAGATATTGTTAATGATGTGGGACTTGACTGGAAGCCAGCGGAGGTGGATTCTAGGGTGAAGGCTGACAGCTGTAAGGGCTTGGTGCAGGCTCATTGGACTCACTCCAGGACCTTTGCTGAGTACAGGACGGGGGGGGGGTTGGATAAGGGTCTCTACCATGGAGTCTAAAAAGCATCTAAGATGGATGACACGTCTCCACTTCCTCCACATAAATAAAGCCAGGTATATCCACAAAGTGATTTGAGCAAAGCATACTCTTAATGGTTTTTAACATCACAATCTTATACATAGTTGCTTTTAACAACCGTTTTTAATTGTTTGATATTTAAAGTGCCAACATCCACAGCTTTAAAAAAATATATTTTTCCTAACAAAATAATCAGGTTTATAATATGACTACTTGTTTCTTTAATATCACATAATATAAAATAATATAATGTAAAATATAATGTATTTTGACATTTTAGTTTATTATCAGGGATCCATCTTTATTTACAGTCTGTGCCCAGGTCTGTTCCTTTGCCCAAAAGGTAAACAGACAAAACCAAATCACAGAAATGCACCGACACAGTTTGAACAACTGATGATGCACTTTCAGATAAACTCCAGTTCTGTTGATTGCACTGTTGCTCTTAATGAACTGTGTTCGTGTGAAGCCTTAGATCTGCAGCATAATGTGAATAATTAGAAAATGACATGTCTTGTCTGCTTCCACAGGATCGCGGCCCGCTCCCGCCACCGCTGCCACACAGCTGACACGTCCTGTCCTGCCGCTACCTTGCACTAACCACTGTAGAGATATTTGTCCTATTTTTAGAAGGCGCTGAAAGCAGCTCAGACAAGCAGAAAATACCAAAAAGCACACAATATATTTGCAGAGCTACCCGGCAAAGGCATGGGCGAGGGGAGGGGAGGTGGGGGAGGTGGGGGAGGTGGGGGAGGGCGGGTGGTTATTTACAACTTAAAGTAAAGAAGTGTGGATTGCCAGGGAATGTGCTACAGAGGAGGAGCTGCAATCTCCCAGCTGCCTTTTATCAAAAGGAGAAAAAAGAGGAGGAAAATGAAGTAAAGGATTTCTGTAAATTATGTATATCTTAGTGACGTATGTAAAGCTGCGGGGGGTGCTTATGGATTTACGTAACAAACAACGTAATAAGATGAGGAAGCCAACAACAAGGTCAGAGGCAAGGTCATCGCCTCAATGACAACGATAGCAGCCAGGGAGGCTCCCACTGCAGCGAGGGAGAGGGAAATGACCGCTCGTGATGCAATCCCATCTTCCCCCATTTACTGCTTTTTATTTTATATCAGCTTATGTCAAACAAACAGAGAAACTGCCGGCGAGAGTCTCCCCCGATTTGTCCTGAGGCGGAAAAAACTTTCCATTCCAACATGAGATCAGAATCAAATACTAACAAACATAAAAAATAAATCTGAAGAAAGGAGAAATGTCTCTTTAAGTCTACACACAAGCAGAGAGCTGCAGAAACAGCTCCTCAACAAACACAACGCACAAAGAAGGAACTCATTAAAAAACAAGGGAATGTGCAGAGAAAGTGATTAATTTAGTAATGAAATGTTTTTTACCCCTGGGTGGTGAACGGAGAAGGTCAGGGAGTGGATGAAAAAGACAACAAAAAACCAACAGTGACCTTCAGGCACACACACACATAGACACACACACACACATTAATAATGCCCCAGTGTGTAAATGGAAGAAACAGAAACTTAAACACACATGACGACAAAGACGAGAGGGAAAATGCAGAAAATTAAAAAGCCTCTTTAATTGAAACAGAAGAACTTTTGTCCACCTCTGTAGCTGTCGTCAGGATGAAACACACACACACACACTAACACACACTAACACACACACACACACACAAACTCACAAAGGTGAAGGCAATACCAACAATACCGGCCTCGCTGTCTTGGCAGGCAAACAATAGGCTTTGATTATCAGTGTGAACCTCTGAGACGAACAAACTTAGGAGGTTAGAGGAGAACCGCAGAGAGAGAGAGAAAGAGAGAGAGCGAGAGAGAGAGAGAGAGAGAGAGAGAGAGAGAGAGAGAGGAGGAGCATTACCACATGAGAGTCATGGTTCTTGGAAAGCAATCCTCCATTTAAACACCACGCCACAACTTGCAGCCAGATGGGAGTTTGACCACGACGCCCACAGGACCCAACAGGAAGTGTGTGTGTGTGTGTGTGTGTGTGTGTGTGTGCGTGTGTTTGTGTGTGAGAGAGAGAGTGTGTGTGTGTGTCTGTGTGAGTCTTCATGTGTTGGCTTAGAAAATGAACCTGAGCCACACTCTAGAGATACGGGCAGAAATACAAAAAAGCACAATTTGCTTATAATAAATTGCCAAATGGCTTCTCTGTGTATCCTACACCTAAACAATAAAATAATAATGAACTACACATATATATGTACATATTATATCCCTGTCTCAACACTGGGCAGCGTCTCATTTTCAAGGTGAGAGCTTCTGCTTTGATTGTGCAGTGATTTGTGCTGAGGAAACAATTCACGTTGTGTCGTGAGGCATGTAAATGCAACACGGGGGGGCTGGGTTATTCATAAGTTTTAATAATGCACAGCGTCTAAGTTTACAATCACTACATATTTAACGACAGTAACAGTGGAAGGGAGAGATGGAGCAGGAGGACTGAGCACTTACAGCTCCACGGTTGTAAGTTTAAAACCCCAGGAAGCAAAACGTCTTCTCATCTCACAGAGACAATTACTCTTAAAGTGTGTGTGTGTGTGTGTGGGGGGGGGGGGGGGGGGGGGTCTCCTCTTAGCAGCCAGATGGTGTTTGCCAGTGATGCAGTTTTAAGCTTCAGCCTTCATGCAAGAATATTAAGGCAAATTAGCTTTTCCTCAATTTATGTACTATCACATGGCCGATCTAATTATTAGAAGGTTTTCAGTTGATTTCATAGAAAAATGTGAAATCTTGTCACATCTGGTACATTGTTATTATCCAGATAAAGTTTCCGGCTGCGCAGAGAACTAATCCTCTACTGGTCAGATTCATGAAGTTTTCAGATTTTGACCTCTGAAGGTTATCCAGAGAACTGGGTCGGGACTTTTTCTCTGGACTTTGCCGCATGGATAACGCAGCACAGACATTTCTGCAGCAGTCTTCCATGTGTGTGTCTCCACCTTTTCATCCCCAGATATGTTTGCGTGATAGAAACCTCATCAACCCTCCCACTCACTCACTGGGGACCTCCTGCTGTGTTCTCACCTCGGCTGCTCCAGAGTTTCTGCAGACTTTGTACGAGTGGGGCCAGGAGGAGAAAGTCTGCAGAAAGTCCAGAAGCTCTCCCTCGGACATTTGGGTTCACACATGTATGTTTTACAGAAAACTAACGACAGACGACTTTGTAGCTGAGACAGAGGAACCTGGTAAAATATCACCTTCTATCCTCCCGGGTGAATTGGGCTCAGTTCCAAACCAGATAGTGTACACACCATCTGTTATCCCCAGTGCTTTCGGCTCTTTGTCTCTCTTTTCTCCAGTTTTCTGGGCTCCCAGGTCGCTTTGTACTCGTCGGTTCCCAGCAGAACCGTTCCTTTCTTCGCTCTGCATTTGTTCTGCAGCTAAATGTACTCCCTGTCTGGCTGTGGAGAGGAGATGATATGGTGGTGGGTAACGCCGCTCCTTTGGTCTGCGCTCCTCCTTCTGCTGCTGTTACACTTCAGTGAAGCTCGGAGCAGTGAATCGGTTCAGCCTGTGTGTTTAATTGCTTTCCTCTTCCAAGAAGCCTCCCTGCTGGCCCCGGCAGAGAGAGAGATTCATACATCACATGATTGGGGGCCAGGCTCATAAACTGCTTCTGTGGTATTTCATTTGGGAGAGAATTCTGCACTTCACTTCCGCAAAAATAATCCAGTCCCGCAAAATGGCCTGACGCCCACCTGCAGCTTGATGACCCTAAACTAATGCCCAGCAACCACAGGGCAGATAATACTCCTCCAGACTGTCAAGAGGGTGGTGACCGATGAGCATAATTCAAAATATATAAAACCTCTGGTTAAAGACACTCTGACATAACAAGAAGAGGTTTAAACTGAGGCACTGACTCAAGAGAGCAAAAAGCACAGATCCTGGATGTTTTTCAGGACCTTCTCCAACTCCTTCTGCAGGTGATTTGTACTTTGACACATTAGTTCCTTGATTTCAATCCTAACCACCGATACAGCTCCACAAGACAGTGTGGATACCCGGTGTGAGCCTTTCAGGACCTGTCAGGGGGAAATGATATAGAAATGATATTTGGTTTCGGGTCACGTTGACTGGGCCATCAACTTCTTACACTCACATCAGGCTCGGGTCGGGATCGCACACAAAAAACTGAATCGGCAAGATTTCTAGAAAATTGCAGCCTGAGCCTCCCTCTGCTTCCCGAGGGTCTCATTCCGAGCTCTGGTGAAATGTGCTGCTACTTCAGGCTGTTCACAGTTTGTCTGTTATGATTTGCACTTGTTAGGTAAACCCTGGAGTTAAATACAGATGTGGGACACAAAGTCATTAAGTCCCAAATGTGAAATATTTGCTCTGATGTCCTGAATCAAGACAAAATCCAAAAACAAGCAAGTCCAAAAGATAAGTCTGAAACTTTGTGTTTTGTCTCCTTAACTTCTCATCCTGTCCTTTTCCAATTTTTGGGCCATTTTGAATATCTAAAACTTTAAAATTAATTTCACTTAATCACATTTAGATGGTAGAATAATGTGCAGATGTGAGAAAAAGACAATGATTAATTGATCTAATTCTATAAGTTGACCACAGCTGTCTTAGCATCTGAGAGTGGAAGGTGTCATCTGTTGTGCAGCTGCTTCGTGTTCACCCATCCACACTTTCTGCAGTCGATGGAATATTTCTACCATTTGCATTATCAACTGCATTGGAATTATTCCACCTGTATTTGCTGATAAAAGAAATAAAGAGCAGCATTCTACTGATGGATTCCAAGTCACAAAGTCTCGTGTCACTGTGGTCAACTCATCAAACTGCTCCCACGAAAGGAAACAGGAGACTCGGAGCAAAGTGTGATTTTCCTTCTGCAATCAAACATCTCCCGTCACCTGCTGCTGGTCACACAAAAAGCAATGTGGAAACACAGTGAGACGCTCGAGGGCCAATCATCGGAAACAACAGGAGCCGACTGTGGGTACGGTTCACCGTCCAGAAAGACACTCCGCTCCACTAATGCCGCCACGTGTTTATCTCAGCACTCTATCGGACCACCGGCCTCCTCCATCACGCCCGTCACCCTTCATGCTCCCAGCTGCTCGAGGAGATCCGTCTTTATTGGTATGTGCAGTGGAAGACAGCTGGACCTCTTCATTTCGGTATAAATCTCCATCTGAGGCCGACAGCGGCGACTCTGACCTCATTACGGCCGGTAACAAGCGTTATCAACACCATTTGGGCCCAGGATTTATCGTCTCCTTGCCCCCCCCGACACTCCCTTGCTCCTTTAGCTGCACAGAGTAACAGAGGTGGCTCACACTGCGGGGAAATTGATGTTCTGCAGAGCTTATACGTCTTCACCGTGCAGCTCAGACCGGGTTAAATGAGAAGCAGTGAGGTTTCATGAGAAAGTAAAGTCTGGCAGGAGCTCGTGTTTGTGTTGATGTCACTAAACAAAGGATTTTTACCTTTGAGGATTTGGAGATCTGGAGACGAGAGATGTACGAGTCTGTTTTCATAATTCTTAACCACGCTCGAAGCAAACTTCCACTATGTCCATCCATTTGCCATTAAGTTGTATACAGATATTCATGGTCCCTGTAGGATGAACCCTCATGTTGTATACTCACAACAATTCTTCTAGCTTCCCCATTATTTTTGTCTTTGAGTATTCTAAATGTCTTGACAAACAATTGGATGAACTGCCATGCAATTTCTAAATCACCAAATTGAAAGATTTGTCTCATATATTTGTCTATATTTGCTAAACTAATTACATTTCCGTCAGTTTTTGCTGTAATTTCAATGCTAATTATAATTTCTCCCAAAATACCACTGTGCCCAAGTAGCCTCACAATGTTACTGGAATGAAAACTGTGCCAAAACCTCTTGAAAAACTATATTTAGAACAATTTAAAAGATATTTTGTTTATTTTTGCCGTTATTGAGAGGAGAGTGAAATGAGGAGAGAGAAAGGACGAAGACAAAAGACAAAAAAGAGCTGAGTTGGAACTGAACCTTTGTGAACTGCACTAGGATTTAAATCTCAGTACATAGGGCGACAACATCTAAATCCAGTCTTTTCTGGATTTGTTATCCTTGTGGCTTTGCTGTATTTCATATATTCTTTCAAAATACAAAGGGAAACAGAAATAAGCAATGATGGCACAATAGGAAACCTATAGTGTCTTTAATATATTAACCTCAGGGCTGCTACACTCATATTTTGATTGGTCAGGTTTTGTTTTATAAATCAAACAAAAACTTAAAGTCATTGCAATTGAATGATTAGGGGATAATTTCAAGTCTTGACTTTTCTAACCAATTTAAATTAATTTAAAAATGAACTTCTGTAATTCTTTTGGTTTTTCAGTTTTAACTCCATGTTCCCGTCCTGACTTCTCACTTATCGTTATCGACTCAATTCTGAAAAACAGAACTGATCCTAGACTCAGATCAGAGCTTTGTCTAGATTTAAGAAAACCTCCTGCAGGACTGAAACAAACTGAAGAGGGAGAACTGAGTCTTTCTCAATATTTTCCTTTTTGTATCCATCAAGTGTTTGAAGTAAATTCTAAATCTTTGAAGAATGAATCCGAAGTGAGAGGACACAGAGGATGAAAAGCATCCTGGAGCTCTACCGCTGACCCAGGATGAAACAGACGTTGACTCAGCCACTGAAAAACAACACAACTTGTCCAAACCAAGATTTCTTACTGCAAACATAACACACACATACAACTTTCCTTTCCTTCCTTCCGATCCTGTCGTGTCTGGGACTGTTGGTTTGCATCTGTTTTGGCAGAACAGCGTTTCTTCATCTCCGTGAACAAAGGATTGAAGTTCAGCAGCGAGTCGGAGTCGTGACGCATCCACTAACTGTCACTGGAATCGAGACTAAGAGTCGGCTGCGAGCGTCAGCGGGCGAGCTGGCTGTTGCTGTGGATTTAATTAATTAGAACTGTTGACTGCTGTGTGTTATTATCCTTTATCTGGTGTGAAGCTGCTTCGTCTGACTGCTCTTCTAACAGCTGCTGCTCCCGAGGCTGGAACCACAAACAAATCCAGATCCACTGGATTCTGCAGATACGGATCAATGTAGGTGATGATCAGGTCTGATCCTGATGTGATGGCTCAGGTTGAGAGGGTCGTTGTAAATAATGAACAAACCCTAAACCCAGGACATAAAGACATAGTATTCTAATAGCCGAGCAGTTTTTTGACCATATGAAATCCTGTAAGTCCATGAAATGTGTTTTAAAAGCATTTTCTGACTTATTAAACTTCCCTCCATACACACTGTGTCCTGTTTGCACTTCGCTGCTGTAGCAACCAAGTTCCCTGCAGACGTCATTAAAGTTCTCCCGTTTTTCTCGAGGTCTTAGAATAAACAGGACCTGCGAGTATGGGACACCTGCCTGGAGTCGGTGTAATATCGAGCTCCCTCGTTTTGTGCAGTAACAACACAACTCTATTCCCTTATTGCAACCCATCAACATCAAGGGGAGGCCCTGTGTGGTTAGTGTGTGCAGGTGTGTGTGTTTACATTTCAAATTAGGCGAGTGTCAAACGACATCAGAAAATCTCTCCATCCCTCGAGCACAGTCCTCCTCCTCCTCCTCCTCCTCCTCCACCTCCTCCTGCTCCTCCTGCTCCGTGTTCTTGGTCTATTATCTTTCAGTCCCATCAGTCGTGGACACACACACCAAAGTCTGTCAAAAACATCGAACAAGGACGCACATCATCAGGGTTTAGGGCATTTTACTGTCTGAGACCGATCAGACGTAAAACACACTGGCACCCACACAAGCTGTTTATGGACTATGACTAATGTGAAGGGCAGATATCCAGGAGGAAACACCAACCTTGTTTGATCTGGACCGATGGAACTTTTCAGTTTGGTCCAAATCCAAAGTCCATGGTCCAGAGCAAGTGAAGACAATTCTGTCTGTCAAATTGAGGTGGTGGTGTGGATCACACAAACCATGTTTGGTTTGATTGCAGGCTGAAAACCTTCTTTTGGGATAAATTGGACTTTCGGACCAATTTCAGGAAGGTGAGACAGTATCAAACAATAGTGAAAGAAAAAAGGACAGATTGTTTAAAGAGTTGAACCTGGGCTTGGGCCAGGATCTGGATTTCAAGGTGTGAAAAACCCTCTAAGAAGAACCAGAACTGTTTCCAGACACATTAGCTTGATTTAGAGCTGAATCACTTAATACTCAACACATCCACAGACAGTATATGAAAAAAAATAGAGGTGGAATCTGGGTGTAAAGAAACATGATCTCAGATGTTTGCAGGTTTCTCAGCAGCAAGAGAAACTGTGATCTTAGCAAGAAGCACAGTTTCTCTCACAGCTTTCTAGAATAATTGTACCTCAAGGAAAATGTCTCAAACAAAGCGAATGTATTTCAAATCAAACGCTATGTGTATGACTACGAGTTACAGATACTGTGCATTGGCAGTAAACAAACATGAGCTATTTACACGGACAGAATCAAGAGTTTGACACGATTGTGTGAGCACATATTAGAATCACGCATGGTGGCTCACTTCCATTACAGCCTGTCCACATGCTGGACTCGTGGCAAAGCAGTAGAAAAGTTAAATGAGAGCAAACACTTCTTATCTGCATGTTTCCCGGAATGCAAAACAGACAAGGCGCATATTTCCACTGACTGCTATTTTTTTTTTCCAGGGGACTACAAGCGTTCGCTTCAACTCACAGACTTTGAAACGATTTCTGTGATGAAACAACAACAAAAAATAATAATATGACAAACAGCTTCCAGGCTGACAAATCACCAAATTTCACTTGGAGTGCAGAGCGGTGTACAAAAAGGGAGGTTGCTGACACACAAATTGCAAAGACGCGGCTTCAAGCTGCTTTCATCTCACGTGAGCCGGGGGTGTTGCGTGACGCAGGTCTGAGGAACTTTGGAGTGTTCTTCACCAGGAGGTGCATCATCTGGCCTGTCTGCCTCATTAACCCACCTCAGCTCCCCACGGAGACGGGAAGTAACTCAGGGAGGAGGCCTGGATGCACGGAGGGCTGAGAGTGATGGGCGAGTGTGGGGGTCTGTGGTGGTGTGTGTGGGCGACGGAGAAAGCAGTGAACATGTCTGAGGACAGTCATGTGTTTTCTGAACATCACAGCAGAGGAATCCTCAAGTTATTACCCAAATTAAAGTTATGAACCTGAATATGAGCAAGTTTATTTTTAATACCGAGCTTTGAAACCTGTCAAATGTTCCACCTGAAACCTTCATAAGGAAGATAACTTTAAATCTCTCCGATAAAATAAGCCTAAACTGTGATGTTTGTAGTTTCCATTTGTGTATCAGTGCAGTGTCAGGTTGATTTTAAGGCTGGATGAGTTTTAAACTGATAAACTGTCGGAGAGAAATGATTTCTGCCATTTTTCTTTTCACTTGGCGTCATATTAGTAAAGAAGCCCGAGCCCACAGCACGAGCAGAGTGTTTTTCATATTTAATATCTGCACTGAGGACTGAGAGTGGGAGACTCAGCCGAGAGAGATGATTTACTATTAAAGCACAAAAAGAAAAAATCTGAATCCAGCTGCAGCGACGTCCTTTCACACCGGCATCGTGAAATTTTAAAATCTAAGTGTTGCAAAACAAATGTGTTTCTCACCTTCTTGTCTCTGACAGACGCAAACAACACGGAATGAATTTTGCAAACAACTGCACTCAGCAGAATTATAGTCAAGTAGAGAACTGGTATCTGCACATTTTGTGTTTCTTCCTCTCAGGCCTCAGATACTCCACTGAATATTCCCCAGTTTGTCCAGTTGAGAGCACAAATACAGCAATTTTAGCCATTTTCTTTCTTTCATAATTTTCTGTCTTTCATCATCTCGTACCTTCCTCCCTTTTTTACTCCCATTATCTTTTTTCCTTCTGTCCTTCCTTCCTCGCATCATTTGTTATCTCTTTCTCTCTTTCATCATGTCCTTCCTTCATCTCTTTCTTACTTCCTTCCTCCAATTCCCTCCTCTTTCTTCATTCTCTTTCTCTCTTTCGCCATTCTCTTCCTTCTCTTCTGTCTTTCTTTGTTTCCATTCTGTCTTTCTTCCTGCAGTGATTTGCATTTCCATTTATCCCCAATAACACGACAAATCACTGTCAAACATGCTTTTCCTTTCTCCCACCCGATCCTTCTTCTCTGCCTCCCTCTCTCCCCTCCATCCTTCCTTTCATCTCCTCTCTTCACCTCCATCTCCTCCTTTGTTTCTCCAGCAGAATCAAACATCTCATGGCTCCCAGTCATGCAGTGTCATGTGGAAATATCCGGAGGAGAGGAGAGGAGGGGTTTAAGATCCCCAGTCAGGATTCAAGGGCGGTTCATTATCACGAGTGGCGTGCGGTGGGGCAAGGGGGGGGGGGCTGGACGAGTGGTGGTGGTGGTGGGCTGCAGGACCTCAGTTCAATAATGTGAGTTTTGATTCGACTGAGCGGAAGTGAGGAGCTGGGAAATGTCAAGGGCGCCGCATAAACAAGCCGATTCCCTGCCCGCTCTGCAAATCCACTGCAAGCTGTCTCAGAGAAATAAGCCCTGACGTCAGCTGGGTGAATGTGCATCTGTGTGCACGGAGAGAGAAGGAGGCATCGGGATTGTATAACGCACAGAAACATTACTGCAGGAGGGGGAAAATGCTACTAGGGGAAACCGTTGCAGCAACTACATATGACTCTCCTGCTTCTAGCTACTCCTAATATAACGTAGCCAGGTTTTACTCATGTGACGCTCGTCCACGCACGTGAGCTTTAGTTTCTGTTTTGTTAAACTAGATCAGAGTAGAATTGAGTTTATCCCTTAATCAATGGACTTGAGTCTGAGTGAGATGGGGAACGAGAGCAGGGAAGACGAGAAGCGAAGGAATAGGTCAGATGCGAACCTGCAGCCACTGCAGACGACTCAGGCCCAAGTGCATGTGTTGCCAACCCAACTTCTCAATAAATGTAAAATACAGTAGACTGTCTAATCTACTGCATATGAAGCAGACTATTATCTTTTTAAGTCAGTGGGTATATGTAGTTTTTTTTTAGAACCAGCTAAATAAGTTGATTAACTCCATTCCCATTGGCAGTAGAGGAGTTTGCATGTTGTTCCAAAGACATAAAAACAAACCTTCTTGTCTATCAATGAGCCAAAGCCCAGGAGTCCAATGCAGGTTAACACACTGAGCCAGATAAAACTGCCTAAATGATGAATAAAAATAAATTAACGTGTTGGTGCATGTCATATGTTTCCATCACTACCTTGGAGGTGATATAAAACCTGTTTCTGCTGCAGAGACATTCGACCAGAGCCTGAACACTGAATATTTCCATTCCCAGTGCAGGAAAAAGCCAAATGTTAGTGGGTTTTTAGTGGAAAAGGAGCTTGAATGAAAAACATAAGTAAAACATCATGTGTAGAAGATGCACTTGATACAATCTCTTATGTTTTTCACTCCTAAACCTCTCTGGCTGAGGAACAATTGTGGTTTGAGTTTAAACACTGGACACGCTCGGAGGCATGATTCAATTAATTTAATTCTTATTTTATTTTCCTATTTAACCAAGACCACAATCCTCCTCCCCTCGCCCTCGTTCATCCGCAGCGTGAAGGACACTCACGGACGCTTCCCCGTTACAAATCGACATTACAGCGTTCATAAATCTCATCTTTCAAGTTGGTTTGTTCTGTGTTTGTTGGTTTTTCAAGGTGAGGAGGTTTTACAAGAGGGCATCAACTTCAAAGATGACGGCTAAGTGGTCGGTTTGGAGAATGTCCGACTGGGTGAATCCACCTCTGTCGACAAAGAACAGCACAAGAGCCTCTTCTCTGAGTGTTTAGATTTTCTGTAAAACCTCAACACAAACCTGGACGTGCAAACCTCAAACCCTTTGTGCATTTGTCTGTTGAATCGTTTTTGATTGTCGGGGATCAAGAGTAAACAAGTGGTTTGATGAGTAGTTTAGCTTCACAATCAGCAGCATGTGTTTGTGTGACGAGCAGCAGGTTCCGTTACTTCATTGTGTCGAAGCTTATTTTACAATCTGACCCTTTTTAGATGCTTGTTGTGCCAGAACAACTTCCTCATCAGCCCCGTCGGTTGAGAGTGATTAAGCTTCTATACACAGCAGCAAAAAAAATAACACAACTCCTCGGAATCAGCTCATTCCCCCCCCACATTCCCCCCATGACCAGCAAACCACAGGGAGACGGTGTATCTGGTGTGGTAAAAGGGCAATAATTGGCCAATCACACTGCAATCACAGGCTCTTCTCTGTTAGCCTGCTGGAGAGAGTCGGAAGTGTGAGGCCACACAAACAGCACACACACAAACACACACACACAAACACACACATTGATAACTAGTAATGATTCCCTCTAAAAATAGTTCCATCATTAGACAAAGCAGTAGTAGCACAGGGTGAAAGGTCGTGAGCATGTTTGTGTGTGTGTGTGTGTGTGTGTGTGTGTGTGTGTGTGTGTGTGTGTGTGTGTGTGTGTGTGTGTGTGTGTGTGTGTGTGTGTATGTGTGTGTGTGTGTGTGTGTGTGTATGAACACAAACTGACACAAACGGACACAACTAAGACAAGAGGAAGAGAACTGTCCATCGAACAAGGATTTAAAATATGTCCATCAATCCATTATCTATACTGCTTTTCCTTTTACAGGTCTCAAGGAGGGAGGAGCCAGTCCCAGCTGACTGGAGGGAGGAGCCAGTCCCAGCTGACTGGGGGGGGGGGGAGAGACGGACATGTTTACATTCCATCACACATAGAGACAAACAACCATGCACACCTACAGGACATATAGATTCTTCAATTGACCCAGGCTGCATGTGTTTGGACTGTGAGAGGAAGCAGAGAAAATAACACAGACACGACAAATTCCACAGTGAAAGACCATGGGGCTCGAACCCAGAACCTTCTAGCTGCTGATGCTAACCACTGGACGACAGTGATGTGAACATTATTTTTCAATAATAATATAAAAATAACATAAACTTATATTTAAAAACAACCTAATTCGTGTTTTTTTCAAGAAAACTCAACACAGCCACTTTAATAGGTAGAATCCTTTTTGGTCAAAACATGATTCTCCGTAAATAAACGTTATGAAACTTGACTTTAAAGACTCTTGAGAGTTTAATTATGACTTATGAACAAAATATGTTTAACAACAGAAGCAATGGAGAGAAGAGCTTCACCAGTTTGACGACAGATGTCTCACACTTACAGTAAAAAGCTGTAAATAAAAGTGTGACAGGAAAACTGCAAATAGAAAAAACAAGGATTATACAGAAACGCAGCCAGACATCATGTGCCAAGAGGTTTCCAGAGGAAAGTAAAAAATTTATTTAAAGAAACAAATGTTTTCTGTTATTGTGCAACGAGGGCGACTGTGGTCCCACTGTCACTTTTCTGCCTTTACAGCATTTATAAAACGCCGCCTCACTGAAGTGTGAATGTGTGAACGCCGAGTTACAGGCGACAGTGGGAACGTGTGACAGCCGACAATGGATGTGCAAAAACATATCTGTGGAATAATTTAACACCGACAAATGAAAGAGGAGGAATGAATGATGGCACGACGACTGCGGCTGTTTAACCAAAGACGTGAGGAACGTGAGGATGTGACATTCAGATTTTATGCTTATTAATCTTTCCTGATGAAGTCGTGACCCCACCTGGCTCGTCTCCATCGTCATGGAGGAGGTGGGGGTCAAAGGTGAAAAGGTCGTCGCCAACCTCCCGGGGCCACTCACCGGGAGCTTGACCCTTTGACCTCCGACTAATGTAGCCAGCGGCTAATGAACTCGTTCCTCGAAGGGGTTTCTCCATCAGAGCTCCTCAACTCTCACTGGGAACACAACGGCCATTAAAGAGAGACCGGCTCATTGTATGGACACGCCCACTCATTACAGCCACAGACATGTTTGTGTTCACGCCCTTCAGAGCAGCACATGGGGTCCCGACATCAGGCTGATGATGCTGAATTATCTCATTATGTGGGAGGAAAGAACTGCTGAGACGTCAGGTTTCACTGTTTCATTAAAGCAGGTACATGTAGAGTACATGAAGCAAAGAGCAGAATTAAAGCTGGAATCATACTCGTTGGGAAATAATCGTTTTTTAAAGAACATAGGATGGATTTCGCTGACCAAGCAATCATACAAAAGACTTTTTATAATAAAACAAAATAAAGGAAGTTCTGCAAAATCTACAGAAAAGTACACGAAATATAGAAAAATACGACTAGAATGACACAGAATCTGCTAAATTACGATTTTTGTTTGTATCACCATTAACATATCAGTCCTGCCTGATTTTCTTAATTTAATATGAATGAATTATTCCTACAGGGAAATTGGTGAAGATGTCAAAACTCCTGCTCATACATAAAACAAACGAAAAGGAGAGAGTTGAAAACCTCCTCTGTGAAGGTAATAAGGTGAAGGAAACTAAGAAGCCTTTGAGATCTGTTTAACCTTGAATATGAAATGCTTCAGGGGGTCCAAGCTCTTTAAGGTTTTAAAAACAGAATAAAGGAGGATCTATCAAATCCTACACTTGATCGGAACCCAATGCAGGTGAGATGCTGACTCTCTTCCTGATCATCCCTGACCCGTGTTTATGAGTCACAGTAAAGCTGCAGCAGAAGAACAGCTGGATGAACTGAAATAAGAAATACTTGGTTTCATTCCTCTGAATTCAACTCATCATTACTTCTTTCAAACGTTTCATTGTGGGAGTTTAAAGTATAAAGTATAAAAGAACCTCTTCAGAATAAGATAAAGACATGAATGAAGAAATGAGGTCAAAATGTCCTGAGTCACGAGTCTGCTTCGTTTATCTGAAGGTGTTTTAACTTTTTACACGTCCTCGCGTCTCTCACGTCGAATTAAATCGTTTAAAAACACGTATGTGAAGACAACCCCCCCCCCCATCCCCTGGCCAGAGTGTGTGTTCCTGTTAAAACCCATCTGTGAATTCACACAACTTACCCGCTGCGATCCCAGAGCCGACCTGCGGTGATTTCCCTCAGTCTCTTTAAATATTCCGGGGCATCTCTGTCTGGCGGAGCGACTCTCCTCGATCCGTCAGGGTTTCATTAGCGTTAATGTTGCATGAACAGTGTTGATATTAGCAGATGACTGATACGCTTGTTGGAAGGTCGCAGCTTCGCTCAGAAGAAGCTTCTGAACCGTTTTATGTGCAGATGTTTGTTGGTTTTTAAATTTTTTGTGTGAGAAAATAAGAGATTATACAGCGGGACACTCCAACAAACAGACAAACTCAATAAAGACTATGTAATCAAATCTAACTGCATCATATGTATTCTGTCAAAGGTCAAACACAACCAGTCCATGTTTCTGCTCAATCTATTAACCTGAATCCACTGGAAGCTGGTTGACATATTTAATATTTCATTGATAGAGAGTTTGGTTTATCCTTCATCTTTCACTTTCGATTCAAGAACTATAACTACTCCCCAGAGGATGAACCAGTTCCTCCAGCGCCACCATTGGGACAAAATTCCAGGAGAGTCGACTCTCATGTCAAACCTGAGCTGCCTCCACTGCTTGTAAAATGATCCAATAACTTTGGGAACAACATCCCCCCCCCCCCCCCCCCCGACAACAGGTTAGAAGCCACCGTGTCCGACATATTCATAATGTAATTTGTAATGACATTCACACCAGTTTCACACTGTGACTGATCTGGAACGTGAAGGTGAGAGCGGATCCGGGGATTGAGCTGTTTGTTATGAGCTGAGTGTTTGATGCTGTTGCAGATTTGAAACAGTAGAAGTGAGCAACAGCAGGTGAAGAGCTGCTTCTGCACAAAGTTCTGTTCAACTTTTAATTTAAAGTTTGATTTATTGATATCAAAAGGACGTGTCCAAAATGTCTCTAAATTCAACTCTTTACTTCCTTTTGCCCTCAACAATACAGATGTCGTGGAGATATTTGTTCCATGGAGACAGACTGAGAGTTCTTGAATTATTAGATAGATAAACAATAGGTGCAACACCATGAATTTCCATATGAGCACTGTTAACCTCGGGTTTAACGCTGCATCTCTCTCCACCCTCTGTGCAGGTCGGCGGACACGTTCATGAAGGTGTTTACTCTCAGCAGCATCCAGCCCTTCACGTTTTAGTCTCAGCCGTTAGAGTAACGACACCATCGATAAATTATAGAACAACATTTTCGAAGGAGAGCGCGAGTGAGACTCTTTGACCGTTAAAAAACGACAGTCTACTTCACCTTACCATGATTTTTGCTTGACTAATTAGGTTTTATGGGAGGTTTTAATGTCCAGGCAATCACCAGCAGGCATCATTAAACTCTCTGCAGGTGCTGGCTGGAAATCATCTTGAGAGAAAGACGTGGACAAAGCGTCTTCCTCGGGTGAAGGTGACCAAAGGGGAGCTCAGCAATTTACCTTTAAATGCAGAATTCTAGTCCCTCCTGACTTTTTCTCTTTTTTTCATACTTTTTATCATGAAGCAAGTATGAATAAAAGATGTAATATTACGCGGAGGAAAATCTTCCCTAATAATGGCAAAAGCTAAAGTAAGACTAATTACGCACTTGTTTACCACGTGCTGGGAACTATTTTATTCTCCCTCGGTGACTCTGCCAAAAGATGCATTTAAAAAAAGGCTAACATTTAAAAAAAGAAATCTCTAAATCTTTAAGAGGCACAACGTCCCGTCCTAGTTTGGAGAAAAATTCATCAGAACATCGTCATCTCCTGAAATAGATTTTTAATTGAGCAGGAAGGTGGCGAGGCAGCTTCACAGCCCTGATGGCGTCTCAGCGTCCGGTACTTCCCGACAAATGACACAGGAAGTGAATATGGAAGCGGCTGAAGAGTTTCACTGCAGCTTTAAGACACTTCTGCGGCTTTTCATTGAGAAAACAACAGAAGATATTGTTCTTGGCCAAAAGTATTTGACATAGTTTACAAATATGTGCTGAGCATGTGCCTCTAAAATTACCTAGAGTTCCAGAAGCTGCTGCTTCAGTCAACAGGCAGTTTTATGATATGTCCACATTCAGACTCAAAGCATTAATCCTCTGGTTGAGTTCAGAGAGGATCATATTCATCATCAGCCTCTTTTAATGATGTCTGATAAACATGAGCAATATTTTCTTCCCAACACGGATAAAAAGCAGTCAAACGTTTTTGAGTCCCACCCTCTTGAAGGACAGAAATTCTAAGTGAGCCCTTCGCAATTATCTCCATTTAGCGATATATATATATATATTTATAAAAAAGCATTTTAAAGTTTGTGTCTGACAAGAAGCTTCTCCTGATCTCACAAGACGTCCAAACAAGAACTGTTGATTTGCACGAAGCTGGAAATGGTTAGAAAGTAATTTTTAACTCGACAGTAACAGTTCAATAAAGAAAACAGCATCTGAAGAATCACTTTCACTCTCCACACTGCAGAGTCTCATTAATCAGACTGTGGCGGCCCGTCATCGTCTAATTTATCTCTGTGCATAATGATGTGAATTTCTTTTTACACTTGTGATAATAAAAGATCTTTAATTTGGTGTTTTGGTGCCGTTGCTTGTGAGTGACGCTCTTTGCCCGGCGCAACATTCCCCGACTCATCTGTCAGAGTCCAACTGGACATCAACAGGACTTTGTTGAACTTTTAAATTGTTTTATCACTTTCTTTCTTTTCTATTTTTATGCTTTTTTTGGTATTTCTATGTTCCTATGTTTCTTAAAATCTGTTCTCTTCTTATTTGAATTACATCTCAACTTGTTTTTTATTTTTATCTATTTTGTATGTTAAGCACCTTGAGCTGCATTTCTTTTATGAAAAGTGCTATACAACTAAAGTGTATTATTATCATTACTTTTATGACTACCATTATTATTATGATTATTATGATTTATTGCCCACTGCAGGCAGCTGATTGCTGCACTCTCTATGTACTTGCCATTCAGGTGCACATGTTCACAATAATCAGGTCTAATCACTCACCCGTCACATAAAGAATCTGATTCTATAGGAAAAACAGTTTCTTTGCACGAGCTCTGTGTGCTGAAGTCTCTGTTGACCTGTGTGACCTCCTCTGAGACACAGGCACAGGTCAGGAGGGGGGAGGGGCTAGGAGGTAAAGAGTTGAGGATAAAATCGGCATTTAAATTATGTATAAGGTTCTGTACATGCACACCAAGGCCTCACTGCTGTGCTGCTAATTACAGATAATAATTCTGCTTTCATTTTGGGACTGTTGGGATTTTGTTGAGTGCAACGCAAAGACGAAAACATGAAAACTACAGTAAACCTCATTTGATTGTGGAGGCAAGAATCCAAAATGACTCATTCAGACATTAAATACATGTGGATAATTATCTTTTTACTATAACATTAAATTAATATCTCTGATGACATGTTGTATGTCTCTGGTTTCCACTGGTAGAAACCTGACAGCTGCCACCTCTGCAGCCTGAGACGTGAAGGACGTGAGGACTGAGCCGTTCCTCTAACTGCAGAGTCGACTCTTTTGTTGGACGTCCTTGCATTTTGCCTGCAACACAACCGGGCACTTTTCATCAGAACGTCTTTACTGCGCTCAACCTCGTCCTCTGACTAACACGCTGCCGTCACACACACACACACACACACACACACACACACACACACACACACATTCCAGGGACGAGTTACCGATGGAAAAGAAAAAGAGAGAGAAGTCATCTTCCACGTTGTGAGGACATTGAAACAGCTCAGATCCACAGGAGCAGGTTACTCACATCTTACATTTTTACCTTTCACCACGATAATGAATCTTCCCTTTTCCCCTTTCCTCCTCTCTTCCTTTTACCCCCCACATCTCCTCGCCCCTCCATCCTCCATCTTCCTCCCTGCTCTGGCACATTAATCTCTCATTAGCAGCCCCCTTCCTCCCCCCCCTTCCTCCCCATCCCTTTCTCTCCCAACACCAGCCATTACACACGAATACACTTATATATGTGCATCGCCCAAAAGGCCTCTATATTCCCCCTCTCGCTTCAGAAGAAGAATCCTCAGACAAATGAGGGGCACGGGCATCCATTTACAGGGCAGCACTACAGAGCAAAGAGCCCCTCTGAATGGAGCCCATGGAGGGAGAGATAATAGACTTAAATAGGACTAACATGCAGCACAGCCAGATTATTTGCGTGCGTGCCCTGCAGACACACACACACACACACACACACACACACACACACACACACACAGGCACGCGTAGAAACCTCAAATGGGAGAGCTTTGTGGTCCTGAAGGGCGCACGGGGAAGGAAGGCATGTGTTCACGTGAGAGCTGCAGAGAGAAACACGGCGTCTCCTCTGCGGCACGAGTGCGTCTAAGAGCACCGGCTGCTCGCTATCTGGATCTGGAGTGAGTCAGAGTGCCACGCGGAATATAAATGACTCAATGCAGATTAAGGTGTCAGTGTTTCAATGAAGGCGAAGGCAGGGGCGGCACGTAGGAGGTCACATTAACCCCCTACACAACCCCCCCCCCCCCCACGCTTCTTCTTCCACCTTTGTCTGGCTTCACGGTTGAGAGGTTACCATGAAACAAGGGAGTGAAGATCGGCCGGGTGAAGGAACCGCTGAGAAGTCTGCTGCTAGACTGCCAATGGATCAGTTTTCATTTGATTTTTATTTCTTCACGGTAGTTAATACTCATTTAATCTGGAGTTCATGATGAAAGCAGAGCAGATCTGATACTCGCTTCCCTACAAACTGTGGACCTCGATTACACGCAGCGATCAAATCCTCTTTCTCCATCGCCCAGAGGGGAATTTATTCAATATCCGATTTTTCCAGCTCCTTCATCGTTATGCTGCTCACTACATTTGATTCTCAGTTTAATCTGCTCATTTATTAAACCATCTCCACGTTGTCTTTCCAATCTTTTGGAATCAATATACGTGACTTTTGGTGGATCTCATTTTTGGCTTTTTCAAATTAAAAAACACTAAAATGATCTGATCTCATTCACTGCAGGTCATTGGTTTAAATGCTTTTAAAACTAGAGGCACAGCACGTACTTCCATCAACGCTCAACATTCCCTTTAAATCCAATCAGGCTGCACCAAATTTCACAGACTCATAGATATCAGTCCATTTAATGTGCCTGATTTTATTCATCAAGATCCATTAATTATTCCCTGGGAAATTCCCATCAAAATCTTTATCTCACCATGAAACATCCTTCCACCAATGTAGATTAAATGGGGGCTGATGCCGATACAGATATTAGGGAGTCAAACATTTCCAACACCAATATATTGTCCGACATATGATTCCTGAGATAATGACAAACTCTTCTCACAAAGAAACGTGACTGTGGTGATGATATCTGGCAGAGGTCGGGTTCTACTCGGTGTCATTAGTGTGACTTTCACATTTTCCACCATTCAGCAGTAGATTCTGGAACACGGAGACCAACATGTGGATCTGTTTTATGTCTGTGTTTGTGTTTTTATGTAATATGCTGAACAACGAGCCTGTAGGTGACCTCCTGCTGATTCAGGCTCAGCTCAGTGCCGGTAATGAAACGTCAGGAAAATGTGAACTGTTGTTTATAAGTAAGTTCAGAGGAGTAAACTCAACGTGTCATCGAGAAATAACACTTCTCCTTTCAGTTCTCCTCATTTTCCTTCCACTTCAATGTGAGATCGGAGATTATAAACTCTAAAACATGGAGTGGAGATATCACAGGATATTAAGCATTACACTGGTAGCATGGTTAGAAGGCCTCTGGTTGTCTTCAAGGTTTCACAGGTGAAGTTGAGCTCCGCCCTCGCACACAGGTTGTTGTCAGATGTTCTCATTGACTTCCAGAGTTCACAGAGGACGAATCCTCCTATCCGAGGAACAAACACACAAACACACGCACACACACACACACACAGACCAACACAGACTCACTGACTGTCCTGAACTTCTGCCCCTCACCAGCACTGGCACGTTGACAGCACAGGCAGAGATCCATGAAATCATCTCCACGTTGGCTCGATGCTTCATAATAAACCAGACACTCTGTCGCTTTGGCTTATTTTACTGCACACGTGACAAACAGGGATTTTCTTGCTTAATATCAATTTACAAAAAAAAATTGCTGAACAAAAAGGTTGAATTCTGCAAACAGTCTGCACAGAGGACTCATTATGAGCACGCTGCAAAAAAGGGAAAAGTCAGCGTCAGTAGAATTAAACAGACGGACGAGAACAAATCCTGCTTCCCTTCTGTTGCAAGTACCACAAATAAGACATAAAAAGATATTTGAATTTTATAATAAACCTTTAACTGGTTATTTGTTACGCTCGCCCTTCTAACTTGTTCCCTACAGAAGATGTACATATCTCCGAAAAAAACCCAAACTCACAAATACGTAGCTTTTAAATGTGTTTGTTAAGGTTCAAAAACTCAGAGTAGAGTGTTGATCCCAAAAGTTGATATTTGGGTTTGGTCACATGGGATCTGCGTCTGTTGAGTTGGGTTCACCCAAAAAACACAAACCGAGAAGCTGTGGAATAATGTTCATGTGCTGCTCTGGTGAGCATCTGCTGCAGCGGGGGCCAGTGTAAATTACCAGTGGGCGTGTTCATCTTAATGGAGCAACATGTCCGACAGAGTATCACCGATCATTGACGTGTTTTCATTAGTTACTGGAGACAGTGCATCAGGTCGTCAGGCGCTGGAGACACGGCTAATGATTCAGAGTTGGTTGTTTTCTCTTCCTGTTTCCTGTCATCTGTTTTTAATGAAAACCAGGGGGGGGGGGGGGGGGGGGGGGGGGCTCAGTGTATTTACAGTCTCAGGTCGGCTGACTCAGTCATTTCTTTTCAGGCCCAGTTATCAGAGAGCATTTCCTGATGCGTTTTAATTTGTTTTAATTAAATCTGAGGATTTTATGACTCATTTGTTTTTAATCGCTGCCTGGTGGAGCACTTTGTTATCTGGATTCTAAAAGAGGCCACACGTTAATTAACATGGAATAACTCAACCATCAAGTATTATATGTATATGTCAACAATAAAAGACATGACATGACCTCCTATAAATAGAACCAAAGATCCACTGGAAGGACAGTGATGTGTTTTTCTATTTAATTTTCTTAACCAAGTTGTTTAGTTTGTTTACAAAAGTCACTCTTTTTTAAAAACCCTCAAGGATAAAACATAATATTTAAAAAGCTGCTACATTTTTTAAAGAAAAAATCAAATCTCTGAATCTCTGTTTTGTGAAAGACATGTAATCATCATACGTTTCCATAAATACCTTTAAACCACCACTTAGAAGCCGACTAGCAAATGTCTCGACCAGCGTTAATGGCAATAACACCCATGTGTCATCTTTTAATCGTTACCACCACACAAACCACAGACTGTGGGGCCTGTCAGAGGAGTGAGATAACCAACAAGATCATTTTTATTACTAGTAACACCGCTAACCTTCCTCTGTGAATAATTAACAGCTACACAGTTAATAATAAAAAAAAAAAAGAGTGCAGCTGATTTATCACAGGGTCCTGGTCCACGGGATGATTATGACTGACAAAGGGAACATACGACCACATTTGTCCCCGTCCTCCCTGCAATTATTCCCATCAGCCTCCCTGACCGAGGCGCGGCGAGCGGCTGAATGGGCCTAATCTCTTTTTACAAATGAGCTCCGTCTCTCATCTCCCTTTCCCCAAACGTATACTCTGCCCTTAAACGTCACACAGCCACGCCGCCAATTCATAACCATTATCTCAGGTCCTCTGATAACACGGAGACGCAGGAACCGAGAGGGAAAAAGACAAAAGACACGGGGAAATGTGAAACTGGGGAGGGAGTAGTGGGAGTATGGGGGTGGGGGGGGTGGGGGGTTGAAAACAAGCGATGTGCTTCGATCTCAGATTTCCCGCTGGCCCTGAGCTATCAGAGCCATTGATTGGCTCGCTCATGTAATTCTGCTCTGATTTGGCTCGGCCAATCAATGGGCTGCAGTCTCGTTTCCTGTGACTGTGCAGCCATTAGACTATAGAGGTAGAAAAATCCCAGAGTTCCTTCTGTTCACGGAAATATATACAGTTTAGACGCAGCCCTCGACTGCAGGGCGACGCTCTTCTTATCGCTAAACGGCCGTTTCCTGTCTCACCGCCTCATCTCAGGGTCGGGAGTGACACAATGACTTTGACCTTGTAGGTAAAATACAAGAGAAAACCATATTTCACACTCTATAACTTCTATTATACCAGAGTTCTATAACATGTTCTCTATCTGCGTCTCTCTGAATTCTAATGTTAAATTGAAAACCTCTCGTGAAATTTGAAGGTCAACGATAAATTTAAAGAGGGAAACTGGCAAAATTAAAGTGCAGGACTTTTGGAGACACTTCATGTGATGATAAAATGAGACAACGTCCCAGTCTGTCTCATGCTGACATCACACACACACACACACACACACACACACACACACACACACACACACACTGTCCATTACCAAACAAACACAACAGCACTTCATTCTCTGCTTAATTTAGCCATTGATTTTTCTAACACCAGATCACACTAGAGATTGCAGAAGACATCAGGCTGCAGTGTTTTATGGTCTTTGCAGGAGCCCCCCCCCCCCCTTGCTCGCTCACACTCACACACAGACACACACTAAAACACACACTCACTACCATTAGGAGATTTAGCCACAGCAGTGCATGATTGTTGCCTGTCTGTGTTCATGTATGTGTGTGTGCAGCTTTGCTCATATCAGACGTGAAACAGCCAACGTGCAAAGACACAAAGACACAAACACACTTAGTACCTATATGTTTATGCAGCTCCCCCCCCCCCCCCACACACACACACACACTGAACAAGACAACATGCAGCTTTTAAATGAACAATAATTTAATGCTTTGCTTTTTCATTTCAGTTTCTTTTGAAGTGATGTTCATTCTGTCTGTGTTTGACATTAAAGGACTGAGATCAATCCCAAACCTGTGTGCTGGATACAAAGAGTCAGGATGTGGTTAGCCTAGCTTAGCATAAAGGCAGGAAGCAAAGGGAAACTTTCTCTTCTCTAATGTTAAAAAATACACCTACGTCTTATTACTTCATCCGTAAACAAACAGCAGTGTTTACAACTCATTACCTAGACTGTGGCTGCCTGACATCCTCTAATGTGTCCTGCCACAATTTCTTAATGAGCCAAATTTATTAAGAGATGTCTAACTTGGTGTGTGCACAGCTATTTGCCACATGCTTTGGTCCATAATGTGTTTACTGTTCACGCAGACAGTCAGATCTCAAAGTTTCTGTTTCATTCACGTTCATAGAGCCGTCCAACCAGGACACATGGACCCAAACCATCACAAACACAAAGACGACAGACGATGGACTTACAGGCGTTGGTGACGGCGAAGCTGTTGGCCGTCTCGATGTTGTCCACGTGAGGCACCAGGTTGAACGGGGCTTCCGAGGCGTTCGGGCTGGTGTTGTGCAGGAAGATCGCCAGACGGAAGGCGGTGTACTCCTGATCGGTGTTTCTGATGAACAGACCACCTGAGCAGAGGAGAAACACAGGTCTGATAAGAAGTCTGAACGAGTGAGGAGGAGGGAGGAGGAGGAGGAGGAGGAGGAGGAGGGGGAGGAGGGGTGGGAGGGGGAGGGGTGTGCAGGAGGAAGAAACCACACACATTCTCTCCACTTGTTTAACCTCAACATAGACGGTTCAATTATTGTTGACTTGCACAGAGGCAGAAAACCACAGAAGCAATCTCACCACAATCTGAAAATGTGAAATTGAGACGTTGTGGTACACGTACACAATCCAGGGTTAAACCAAAACGCTGATTGTTCACTTTGAATGTGGTGACGTCAGGCTTTGCCAAACTGCATCATGGTTCTGCTGTTCTGTGAAAACATGGTGAGCTCTGCTGGTTGTGGGTTTAATTTCCATGTACTTCCAAAAAACGGTCACTATCATTACCCGTTTCATTAATTTCATGCTTGAGTTATTAATCATCGCTCTATGTTTGAATATCGTGTGATTCTTAGAGATCATCCGCGGGGGGGGAGGGGATTTCAAACTTCACATGACAGATAAACTCAGCTGCTCCCCCCCCCCCCCCCCCCCTGCAGAGCACCTGGAGCCTCCCTGATGGTCCTGACAGGAGAGAACAACTGAACCTTTCTGTCACTGCCTGTAAAACAAAGACTGGAATTACAGTGAGTGGTCGCTCACATGGATCATACAAGCTTCACTGTATCATCACTTCAAATGAAAGTAAGTGTAAGGACGCATCTGAAAAAGGATCATTTACTGAAAAAAGCTGAGATCCAGATATAAAATATATCAATTTGATCATAGATATTAAACATATAACAGTAATGAAAGTGTCTATAGGAGAATAGTTAGAACATTATATATATAAAGGCCTTAATGTTTCTTGGTACGGTCAAATTTAGGCAGTTAATATTATAATAAAGATGAAAAATGGAAATAGTATAATTTGGTAAAAACATAGACTGAAAATAAAGACAGACGAGACCTCTCCACATCCTCCACTATCCAGAAGTTAAGCCAAAATATCCTGGTTACGAACACTGCCATCTTGCGCCAATGAGATCATCTCGTGGCTTAGAATGAACATTTGCACAAACAACATTGTGATAACAACACAAACTTGTACTTTGGCTTTTTAGTTTGGTTCAGGTCCCATCTGCTAACACGGAGGAGGTGGGGTTTGTTACCTAAACTGCAAAGTATTAAAAATAAGTTATTTGCACCAGGTGTATTTCTTTCTTTTAGTGTCCATTTTTCTAAACATTTTTCAACACTAAACCACAATTTTAGTCACATGTAATGAAACTTTAGTTGAAGACAGGTGACTTTGCTTTCTGCTGTAAAAGGATGAATCCTATTACTATTATAGTTTTTATTTAAGATCGATCTAAACAGGATTATTCCAATAATCTCCTGGGCCGAGTTAAGGTCCAGGTGGAAAGAAAAACTTAGTAAAGAATGTGCTTTGTTTTAATGGTCACAGAAGAACCTCCATCATATTATAGGTGGATACAAGTTAATGGACAATATATGAAATGTAATGAAAGTCCACTATTGTTCTGGTAAATCCCTTTTCCAATATCCTACTGCTGTCAATTCAGCCTTATAGCATCTCATAGCCTGTCAAGCACCAATAGGCCGCGTGAAGGGTGAAGTCTGTTTAACATGCAAATCACCTTCATTCCATCTTAATGCAGAGAAGGAAAAAAACACAGATATTAAACTGAGTGACTCCAAAGAGAGTTTCATATGAGACTTTGCTCTAGGGCCGTACATCTGGGCCGAGCTGCTCTCGCTGGTGAGAATGTCAGAGGGGTTTGAAGTTGAGAGCAGTTTGTTTCACATTTCTAAATCTAACTGCAGGCTAGAGGTTCTCGGGGATGAGACTGTAAATGTCATTTAAAGCAAAATGCCCCTGTGTTCTTTCCATGCCTGACCTCTTTAAAAAAAAAGGTAAACTTCAGAATATTTGACTCTTTAATGAAGCGCGCTCACACAATCCCCCCCCCCCCCCCGCCCCCCCACGTCCATGGCTCTAATGGAGGATTTTCATATCATTTTCAGTGTGATGGTTAAATGTCCCATTGACTCACACTTGCTACCAAATGCTCACGGGAAGTGTTAAAGAACGGTGTGAACAGTTTGTCCACGTGGGCTCCCACTCAGCAGGGAAGCCCTCGGCATTTTTCAGACTTATTTAATTCATTTTCACTGAGGACAAGAAGATTTAATCTATTTTCCTACTGGAAACAAAAAATGATGCCATATGGGTTTGACCAAAACAACAGTCTGGTGTGGATAGAGCCGACAAACTTCGCCTCAGTCATTTAACCGATTCCAACATTAATTGGAACGTAGGGGAATAAGTTCATAATCGAACGCGTGTGGAAGAAGTTTGGGTTCTGCGTCATAGACGGTAATGTCAGGAACAGAAGGTAAAGCTGTTTGTTGACTTTGTACCATGCTATTGCTTTACTCTTGTAGGACAACATGAATGTGGCCTCACCAATTAGCAGCTGTGGTGTTCGACCCTGTATCCCCTAACCCACTAACCCCCTAACCCTAACTCTAACCATCACAGCTAATTGCCTAAACCCAACCTTTACCCATAACCCTAAGACAAACCTACTTCTAACACACTAGAGCTCACACATTCTCCCTAAATTCAATAAAGCTGCAGCAAATTTCACAGTGAGCGATATCAGCAGTCTTAATCAGCTTAATTTTTTCATCAAGACACACAAACGATTCCCTGGGAAATTGGTGAGAATGTAAACGTTAACACCATGAATCTGCCTCTTTGTCAGTCCAGAACTGAATGGGTTCTTTTTTTGGTCCAACTTTCGTGGAAATCCGTTTAGTAGAAAAAAACCAGACAAGCAAACAATCGTCCACACAGACACACAACAATGAAAACATAAGCTTCTTGGCAGAGGTAGAAGAGGAATGCAACACAGTTTAATTAAGCTTCCTCCTGACAAAATTAACAATCCATATCAAGACAACTGAGAGCTTTAATTTGGAATTACCTAACTCATATGTGGGCTGCTACTTCTGTTTGGGCAAATTGGTAAATTATGTGTAAATCTTTCTTTCAGCCTGGAGACGTAAGAATCAGCCAAAATATCCTCAATCCACAAGGACTGATAGTCAAACTGGTCCTCACAAAGATATAAGTACACAACACACACACACACACACACATATACAGCAAGTCTGCACAGCTATCCTTATTAGGACTTTGCATTGACTTCCATTCACCAAAACCTTGTCTCCAACCTTAACGATGAGCATTTCATACCTTAGCCAAACATTAACATAACCACAATTCACTTGTTATCTCAAAACTAAACGAGAAGCTAAAAAATGACATCTTGCCTCATTAGGACCAAGCTTTGGTTCCCATGAGGTCTGTGGTCCTGACAAGGTGTTTAAGCTGGGAAACGACCTAAAGATCTAAGAAGCATGATGTCGTTAGTGTATTAATATATATCTATAATATATCATCTTTATGAGAGACAGAAGCTTCAGGTTCTTTCAGAAAAGATATTTTTTCAAAACCCTGGTTCATGTTCAAGGTCAATTTGCTAATAGACTAAAAGGTGTCTGGGAATGTTTCTATTTATTTTATCCTCCTCTTTGCTGTTGACCCTGAACTGAATGAACAGGAAGTGAATGAATGAAACGTGGTCTCTGTGCAGGTTCACATGTTAGTGTGTGTAGATCATCTGAGGCACGGCCTGTTTGCCAGGTCTGTGTTTGTGCTCTTGTTTTTCCTGCTGCACGCTCGTCTGCACAGCAAATTTCCCGGTGATAATCAGTGTTGATTTTTCTAGCCACAATTATTTGAAGCCGGCCGAGTGTTGACTGCAGAGCAAGAGAGGCTGCTGCTCCCGACTGTGACTGTAAAGTGTTAAACGAGGTCTGATGGGCTCGGGACACACTGGCACAGTGCGGGTTTCTACCCTCAGAGGTCAGCGTGTGACGACACAGCGAGTGGATCAATGCTCTGCTGTCAGGCAACAATCCTGCTAGCCCAACAATAATGAGACCTGGTTATAATTAGAATCAAATGAATGAGGCAGCTGTATTTGAAATGGCAGCGTGCTAAAACGCTTTCACACCAGTTTCTCTTTTCGTCTAAATCAGCAGCAAACGATCAGCAGGACGTCGGGGGCACGGTGGCACAGCGGCTGCACACATGTACTTTTTTAAATCCCCGCCCAGCAGCTCAAGTGTCCTCAGTTCCAGGGGGGGGGCTGTTCTGTAACAGACCCTGACCTCTGACCCCGCTGGAGGAACCGGGGGGGATTCGAGTATCACGTTGATATAAAAGGACAAGGGGAATCATTTGAACAGCTTGTCATTTTTCATCAGCCTGACTCGATTCTGACGTGCCCCGGCTCCGCTGTGCACGAGCCAGGGGGGGTGGGGGGGGTAAACCCAACAACGAGCCAAGATTTTGTTCCAGAACTAAAAAATATTTCAGACGTTTGATTATTTATTTTTTACAGGGGAAAGCATGAGTGGCTGCTTCTCTCATCATTGATTTTTTAGGGGGGGGGGGGGGCATAGGGTGCTGTGATGATCAACAACTGGAGGTCACAGTTTGCTCCTGCTCTCATTCCCTGCCCTTAAATCAAGTCACTGTTCCCCCTCCGACAGTGAAACCAGCCGCCCATCCATCACCTTTATTCCCTCCAATGTCAAACACTGGGAAGTTGCTGGATGCAAACATTAAAGATGTTTTTAAAAAAAAAGGTGTGGGGGGGGGGGGGGGGGGGGGAGAGAGAGAAGGATTGAGAGAGTGTGCAGATGTGGAGGAAGAAGAAGAAGAAGAGGAAGAAGAGGAGGAAACTGATGCTGTGTGTAAGGCCTGTGGGAGCGTGCATGGCAGAGCCAGGACCTGGGTCTGCGAGAGTGTTAACAGCAGTCAATGCACAGGCAGCCTGCACAGGGAACACACACAAACACACACACTCACGCACACACACACACACACGTTGCTGCTCTGATCTGCTGCAGTGGCGGGATACACACTCTATAGCCTGCAGATACGAAGCGCATTAGGCATGTGTGTGTGTGTGCATGCATGTGAGTGTCAGACACGCACATCCTGCACGAGTGTGATTTCAAAGAGGAGAAAAAGACAAATAGAAATGAGCAGTGTCCACTTTGAGTAGTGCCGGGGACACAGGACAGTCCCCAGCCCCGCGCCCGTCATCCATCCACGGCTCACACTCACCGATCTGAACGCTGCTCGGGAAAGCTCCCATCGTCAGCCCCAACAAGCCCGAGAACATCAACAGGAACCAGTCGCCAGAAGAAATCCTCATTTTGTTTCGGTTATAAACTGACGAGAGACATCGAGGGAGCAGGGTTCATTAACACGCCCGGGGCAAAAGCGACATCGCGGGGTCGGAGGAGAAAAAACCCACAAAAAACGCAAAAGACGTGGAGAAATAAAAAAAAGGATTTGTATGTGTCCGTTAAATATCCATGTGTGCTCCTCCGGTGGTTCTCTCTCTCTGTCTCCTGGATGGTTCCCCTCCCGCAGAGCCGCGCGTATTCGCTGCCGTCAAAGCTGAGTCCGTCCGTCCGGCGCTGGAGGTTTTTGCGCACACCACCACCAAGATGATGAGGGGAGTGGGGGTGGTGGTAATGGTGGTGGTGGTGGGTTGTGGAGTGGAGGGAGAGAGGGAGAGAGGGAGGAGAGGGGAGAGGGAGGGGGGGGGGGCATTAGCCAGAGGCGGCCAGTGCGTCTGGATGCGGCTCCACTCGCATCACATCCACACATGCGCCTTTTTCTCCTCTTTACGCGACCCGGGCAGCAGCAGCGAGGCAGGAGGGGCGGCAGCGCGTCCGGAGCCGAGTCCCCGCAGCTCGGTCCACAACCAAACTTCCACATGTCACAAAACACATGTGTTATATTTCATATTTGCAGCTGTATTTAAGAAAAAATGACTCTTTTAACCCCTGGTCCTCCGGTGTAAACGCGTCTTAGTATGAAAGCAAACAACATGCGCAGATAAACAGGATTCAAATGATCTTTTATTGTTAATAACATCTATAAGTGTAATTATTTTCATTGTAGAAACCTGACAGTAATTACAGCAGGGGCGCTTCTAGAGGCAGGGCCAAGGGGAGGCTCTGGCCCCAGCGGAAATCTGACCGGCCTCTGAAGTGCCCCTGTCCTGTCAGTAATCTACTTTTCTTTAATAAATAAACTAGTTTCTTACAAAAAATATGACATTTTGTTATGAATCCTTATTTTGAAGTTCACTCTGTGACTTAATTGTGCATCTTCCTGAACCAGTAGTTGTGAATGGATGCTGGGCATGTAATTGGCTCCTCTGTGTAAATTGTGGCCTCTGATTAGAAAAACCTTATCTCCACCGGTGGCTTAACGAGATAATGAGATAATTAAATGTGATTTTAGAGCTTTATATTTTCACAAATATTTAAATATATCCTAAATTCGAGCCTGAATAACCTAACTGGTCCTGAACTACTTATATCTGATATATGCTTCGTTCTGCACTGAATCGTGGTGCAGCTAGAAATTCAAGTGGGAATGAAGCAGAAACATGAAACCAGCATGTTTTTGTGCCCTGATGGTTTCTAATGACAGAAAGTTCACCTCGCTCCAAAAGCTCCAGTGGAAAACAATGGATGATTTTATTCAGTGGTATCGCTTCATGTTCTCCACTGAAATCTCCAAAAAACATGTATTCATTTATCTGAGTAAAGTAATTTCGACGTTTTGTGTGGATCCTCTGCGGAGAAATGAAAAGCTGTGTTAAAGAGACAATAAGGAAGTGAGAGCACATCTCCCTGGTGTGATGCAGTTAAAGTAAAAACAGCTGCAGACGCATTGAGATCTGCTGATTTTCGAGTTTGTAGAAGCCTCAGGTAAAAACACTTGAAATGAGTAATGATGTTTGAGACAATGGAAACGGTGCAGGAAGCAGAATTTGGTTTTGTCTGTGTAATAAAAGGCTGCGTAACCAAGAAAGGACTTCTGTTCAACAGAGGATCATCAGTGAGAGTAAATAAAGTTTAAAATTCAGTCGATGACAAGACAAGTGTTTTATTCTTTAACATCTCAAAATGTTATTGATGGAATCCTGTCCTGAATCCAGCAAAAATAAACCTCAAAGTAACAGGATGTTGAAAAGGTAATTCAACAAAGGTAAAGCTGTTGAAGACACATGAAGGCATCACCTCGAGCTGTGGAGAACTGGAAACGGGGATTCTTCTAACATTCATCTTCTATCTAACAAGTCTACAAATCTCTGTTTGTTTGAATGTTGCTTAAACGTCTCAAGAACCCTCAATCTTATCGGCTTCACACATCTTATTATGAAGGAACTGCAGTGTTGAGTTTGGGGCCGTTTGGACGTTCGTGATATGATTAATATTAATAAACTTTGAATAAACAGGGACAACGCTCTGTAGCAGTCAGTGCATTCTGGAGCAGTGTGTCTTCAGTCTCTGGACAGAGTTGAATTTTCTTCTACGTCCTCAGATAAACTACAGCAGCCTACGGCAAATAATATCTGCTCCGCCATATAATTTAGATAATTTGATTATTCACTGGCATTCACAGACGTCATGGAATCACTTCCGGTTTGGCAAAGCACATTGTTAGCTTTGTTGCTTCAATTCTTTATAAAGAGCAGAATTTTATTTTGAAAAGTTGAGGTCTTGGGCCTGAAAAACGATTTAGCCAACATGCAGTGTATGAAACAATAACAGCAGTTATGTAAAATCATCTAAACTTATATATAAACCACATACATGAACAGCTAAAGTAAATTCAGTTTCTTTTTATGAAAAACATTGACTGTAAATTCTTCATTGCAGATGAACCAGGAAGGATGAACACAACGTTTTCTATCTTCGCTCTGCACGATAGACTGTTTATTAAAAAGCTCTGCAAACAACATCCAGTACACAAACAATAAAAAGTTATATTGTTCTATTAGTGTTCGACAAGGAATAATTCTGGAGCATCAACACAAGCGAGCAGAAGATGACATTAAACAGTTGTGTTTAGAATGAACAATGCACTAGTAAATAAAATTATTGATGGCGAAATTAATTGAAAGTGAAATAAGTATTGATGAACAGACCTTGTTCCTTACCTTAAAGAGAGACCGGTTCTTTATGTGCTTTTGATTTGTGGCAGCTAAAGTCTGATTTCCTGCTAAGATCAATAAAGATTTGTTTTATTTACAC
Organism: Pleuronectes platessa; assembly: GCF_947347685.1. Classification (NCBI taxonomy): domain Eukaryota; kingdom Metazoa; phylum Chordata; class Actinopteri; order Pleuronectiformes; family Pleuronectidae; genus Pleuronectes; species Pleuronectes platessa. Next base: position 3,436,776 of record NC_070640.1, on the reverse strand, counting down.
CCTTTGACAATTAGCTTCTAGCATTTTGAGAAACTGATTTGTTCCAAGCAAACACGCTCATCCGTCTGTCAATATTATATCAAGAAGTCATTGCTAATGTAATTCTGCTGTAGAGATTCCATACTGGCATCAAACACTCTTTTTGTGTGTTATCACCACACAGTTGTGTCTGTGCTGGGTTTTCTTCTCTTTTGCTGTACAGCAGAAAACGGTCTCTCACTGTGCACCACAGCTGTAAGAAGCAATGCTGCTCCACGCACTGTTAGGCAGCTCTCACACGTTCAAACTGCAGTAGTTGGAATTTTCCATCTTATCCACGCCTCTGAAAATATATTTGCTTTAGTTGCACTTAGGGCTGATGAGGAAAAAAAGTGCAATGTTGCTTTGTCCAACAGTCCGAGGCTGTAGAAGAAAACTGCAGCTACCAATGGTTTCAAATATCTGCACATTTCGTGTATTTACTGTCGTAGAACAACGTGAACACAAAAAAAATAATCTGACTGGATATTTTTTTCTCCACACGAGGATAAAATAACAAGAAAAGGAAAAAATCAATTAAGAAGCAGCTGACTAATCCTTTCTGGCAAACGTATATAACTGCTCCTTCATGTTAAAATGAGGAAATGTAATTACTGAGCTGCGTCTAAAGAAATGCACCTGACGGGTTTATTATTTCAGCCATTGAGCAAAAAAGACAAAAGTTTTGTGGAGCGTCTGAACTTCACTGTGTTTACAGGCCTGGAGCTGTCCGTGGTGCTGAAGGATCTTTACTGAGTTACTGTGGACAGAAGAAAAATGACTGGATTCTGGATGATATGGGATTGTTGCTCAATTCATACAAATATATTTAAAAGGAAGTTTGACATGTTTTCATTGCTGCTCATCAAATAACAGATTGTATCTCATTAAAATGTTTTTCACTTTTTAATTGCCTTGTGTATTCTGGTGTTATTTAGATTCTGTGAAACCCTGACTTTGCTCTGAGGAAAGCTGCAAATTAAAAACACTTTACTGATGAATAGAAGTGTAAACATGTAATTTAAAGTACGTCCAGCAACTAAAGTATTTCTTTGCCTACCTTTAATTTACTGAAATGTACACATCCAATCCACTACCTGCTATTCTGAAAACTATTCCTACATTTAACCTGGTGAACGGACTGAGAAATGCAATGCAAAGGTGGAGAGGTGTTCAATCTCCTTCATGCTCATTGACACCAAAATCCAACTCTGAATTCTGGGATTGCAATAAGATGAGCACATACCTGAACCAAAATCCACACACTCATCAATCGTCTTAAAAAGGTCTGTATCTACCTCCTGAACCCGACCAGCACCAAAAGCTCATGGGTTCTTCCTCGACTTCATCCTTCCACCAAGTTGTGTGAAGATCTGTCCTGTAGTTTTTATATAATCCTGAAAACTAAACAACAAACACAAAAACAAGCCCAGACAAAAACATGGTTACTGACCAAACCCTCCGTCAACATAAAGGTGATAAGGAAGGAAAAACACCTTCAAGGTTTCTTAGGATTTTCTTCTGCTCCCTCAAAACAAGACGTCTCTTAAATTCAGACAGTCAAGTTCATGCTGTGTGTTTCATCCAATTGTAGCAGCTGCCTCTAAGAACAAAAGTTAACTCCAGTATTTCTCAGGTTGTGAAACAGGACGTAGTGAACAAGTCTGCATTCATGTCGATAAAGAGAAACCTCTGAAGATTTAGTCCTTGAAACTATTTCCTTTTTTGTCGACTTCACATTCTACTTGTCGGAGTAGAAAAACCTCCCGTCTGCTTCTCTTGTGTTTGTGCAGAGTCGTGATGCGGCTGCTCGGTGACGCCTTTGAAGATCCACTCTGAATAAACGGTGCAAGTGTAATCATTCAAAACAAAGATACAAGCCGGCCTCATGTATTATGAAAATGATTGTGATCTGCAGGGAAGTTCACGTTTGTATAAGATGATTGTCATGCTACATTACAAAACACACACACGTGGGAAAGACTTTTGAAAATGATGATTATTAAGAGTTTTGAGCAACGATACCAAAACTGCAGACATATGACGGCAATCTTTAATGTGATGGTTGTTTGCTTTCAGGAATTAAATGGTCGTGATGAGACGATGTTTAGTAAAGGTGAACTGATAAATACAAGAATCAATAAATGAACAAAGGTAGCAGAAGTTCTGGTGCAACAGGTGAGATGTTGGTGTCTTCTCGCTTTTGTTATATGTTTTTCTTTTGTGTATAAAACAAACCGGTGAGACTTCAGATGAATCAAAAGCCGTTTGAAGGACTGAGCTTGTTTCTGATGGACACTGAAGACTTCCTGAGAGAAGAGGAAAACAACATGGCTGCATGATTTGTTTTTCTGTTGAAGCTTCAGTCAACACTGGTTTCCTTTCAAACATAACCACGACCAAGAAGTTATTATTTTCTAACCAGGTTGTTTCTTACGGATGTGAAAACACTATTTGTTTGTGATTGGACAGAACCTGAGTCCCTGATGACAGTACAATGTTATTTCCTGTTTCTGCTCCTGTCAAGAAACAGAACAATGATAAAATAATCCACGTGAATAAAGAATAGCCCTTTCATATTCTTCTATTATTATTCATCTTTTGAGAATAAAAACAGGTCCCAAGAAAATGTACTTTCTTAAACTAACAATTAATACAGATTTTAAGATAATACTTGAGTAAAAGTACAAATACTTGTGTAATAATGTACCAACATAAATAAAAAAACGAAGTGTCTGCTGCTGTAAGACTTTATGCAGCAACATCTTCATAAAGTTGCCAGTTCCAGTTTGCTTACACTCAATACGTGGGAGTTAAAGATGCACGTATCAATTTCCTTTATAGTTTTTAAACCGTTAACAGAAAACACTGTGTAGCGTTTTATGAGGCTTTAAAACTATTCAGCCTTAACTTACAAGCTAACATATTTCACAGACCATAGTTTCCCTGCTGCTTGATGGATTATTTCATCTCCAGACATTTGTAGTTTGTAGTCGGACAAACTAAAATCCGAGCAATTCAATTCAACTTTATTTGTAAAGCACCAAATCACAACTTATGATCCGAAGTTTATGATTTTGTGATCAGTTTAAACAAAGCTGAATAGTGAGTTTGGTCGGATTATGATTTGCTGATTTACAAAAGTAAACCCTGTTCATCGATGGTAAACATGTGAATATTTCAGGAAACATTCCAGTAACAAACTGAACTGGATTATCGATCGCTGCTGATTCTGGCTCTGTAATGAGTTTGCATTGCCTTTTTATTGCCTATATATATAAAGGAGCTGATTTAATGGATACTTCATAGACATAAATGAAGTGGACATAGTAACAGGGAGCAGCTGTCAGGTTATGGGATGGATGAGCAGCTTGTAGCAGATGTGTAGGTTGAGAGTGGAATTGATTTTCAGGGGGAAATCATGGTTCTTGTATCGGAGCAGTGTTACATTACGCCGCCGTCACTCAACTCCGAGCACATGAAGAAACGAAACAACCTCTGAGAAACAACCGTGTTCTGATCCACTGCTGCTCCTTCACGGAGCTCTGCACTTTCCCTTCCACCATGTTCTTCAGACCGTCTGAACTTTGAGCTTTAAATTCATCCACTTTGTCGAGTCCTGGAAAATTCATACGACGGAGAAACATCAGAAGTGTTCGGGGGATGTTCGAGGTTTGAAGATGTGATAAAAAAAACTACCGTAAAATTATAGAAACCATCTTTTAGTTTGGTCCGTGTCCCATCCATTAACATGGAGGAGGTGGAGTTTGTGACTGATACTGCAGGCGGATGATTTGGTTTCACTTTAGGGAGCTGCCATGTCATCCATCTTTGTTTACAGTCTATGGTTATTGGTTAAAGGGAAGTATTTGGACTAAATGTCCAGGAAGCAATGTATGTGTGTGTGTGTCTGTGTGTGTGTGTGTGTGTGTGTGAGTATGAGTTTGTGTTGGTGTGTGTTAGTGAGTGTGTGTGTGTGTGAGAGAGTGTGATGGATCTCTGCCATCACTCTGGAGTAGAACAGATGGGAGCCTGCAGTAGATTTTTCCTGCTCACATCAGGGAGAGTTCCTCTGCTGTTGGGGAACCCTGAACGCACACTGCTGATGTGTGTGTGTGTGTGTGTGTGTGTGTGTGTGTGTGTGTGTGTGTGTGTGTGTGTGTGTGTGTGTGTGTGTGTGTGTGTGTGTGTGTGTGAATCTGCAGCTGAGGAACAAACCCAACCCTCCTCCTGTTGTTTCTATGTGTTTCTCCTCTAAGTAATTTGTCATCTGTTTTCAGCATTTACAGATTTTGCAAATACAGATGTGATCGTTTGTCGCAGATCATTTTCTTCTTCTGTGGTTTTATTCACAACGTCAGCAGCGATCAGTCGACATCGACTTTGATCACGTCGGGCTCGGGGATGTGAGGGAGTTGAAAGTCTGATTCAAGAACATAAACACAGGTGATCTAAAATTCTACTTGAAGAAATCAACACCTTGAGACCAGTGGTTGATGAAACTCGACAGAACATTCAGCTCTGGACAAATGACATGTAGAGAAAACAGGGAGGAAAGAAACACAGGGACAGTCAGAAACACCAAAACTGCAGTTTTACCAACAAAATACTCCGTCTCTGTATTATTCATATCGGCTCTGAGTGAAACCTCCCAATTAGTTGTTGTGTTGAAAATTAAATAATGATGTAGACACTACAAGTACAATCACTACTACACATTTCTTACAGTGCACAGTTAGCTTTACTCTTGTATTTGTTATTAATTTATAAGCTAAATTAGCTCTTTACTTCTTTATAAATCTTTCTTTTTGTATTTTTCTTGTGTCAAGGAACATTTTAGATCCCATGTAAAGCACTTTGAATTCCCTCGCTGTTAAAATAAACTTACCTTGTCTAGCAAATTAATATTGTACAGTGATATCAGATATTACATCGTGAAGGATTTTTATTCTTGCATATACAAGTCTGCAGAACTCATATCTCCTTGTAATTTCAAATATAACTTCAGCCAATCTTTATTCTGGGAATCAAAGGGTCCTCACATCAATGTAAAAACACAAAACACCACTTGAACTAACCAGCAAATACTATTATCCATTATGTGAAGATTAGAGAAGCAGGCGTGTTCCCTCTTATCTGCAAAGACTCACAGATTCTGCTGAGTCACATTATGGTATCACTTCATCAGAATCTGCCACATGTTATGGTTCTGTAATTGAATCACAGACTCTTGGGCCTCTGCGACGTGGAGCAGCGTTTCACATTCGTTTCATTTATTTGACCGGCGAACAATTTCCATTTAAATGTTTGTGAACTGTAGAAGAGACTGAAATAAGAGTGCGTCAGAGGACGAGGGACATTCATGGATATAAATATAATCATAAAGTTGTAGAAAGCTAAACTTCTACAAAGTGCGGAGATACCTGAGCGTAAACTACTTACATTTTAAAACTGTAAATCAGTCAGAATACTAGTTTTAGTTTACAGACAGAGGAGAAGTTGTGGATCAGCACCTGAACAGAAACTGCATCTTCAATGTGTGTTTACAGGTTTTGAGCAGCACCACTGAGGAGCCTCCACAGAAAGTAAAGTTCAGGCGGACGGGATTTGTTTTTGCAGGTAATTCATCATAAATCAAATACGAGAATATATAGATAAAAGTCACATTGACCAGGAGAGCAATAACTTGAACTGTTGAAGTCTATCAAGCACAAGTCAGACTTCTACATTTTCATTTTGAAACACAACTTTACTACAGAACAGTCACACTGGTCAGGAGCCATTAAAATGAGAAGAGTGGAAACACTGCTGGTCCAGTTTCAGGTTTCATCCTTATAACTATGTATTCTTTTAAAAATGGCGTCAAACAAAAACGATCTATGTCCAAACAAGCGTTTTGGCTCCGTATCAGTCTCTATGTGGGCGGCTTTGGCTGAGGTGTAGAGTGGTCGTCCTCCAACCTGAAGGTCGGCGGTTCGATCCCCAGTCTGACCCATCTGCATGCCGAAGTGTCCTTGGGCAAGTTGCTGAACCCCGAATGGCCCCCCCATAGATGCACTGTATGAATGTGTGTGTGAATGGGTGAATATAAAACTGTACTGTAAAGAGCTTTGAGTGGTCATCAAGACTAGAAAAGCTCTATATAAATACAAAACCATTTAAAGCCATTATCCCAACACACGAGAAAACACATATCACGTGACCACACACAGAAACTATAGGCATATGTGTGTAAAAATAGGATCAAATATATATATATAACTAAATAAAAACGTGTTCTTGTAAAATGCTTCCAGCTTGATTGAAAACTGTAAAACCACCACATCAAGAAAGAGACTGATTCCTGGGATCCCTCATATCACATCACGGTTGTGTCGGCTCATAAAGACACAAACATAAAGTCAAGGACGTCTTCCCTCAGTCAAATACACTCCAGCCCGTCCTGTGTGTAATAACAAGCATCACAAACCCGGGCCGGGACAATCTGACATCATCGTAACGCCGGCTGAGTCAACGCAGATGACTGTGACTTCATCTAAACTGTGCGCTGCCCCACCTAAAGTGCCAATTGCCTTACGATATACATACGTGGAGCAGGAGGCATGTGACTAGTCATGCATCGTATTGGTCACGGAGCCCGGGATGGGGATCTCGACCGCGGCTCAGGCAGCGTCACCAATCGCTGTAAATGGGGTCCTGTGGGCACGGCTCCACGGTGTATCAAAGAGGCTTACATAACTTCCACTGGAGGGGGGGATTCATTTGTATCTCCTCCACATAAATAACCCACGACTGGATCAAATGTCACATTAAATGGCTGAGGTCGTGGAAAGCCTTGTTATTGATTTACACAGCCGGGGCGGCAAATGGAGGGTCGGGGGGGGGGGGTTAAGGGAGAGAGATTTTACAGTCCCAGACAATAAGCAAAACCCAGCACCCGGCAGGACAAGACAGGAGGGAGGGAGGCCGGGTGGGAGGCGGAGGGGGGGAGGCAGGGTGAGGAGAATGAAGGAAACAGGAAGCGACAGGAGGAGACAGAGGGGATATGAGGCCCTCGGCAGCCCCGGGGAGAAGCCGGGTCTGACTCACAGGTTGTTTCAGAGAGGAGCAGTGGGTTCTACGACAGGGTCAGAGCCGGCAGACGCTCGTCCACAGCCACTGCTTCCTCTCTCATCTCGTGCATCCCGGATTTAACAAATCAACTTCTGCGAATCAACCGGAAAACACTGACTAACCTGAAGTAAATGTGAATATCATGTATATGTCAGAGTATGGATCTTTGGACTGATAACAACCAGGAAGCCGTTTCCTAACTTTTCAAACCAGAATCCCCAAAAAAGAATGATGCAAGATGCAAAAGACGATCTTGGATGGAGCCAGATTGAAACCTTCTTTAACTGTAACTCCTTATTTTTTATATCTTTAATTATTTTACATCTTTCTCAATATTTTTTGTATTATTTCATGTTTTTCCCACTGATCTATCACTTTTATTATGTATCTTTTAAATGGCAATGATTTCATAGATGTCTTTCACACATTAATGTTAGTAAGAGGTACTCCAAAATGTGTAATTTTAAAGAGGGTAATTCTCCTGTGAGCATCAATAGATCAAATTATAATAAAAACTTTCTGGATCTGAACAATCCTTCTTGATTTCATTAGCTGCTTTGTTAATTTGTGTGTTTAAGTGTAAAACACAACTTGGACAATAACATGTCATCACCTCACCAGTACCAACAGCAATATGTCCTAGCCTTGCCTCTCTGTGTGAGTGTGTGTGTGTGTGTGTGTGTGTGTGTGTCTTTGTGTGTTATTCTTTTACCTTTTCTTTCCAAATATATCAAAGTTGAATAACTCCCTCCTTGAGAAGCCGGCCTCTGCCCCGGAGCCTCCAGTGGACGAGTGTGTGCAGGCTGGTGAGGATATGGGCTTCAGTGCAAAACAAATGAATTTCACTGCAGCAAATGTCATGTGTGTGAGATCTGCCAGGAGGCCAACCTGGATGTTGTGTAAGTGTGTGTGTGCGTGAATGCATGTGTGTGTGCATGTGTGTGTTATGGGGGGCTGGTGGTTTGCTGGCAGCAACAAAAGGGTATTTATCATAAAGCACCGGGACTGTTTCCTCCGTACAGCACAGAATAATCCAGCCTGCAGCAGCCACCATGATTACACATAACACACATCAGCACACAGGCATTCATGTACTGCTTCACCCGTTCACACACAAACACACACACACACACCGACACACACGTGCATGTACACTCGCACAAATCATACATATATATCCACCATCCCGGGGGTGTGAGAGGGGAGAGCTGCTGCACTTGGCCTGCGTCGTGAGGAATTGCTGGTGGCTGTGGGAAAGTGTGAGGCTGACACTGAAGGAACACACACATGTAGCTGATGTAGCTGCCTGCTCCTGTTCCCGCTGCAGAGTAAAATATATCTTCTGTTCAGAGCTCTAATTGATTTCTGTTCCTGCCGTGTAGCCTGCAGGGGTAAACAGGTTTAGTCTTTTCACTGCCCTGTGCCGGTGGGTGCATTAGAGAGACGCCGATCAATAGGAGAATTTTTGTGTTCATTAGTTGAACTACATTACTCACCTTCCCCCTGCAGGAGCCTCTGAACTCCCCACGTCCTCCCTGATATTATATACAAAGTTTATATAGAAAGCAGTTGGGGGGGGGGGGGGCAGGTGCATGTTGAATCGTTAGTGAGGAAGAGAAGCTGAAGTGTATGTCTCCACTGGCTCCATTAAAATCCTTGAATGTGCAGCTCTCTCCTGTGTCAGCCACTTGTTAAAGATTCAAACCATATTCTTTGTTCATCTCTTCTCACAGACTAACGATGGTTGGACTGGTTTTAGCTGCTTTCTTGAAGGAAGAGAATCCTAAATATGTATTAGTTTGGCCTACATCCCACTATGGAGCCACCAGATGGATCAACACGCTTTGGCTTCACATTTGGGGTTTACCTCTAAAACATAACAGCCCTGCCAGATGTGTGGGTTTGTGCTGAAGCACACGATGAGATGTGGGATGAGGAAATACTCAGATCACAGAGGATTAAGGTAAATTCATCCGTCCATTAGATAAACCACCTTGAGGGTGGCAGGGGAACACGTAACTTTCAAAACAGGGATTAAAACTGATCCAGAGTCAAACCGCTCAGATTGTTTTAGTTTTTTTCAAACAAAAAACATATGGATGAAGCCTCAGCGCCTTTCTGTTGCTTCCTTATTCCCATTTCTGTGTCTCCCACTGATGTTGTGATCTCACCACGTTGGCACAAACATTTCAGGCAAAGAAATAAAGTTTTACTGCTGAGCTGAATCACTGCCGCCCTGTTCCCTGTGTGCAGCGATGTAAACAACCCGAAGCGAACCAGCGTCTCCAGCCACATTTTACATTTAAATGACTTTTAAGACACGAACAAACACATTTAAATGAAGTCTTTGTTTCGAGCAGATTGATGCAGATTGTGTTGGGGGGGGGGGGGGGGGGGGGGGACATATTGATTGGCACAAGCCCCCGACTCGCCCTCAGATACATCCTCCCACTTCCTGAACATACACTACATGAGATCTGACAGATCCTCAATGATCTGATGCTTCATTGATTCACCACAGACACACAAACGCACACTCACACACAAGGCTGATAGCTTTTCTTTCTTTTGCAACTGGAGGATCTTTGAAGCATGAATGGTGGAGTGTGAGGGGGGTGGGGGAGTGGGGGGGCTGGGGGGGGGGGGGGGGATGAGTCCTTCCTGCTCAGTCTTTTCACTCTTTCTTTTTCCCCCTCATCCTTTCTTTCCCTCCGTCTTTCTGCTCCTCTCATGAATATAAAACGTGGAGTGCCTGCAATGCGCTTGGCTGCTGCCGCTGCAGAAGGTCTTAGCCATTAGGGAGAATAATCCGTGGCGATGAACTCCTGGCTTCTGCACCCCTCCGTAAGCTCCTCTCCGAGTGGCAGAGGTGGGCCGGGAAGAATGAAAGCCCCCATTATCAGCTGTTTGGCTGCGTGTGACTCACGGGCCGTGACTCATTATGCGCTGCAGAGAATCTGACCTATAAAAACCTAGTGACTTCTGTAAATGAGTCGACCTGTTTGTTTGAGACCACCTCTCCCTGATTCCTGGAATCAAACACGTGGCAACGCAAAAAAGCTCCGTGTGGAAATCGAACAATAACAAATTTGTCCAGGAGCGAGTGGCGTCACACCGGCGGTTTGAGAGCTGCCATTTTGAAGCCACCTGGTTCACATTTTGTTCTGCACCATCTTTGATTTTTTTTAGAACCAGAAGTTACCATATTTGGAAAGTGCACGCCCACATGCAACCTGCAGCCATTGGAAAGTACAAGCTGTCAATCACTAATGCATCCAGGAGTTATTGTCTATTTGACTCTAAATGTTACGATAATTTACTAAATGAACATCAGGCTGTTTTGAAGAAGACTTGAAACTAGAGAGTTATTTCGTTTTATGTAATTTTCCTACCGACTTCTATTGAAACAACCAGTGGAGTCGCCTTCTACTGGTCAGTCAAGAGAATACAGGTTTCAGGCCCTTCTGCATTTATTGGCTTCAATGTCGAGACTATGTCCTTTTCTATTGTCTCGTCTAAAGACGGGAAAGTCCGTCTGTCAGATGGACGCCTCATTGCTTTGGTCAAGGATGATCATAGATACAGATTCTGATCTGAAATGAACAAAACCTCTGTAGTGTCAAAGTTAAAGGTCCTTCACATGAGAGCAGATAAGTAGATCAAGGTTGACACAAGGAAAAACTTTCCAATTATTTCCTTTGGTAAGTTTGAGAGTATTATTTAACAGTTCTTTGACAGAGTCCACACGGCATCAAACCCACGTGCCTCTATAACCTCACACTTTCTCGACAGCTGGAGAGTATAACAGAGATTCATGACCACACAAGACAAAGCGGCGCTCTTCTCCCTCCCTCTGTTATTTTCTGTGTGTGAGAGCGGGGGTGGGGAGGTCGACCTGCATCCATCAGTATCGTCCACCAGGTGAGTGATCGCCACCAATTCTGCCCAAATCACTGGAAGCGGGTGGAGAAGGATGGGAGGATGATGAGGGAGGTGAAGAGCAGACATGGGACCCCCCGCTGTGGGCTTCATCCACGTTGATGAGACAAATCCTCCCATGTGTCCAGGTACTGCATGTGTTTGTGTGTGTGAGTGTGTGTGAGTGTGTGTGTTGCTGCTGCCATTCACCGCAGTCTTCCTCACCTTTACACACCCCAGCTTTCACACTCCTGTCCACAGAGGCGAGGACGCTCATATCAGCCTCGTTCTGACAACACGCTTCCCCGCGGACGCTCTTTTTTTCTGCTGACAGAACAAATGCCTGTGCTCTTGTGATTAAAGCTGCTGTCACTGGGTTTTCTTCAGAGACCTTCTTTCTGCCCCCCCCCCCCCCCCCCCCCCCCCACTCTCTTCTTCTTCCTCTCCTCCTCGTTCTCCTCCTCCTCCTCCTCTCAGCTCTTCTCTAATTTCCCAGCTCCATCACCAGAGGCTTCGATCGGGCTCGGGGAGAACAAGGAGAACCTGCAGGGGGACAAACACCGGTAACAGGCATGACGTGAGCTGAGGGCCGAGCACCGAGGGTAATGAAAGGTGTAGATCAGAGTGTGTGCCTTCTGCTATTTGTTCAATATGATCTCCACTTTCAAAAGAAAATAACAGTTTATCACAGCTTGGGACTTATTTATTGTAGTTTTTGTCGTTGTTTCTGTTTAGAGAGCACAATGTTCCCATGGTAAAGTCATTGGGTTGAATAAACACACTGGCATTGCAGCAGTGTGCAGCGCTATGAGTCCAACAGGCTGAGGAACACAAGACAGTTCACAAGCTAACATCTAAAAATCTTAACCTCTTAAAATCTGAAGTGAACGGGCTTGAAATTCTACCAATAATCCTTCTTCGCACAGATATATATAAATATATTTTTTTTCTTCTATATAATGGGACATTAACTCATTACAAGTATTATGTTCAATGCCCTCTGAGGTAGTTTTGTTAAACTGTAGAAGCTCATCTGAGGTTTTATCCACCGTTACCCTGATGATACTCTGCTTTATCCTCCTGATCACAATGGAGGCCTGATAGTGAAAATAGATCTGCTCCTGAATTAGAAACACACTGAGATGCTGGTCACTGACCTGACATGACAAGGAACTGGTGAATTCTGTACGACAGCAGAGAACCTTCGAGAAGACCTTCACATTTCACCTTCATAGCAAGCTAACATAACCATTAACATCCATTAAACCAATCAGAGCTGTACAGTATAATTTCCCAACAACCAGGACGTTGCGTTTAATGATGATAAAGATGATTAAATATTGGTCCTTTATTTTTTGTCTTTTATTTTGTAGTTGCTCATGATAATGGAAAGTATTAAATTTGAAATTTTAACTTAAAAAATCTAAAATGGTTAAGCTTAACACTATTTCAATTTATCACGTAATGGAAAAAAAATAATTAGCAAAATGAAAAGGGAAACACAATCTAATTGCAATCTTAAAATAATGAAGTTAATTTGTACCGTAACACTCATGTAACAGCTTCAACAGTAACACTATAATCTTAGTCTTTTATTTAAGGGCTTCTCTGTGCAGGATGATAATGAGACATTATATTTCCTCCACTTCCTTCATCTAGAGTGATGCAAATGAGGGAAAAACCTGAATCACGGCGAGCCTGTCCTTTTGAGAGATTGCGCGATATATATATATATATATATAAACGATAAATTTGACACCATAAATATTTGTGACAGTCTAAGCAGGGTTGCTCTACGAGCTCGCTGTGCAACGCAGTTCATCTCTGAATACATCCCTCTCACAGCAGCACAGTGTGAAGCATATCAGCCGGCTCCACACACACAGAGCAGCACGTATGTTTATTCTAACAGGGAGAGCAACGTGTTTCCCCGAGAGAATCAAATTCTACTGCGCTGTGGTCAATAGATTACATTCAGTGACAGGCCGGCTCTATTGCATGATGAATTGTTCCGCATTACATTTCCAGTTTCGGTCTATCAGGGTTGTTAGTCCTATTAAAGTGAGCTGAGCTGCACAAACAACAACGGGCAGGCCTGCTATTCCAAACGTAGAGGAAAAATAATGTTGCCTTATCTAATTATTCAAATGCAGCTTTAACTATGTGTGTTTGGCTGTTTGACTAATATTGACTAATGGTGCTTTTCCACAATACAAGTGGAGAAATGTGCTGTTGGATCGGCAGAAAGAACGCTTGTGTTCCCAGGAGTCCACAGGGTCTCCGGTGCGTCCATGCTCGGGTCCACAAATTACAAGAGTGCCCAATAAACTGCAGAGCATATACAATTATGCCAATTAGACCATTTCACACTTTTAAAGTGAACATTTGAAATGGTTTATTTATTTCCTGCCGCGCTCTGCAGAGCATAAATATCATAAAATCAGGTCCAGGCTATTTCAATGTAATGCAGTGTAATTCTAATTAAATGGTGATTCTAAGAAAAGCTTTTGTAATCACAACTTCTCGTTTATTTACTCTAATTGTAGTTGTATGATTGCAGGTTGTTCTCAATGAAAAACTATATTTTTTGCTACTAAATTTAGAAGAGAGAGAAGAAGAAGGAGTAGGTCTGGTCCCTTTTTATAGACATATATAATATCATAAACTACAGCGTGTCATTGGGTTTAACAGGCTGACATTAACAGAGGTTCTCAAGCTGTCGGAGCAGGTGAAAGAAAGAACTCCAACGAGAAAAGTAAAAATATTGAGGAGGAACCTCGGGGAAATCTATTTGAAGACAAATCATCATTCCTCAGACAGACGTGAGTGCGATAGAGACCATGGAGGGAAGTGGCTCCTCGTAAATATCATATCTCACGTCAGGCGGATGTAAATCTTGATGACTGCAGAAAACTGTGCAACTGGGAGGCAAAGCTCCAGAGCCATACTGCAGCCAGCCACCAGGGGGCGTTGTCTCGTCCATCTTTATAAATATCACATGGCTCTGGGGCTTCACTCGTTAGTTTAGATTAAACACTGTTAATGTTAGAAGATCTGAGGACAAACCTAAAAAACATCCACCAGTCCCGTCCAATAAGCTCCACCTCTCTAGGTCCTCATTGGCTCAACAGGAGCTGGAGGACCAACGATTGGCTGTTAGAAAATCCAGATTGAGCAATAAAACAAGACCCACGATCACCGAGCTGAGCCTTCGAGCCACAAGGCCGCGCGTCACGTTTTCATATCCACCACCGCTCTGAGGCTCAGGGTTGAACCGACACACTGTTATTTTCTAAATGATGACCCAGGCGGTGAAGGGCAGGTCCTGTGACATCACTCGGACGGATGGTGCCTCCGCCCTGTTAGCGATACAATAGCTGAGGGTTCAGGACGCCCTTCAGGACAGATGGGCGCGTCCCGCCTACCTTCGCTTACAGTCGAGCTATGTATCAAATCTGACATCGCAGATTAAAACACCTTCCTCTGACGTCCACAGCTCACAGTGCCCCCCCCCCCCCCCCCCCCGCCCCCATTTACTTGACTGAAGGTTTGTTTGAAAAGACTGAAAGATGTGAAATCACAATAGACTGATGAAACATAATATTCAGAGCAGACGGGCCATGATTTGTAAAACCAGCCAAATTAATGGTATAATTAAAAAGTAGAAAGGACAGAGCTCGGAGGGTCTGGAGCGATCGGCTGATTCAGGCGTTTCTTTTAAGTCTCTTTTTAAAACAAACTTATTTAAACATTCGCTGATTCAATGCGAATTAAAATTTTCTTTGAACTGTCTTTTTTGATCATTTATAACGATAAGGAGGGGGAACAGGAAAAAAACACTTCTTCAAAATGCAAACAAAGACAAATCAATATAAAACAACGTCCAAACACAAAAAGTCTCACAATCATGACACATTGTTGATACTGAATTATTGCTGCTTTAAATTAAACTTAAACATCTTCTACATTTCCCCCCTTCTCTAACTTCCCTACTTAGTTTCACTCAATGATTATTTTGCATTTGCATTTTTATCATTAACAGTATTTGAATTTGAGGCAATAGTTTTTAAGTCAGAGGACTTTCTACATCTCTGACTTCACCATATAATTTAAAATATTGAGACACAATAACTGCTGTTAATGTTGATCTGGATCGAAACAACAGCAAACACCGCCAGTATCCAGATCACTGCTCTGAGAGACACACAAACACAAACACACAGCAACACAAATACTTTTTCATCTGCACACAAACAGGAGTGCGTGGGCTGTTTTATTTATACCAGCTGATTAACCCGTACACCACAGTCTGATTCCACATTCATTTGCCTAATTAATTGCTTTACAGTCGGTGTAATTATAAATATTTAGTGCCGCTTCACAGAAGGGATGAGTTCATATCTAAAAATATTCACAATGGACTCGGACTGAATTGGACGTCATCTGTACTTTTAATTTAAATCACTGAAACACTGTCTGATCCGTGTGTGAGTGTCGGTGAATAGAAGTGTATAAAGAGGAGTTACCTCCAAGTCTAAACCAACACCGTTAATTAGCCAAATCAATGAGAAGCGCCTAACAGTCTCATTAGGGTTTTAATAATGCACAATGAGACAATTAAATATTAATTACCATTTCATTAAGTGCTTATTTATCTGGTGAAGCAGCGGCAACCGCATGCATTTTTAAACAGGACTTTTAAATGGGAATTAGAAAATTACCCTATAGGAATGTAGAAAATGCCTTTCAGGGTTAGCTCATTTAATAACCTTCACGTATTATGAACTGGGATCACTGGGAACAGACTGTGTTACTTATCAGGAGCAAGTGAGACGTGCAGCAGCAGCAATGACTCATACACTCCCAGGCCAGAGAGGAGAGCTGTCAACAGGTGAACTTAAATGTGAAATATACTTATTAATATCTTGTACCTTAGTGAAAAATGACAAAGACATTTATAGACTTACAGGATATAGAACCTCATTATTAGTTCAGACAGAGCAGGTGATTCAAATTAGAGGCTGCAGGAGAAAAACCCTATGAAATATCCAATAAAAACCTGCACAGATATATTCAGCACTTCACAGAGACAAGAACACATAAACACATCCTCACAAATTAAGTTTTAGTGAAGTTAGAACAATCAATTTCTTTTTTAGGACCAGGATATATACGCTATAGCTGCATGTTGGAGAAATCCCTCAACAAGGGACTAAACCTCAACAGCCATAAGAATGTATTTATATACAGAAAGAAGTGGGTGTGTGTTATTACTTTTCTGTTTTTGTCGTCCGGCAGGTTTCTGATCATAAATCAAAGGACTGGACAAAAAGAAATTTGGACCTGGAGGTGACGGATGAAAAATCAAGGGTTAAACCTAAGTTGAATGTGATTGACCGAACTAGGAGACATGGCAACCCGTTCAAAACCGTTTTCAGCTCTACCTCTGGAGAACTGGGTTCGAACTTATTTTTTTCTTTCGCATGCAGCAGGAGATTCTCCGCTCAGACGCGTTCACAACAAAACACAAATCACCGAAAACCATCCTGACATCTTGGCCAGAGGAAGTTCACAGAATGTCCTAAAGCCCCTCAGGAGAAGGTCCAGAGATGATTCATGTGTGAAACCAGTTCAACAGTGACCAGGACAGGAGCCATCCATCCATTCAACATGGCCCCTTCAACTGATGGATAGAAAAGAAGTTCTACACCGGCTGTTTGTGAGAAGTAAGAACTGACTCCAGTAAAACACATACACGCTGATCTGGTTTCAGCCCAGTTTGTATGAGTATTATTAATATTAACGTTAGTATTAATAGGATTAGAGGGAGAGACGTTTCAGTTGAGGCCAGCTTCATGTAATTTAAATCCTGCTCCAGTGGCTCGAAGCATGAATAACGTTTGATGGTAAAAAGTGAATATTTGTCTTCGAGTGGAAAACCGGAGCCAGTAGAGAGAAAGGGAGAGAGAGAGAGAGAGAGAGAGAGAGAGAGAGAGAGAGAGGGAGACACTCAACTTTACATATTCCTCTATTAATAGAAAATGGGCAACATGCCATCCCTGTCGAAACGACAAAGTTTTCTGTCTCTCAACGTTTCTCCGTCACCTGCCTCCCCCCCATCCGCTGCCCCTTGTGGACACAGCTGGTGTGTAATTGGTCGCTCTGCGCTAAGCCCCGGTGTGATTGGTGGATGTGACACGCGGCCCCGGGCCTCAGTGATCTCAGTGACACCTGCGTTTCACACAAGACGACAGTCAGAGACAGCGACGCAGCGTGGCGTCCATTAATTATAAAGACACGTCCTAACAGATTTCACAATCAGCGCATCACATTCGCTCTCGCTGACCTAAAAATAGCTCTTGGGGGGGAATCTGGAAAGTCAAGAAGATGCTCAGTGAGTAAAAGCTCGTCTCTGGACTCTTATTCTCTTTAAGCTGTGGAGTAAATGAAACACACACATGCTCTGGAAGTTAAATAACTGTCAATCAATATCTGTACCGCAGTTTTTCTTTTACAAAACAGGGCCAAGACTCCAGTGAATGCCTGCAAGACACCGAGCTTTCACTTTATGCAGCTCGAGCCATAAATAGAAACATGCCACCCCCTGTAGGCTAAAGTCCTCCCCCCCACCACCCCTTTAAATTCAAGGCTGGCCTAATCCCTCACTGAGCTGCGAGTTGAAATCTCACTGGAAGGGAGCGAGCGCTTTGATCCTCCTCGACGACAGAGGCTGTGACGCTCGACTCGTGGGCTCCTCCTCACACATTGTGTCCTGCTGGAGGGATTCGTCAAATTCGTCTTCTATGTCTGTTCAGCAGTTTGACTTTGTAAATACTGTGGAAGAAAAGACAATGCGTGTGTTTGTCCATTCAAACAAATAGATCCAATGCAGTTGAAATCCACAGTGTAGTGTTAGGGCAACGTTGAAGACAAAAATAATGAGATATTTCGAGAATAACGTCAGAATGTTACAAGATTGAGATTTATAAGGTCGTAAAATTAGGAGAATGTAGTTTTACTCTCATGAGAATGAGATTGTTATTTTACTGGACTCAAGAAAACAAGGAAATAAGCAGCAAGGAGAATTCGAAATGCCGGAGTTTGAATCCATCTGGATGCAAAACTCTCCTTTTGAATATCGTGCAGATGGAACTTCATACTTGATGTCCTCAACAAAAGAGTCCTTGTTGGTCTTTCTGCAGAATAAACACAACTTCTTACACAATCTTGTCAACGTCCTGATACTTATGATAGTATAGTGTTTTGTTATTTGTGAAACCTACAAAACTTCACAAGATCCTCCATCATATTCCTTATTGGAAACACAGATGATAGACTGATATTCTGATACCCCCCCCCCCCCCCCCCCCCCCGAAAATGACACATAGCCTAAAATTAAAATTTTATTCTTGAAATATTACCAATTTATTCTTGGAATCTAAAAGTGGCCCTGAAACAGACATACAGACAGACTGAGGTGTTTATGTTGCATTCACACAGAGGAGGAGTGGGGGGGGGGGTCTACTAATCAGAAAGTCTGTTCGATCTGTGGCTCCTCCACAGATTCTTCCAAATGGTCCCGGACAAAAAAACAGCATAAACAAGCAGTTAAAGGGCGAAAAGACCAGAAAAGACCTTTATAAATACAGTTCATTTACCATCTGAGATGTAGATAAAGATAGATTGAGTCACGACTTTGGGCAAAAAGTAAAAATAGCTGCCACATAATCTTGTATTTTCTAAAATAATGAGCACAACTGGAGGCTGAATTAGCCAAGTTAGCAGCAGAACTGAAACTGTGCTGCCGCTCTACGCATGAGCTCGAAGAGGAAGAAACAGGTCAGTAATAAATCTTGTGTTATTCTGAGGCAAATTTGTGATGTTTGTCTGTATGAAAATGATTAACTTTACGAATGCCGCCTGAAGCAGCGTATTTTAATTACCACAGCTGCTTTAAATAAACCAGCGCGGTGCACGAATCTCTGCTGCCGCCGCTTTGCCTCAGCTCCAGGATGACTGGTCCTGAAACAAGTGTTTTCTTTCTCTTCCTCCCGTTTTGTTCTAAACAAAAACCTCCGATTCGACAATGACTAAATACTTCAGTCATATTAATGTGATTATTATGGGGAGTCAATTAATTACATGCAGCCTATTTAATCAGTTTAGCAAGAAAAACAACAATTACAAACCAAAGCAGATGAGCTGCACATGCGGATACTATATGAATCACTGTCCTCCGAAATAACAATTAGTGTACATCAGTGCATCGCGGTGACGTTTTTAATTATCGCTAATGCAGATTCTGTGCGAATGGATTCATCTTTGGCAGCAGATTCATGTGTTGGATAATAATGTTCTCATTTTGTGACTCTACACTTTGTGCACAGAGCCATTAGCTGGTTGTTTGGACAGAGCAGTGAGGACAGTGAGGACAGTCGTCTCCATTATCACAGTGTGTGTGAGCCAGAGTGGACAGACAACAGTGTGTATGGGAGACAATGTTTGAACTATTTGGTCCATATGTCAATCAAGAATCACATCTGGAGGCAATTGTAGTTTTCTGATTCATCCAAAATGTTTCCAACGTGGTTCAAACCCAGAGAAATGCACAAGTTATAAGGACGTTTACTTGTAGACGCCTTTTGATTTCATCATTTCCTCTTTACCTGTCTCTGATCCGCGTAATGTTTGTTTGTGGTGTAACAAGAATGACATGTAAATACATGACCTCATCCGTGAACATAATTTGTACCTGAAATCCAGGTAAAGCAGACGCCAACATTTCCTACTTGTGTCTTCGAGGCGACTGGCCAATCAGAGGCGACTGGGCTTCATCAGGAGGCGGGCCTTAAAGAGTCAGGAGCTAAAGTGTTTCAGACAGAGGCTGAAGAGAGGAGCTGCAGCGATGGACAGTGTGAAATAATTACACTACTTAAAATGATTAATGAGCTGGATACGTCTCCTTTAAAGGGAAACTCCAACAATATTACACAACAATAACTTCAGTTTACTCATCATGGAGCTCCTCAAGTCTCAAAATTACCCTGATTATGTCACAGAATGAGTTTATCTGCTCGGAGAATACAAACTCATAACCGCATCTGCATCGCAAACTGGAGACACTTATTTTGGAAATATAGAAAAATATAACTGCAGCATCAACAACAGGAGATTGGTGATTACCATGAGGAGTCAAGATTATTCTAAAGATATAAAATTCCAACCAAAACCAGTGTTGTTACGTTTTGCTTCATAATTTCAAATTAAGTAAGATTCTACAGAAATACACACTTCAGCTGACGGAGCATTTCTGCCGCTACGTATAGAAAAACATCTCACAAAGTGACGCACAGTCACACACCGATGGTTCCTTGTTCCTCTACTGGTCACACACAAACTCTCTAACATGAACACTTCATCTCATCCACACACACAATCCAGTCATCTTCATCCAGCCCTGACTCAATCTGAGGGGAAGGGAAGCAGGGCGGCAGACATGGAGGGTTGGTGTCAAGTTGTCCTCGGCTCCAGACAAACGTCCTCTGCTTCACCGAGCGGCTGAACCCGCTCTGCTGCCTGCTGTGTGTGTGCTCATATATATATTACAGTTTGTGTTCACAGATCGCCAGACTGTGTTATATATTAAATATTAAGCATTCAGCTATCAGGCGGAATGTGTTGGAGCCGGGCAGAAATACTACGAGCCTTCAAACTTCATTTATATCAAAATGCACTCAGCTCGCTGGTATACAATATGTAGCTCGTGTTGAATGCGTATGAAAGCAGATGGAGGGACGTAAAAACCAGTGTTTCAAACTGTCACACTTAGGGTTTGGTGTAAATTCACGTTTTATTGTGTTCTGGCAATCTCCTCCGCCAACAGCATATGGAAGAGTGAGCATTATGTCCCCTTCGCTCCATTTATGAAGATCATCCGGCTCTTTGGCAAAAGCTTGACAGTGGATGAAAGTCGGGGTAAAATCAGGCCGACACCACAAAACATTTGGCTGCTTTGGCTCGATGGAGGCATTATCATCAAAGATCCATGCTCATATTAAAATGCTGTAAATGCTCGAGTGAATGCTCGTCAGGACACGTGTCACAGGTATCACTTCTTCTAGTAACTTTCTGGAGAGAAGTAAAAAGAAAAGTCTAGTTTCTAAAATTGTAAATAAAGCATACATAAATAAAGACACATCTTCACTCCCAGATTGTGCTTTTGACATAATTAGGGGCCAGAGTTTAAGCATTAGTGATCAGAATGTGGAGCTGCGGTAACAAGGGCCCGTCAATACACACTGTCGACCAATCACAAGCCGGTCTCAGCTGTCAGAAAGAACTTCCTAAAGAACTTCCTAAAATGAAGGAAATCCTCTTTGAGAAAAAAAAATTGTTTCACACATTTTTAATCTGCTAACATGGAGGAGGCAGGGCTTATGAACCATACTACCGCCAGCCACCAGGGGGCGATGAAGATGATTTGGCAGCTGTAGCTGTCATGTGTCTATACATTCTATTTGCCTACTGTTCTATAACCATTGAAGGATTTCAACCTGAGATCAAACCTCAATCTATGATCCGCTAATACCACGGTTGAATTTCTGTTGTGTCTTTATGTGCTGTGCTGTGTTTTCTCCTTTATGACCACAACCGTGTGGTGTGACATCAACTGAAGCCTGAATTACACGAGTGAGGTGAGAGAGCGAGACAGGCTCATCCATCACGGCACAGACGCCAGGCACTTTGAATTGGCAGCTGTCTCCTTTCGGGCGCTCTGACGACTCAGGAGACTCGTTTGAAATTACGATGCAAAGAGTCGGAGCTGCCAAGTTTCCAAGTCACACCCAAGAAAATCAAACAACCTTTTCACACCTTTTGTTAATGCTCCCATATAACGGTTGTTCCATTTAAATCTGTGTTGAGCTTTCTGGAAGAAAACATAATTATCTTTTAATAGTTATGTCAGGTTAATAAGACCATCTTCACTTTTACAGTCATGACGCTTGTGCTGCTTTGAGACCTGCACCAAAGTCCAGATGTTTTCCAGAGGAGCTGTACGTGCGAATGCAAATGTTTTCCAGAACTTTACTTTTCAACCTTCTCCTGCTGTGTTCTTCATATCAGTATTACACACTTTTCCAGAGGTCCAACTTAAAGCTGTAATAACCTATTTATTGATACTTTAAGGGCAGAGAAACAAGAGCAAGAAAGACAAAATGCTAACTAAAGACGGCTTTGTTAATTTCTAATATGATAGCAAGTACGTTATGCCTCAATATAATCCAGATGTGATTAAAAACCCTTTTTCCAGTGCAGGGGTATTAGTTCCTACAACCACAGTTAATCAGCTGACTATCCACAAACACACAGAGCACTCCCCTGAAAGGACTTCACACAAGACAGAGGCTTTATTCTCTTAATAAAAACTCTAAATCATGTTGTAATTCACGGCTCTTCATCCCCCACACTGATTATGTGGTGAGGGATCAGATAAACATCAGCCTGCTGCACTCTGCATGGCTGAATGTGTGGAAGGGGCTGGAACCAGTCACTTTAATGAGTGCATATGGTTGATGTCAGTGTAATTTCAGTGGATTCAGATGTCGTTATCTCCGGGGACCGGCCATTTTCACTCAATTTTGGTTTCCCATTAATCCTTTCAGAAAAATATGTGCATGTGTTACATGAGCAACCTTCCTCGGCATCATTTTCTATCTGCAGTTTGGTGCTCCACTGTTTTATTTTGCTGGGAGTAGCTGCCTGCTGCATCTGTAAACATGTTTATGATTTTTCAGACCGGAGCAAACAGTAAATGATTCAAATGTTTCCCCATAAAAGAGGCTGTGAGAGGATAAAAAGCTCTGAAGTGGAGAACAGGTAACACCCAGTGTATTTCATTATAACTGGCTTTGAAGAAAAAGTTTTAACGTTCACCAATTTCTGAAAAACTGTATTTTTACGAAACAAATTAAAATACTTTCACACAAGAATGAAAAAGTTTTCACATTCACATAGGCGGGACCGAGCGGGAACTTTCTGCCTTTAAGTTTTGATTCACTGTAATGAATATTGCAACGCATGAATAGTACCAATTAAAAATCATACATTTCGGTCAGAATACGCAATTAACAATAATTCTGTGTAATTGTTTTGCTGCTAATTATCTAGATCCGAAATATGACTGTGGATTTATACAGCCGGTGGTTGTTCTTCACGGTTTTCTTCATGACCAGAGTAAGAGTAAGATTAATGGGTCCTGAGATGTGAGCACAGTTTCTAATTTAGGAGCTGTCTGGCTTTTTAATATTCCTATTCAGGTCATCAATTTCAATGATTAGACTCTTTCTGGAAAGTTTCTCTGCAGATGCACCACCCCAAAAAAAAAAAAAATGGCATTTTAAAAAAGAGGAAAGCATTGACTGCTTGTGCCACAAAACAAGGTTCAGAGTTTTTCCCAGCAGTGACGGAGCGTCTAAGATCCATGGCTGCACTCCGCCACTGTGCTGAAGCTGCGGGTTATAACCTGATAAAGCTTAAAACTTTAACTCAGTGCCATCAGTCAAGAGCACAGACTGAATACAAAGATGGACGACACGTCTCCACTTCCTCCCGTTGAGCTAAAATATCCTGGATATGGTGCTTTGCTCTTTTGACCTCATTTGGAGCCAGAGTCTAAGCCACAGTGGTCTTGGAGCGGAGCCACAGGATCGAGGTCACGCTGATACTTCACTTTTTAGTTTGGCTCATGTCCCATCTGCTAACACGAATTATACTAGAGCACACCAGCAGGGGGCGATCAAGCTGTTTTGGCTTCACTTTAACAGAGCTTTCGTGTTACTGTAAGCTAAAATATCAGGGATACAGGTGCCACCTTTTGGATCCATAATCTGTGATAGTGTTCGTGGATCAAGGTCCCACCAATAGAAACTGCTGAACCGATCATGAATCCGTTTCTATTGCATTGAATAACTAAATCACACCAAACTTATCTGACACATTAACACTTATAACGTGAACTTTCACTTTTTAGGTCCGTCCATGTCCAGTCTGCTAACATGGAGGAGGTTGTATTTAGGGGAGGCAGCCATGTCATACATCTTTATACACAGTCCATATACTGATACAAGATAGCTTCAATGCAAACTGTGATGAACCTAAATCATCCTTTAAGATTTTTAACACTTATTTTGATCTATTTCATACTTGATGCAAATTTTAAAAAATCAAATCCTAAACTCATCTTCCTCAGCTCTTCACCCTGAGAGCTGCATCACTCTGAGGTTTATTTTCCAGAGAACACATTCATGTTTCTGAATGATGGGAAAAGAAAATACTCCAGTGCAGCATATGGCTTTGTTTAAAAAATAAAAAAAAGAGCCCACTTTGTTTGAAATGGGCAGACGGAGAGATGCAACCCTGAAAACAAAGCCAAGTCCTCCGAGGCAAACCAACAGGAAATGTGGGTCAGTACAAGTAAAGCACATAATAGCTGAGGAAAACAGCATGGGGGGGGGGGGGGGGGGGGGATCATACACCAGCTGATGTATTCCCTCCATGCGGGCGTTTTTCTTTTTTTAAACCCTTAAAAAATCATTCCGGTTCCTTCATTAGTTCCCTCATTTTAAAAATTCCAGCCTCATTTTTCCGTCGGTGATTGGGAAAAATCTCCATGTGAGATCCTGGTATCTCCGGCAGTAATTGCCCCGGCAGCCCGGCAGATGTGCTTTAAAGTGCTAATGCAGAAGTGCAGAGGGCTGAGTTGTTACATGAGGAATGTGCGCTGGAGTCAGCACATCCAGTCTGATAACAAGCCCACTGCAAAGTCAGGGAAAAGTCAATCAATGTTGTTTAGCGAAAACTTTGAGAACTTCCAATGAGTGGCAGCAGAGGAGGGATTCGAGAGGAGAAGTGTAGAATCCCCCCGGGTGGTGATGTGTTGGCCGAGCAGCTGATGGAGAGTCGGGGTCATTTTTAAGAGCAGAGCAAAAGAGAAAAAAGAGGATTGAAGGTGAACACGCCGGCAGATGCTGAAGGTATGTAAAATAAAGCCCCCCCGCTGGCCTAAGTGCAGGACCTGTCCAGAGACACGCTGGATGGTTTCTTCCTGAGCCTCATTTGATCACATCATCTATCACATCATCAAATAAACGCTGTGGCCTCATCCATCCATCATCCCAGCCGGTCGTTGGCTAAAGCTCACACCGGCCTTTTCTTTAAAGGCCGTCCAACTTGAAACGCTGCGTGCGTCTGAACCGTTATCGATTCAGCGCCAGGAGAAACACAAGCTCCTGCATTAATGATCAGCCAATGGAAAGGGCCTTGCCATGTGACCTTGTGTGTGTGTGTGTGTGTGGAGCTGGTTTTTAAACGTGCTGACACACAAACATTATGCATTTCCCTAAAGAAGGTGGGGTTCTTCTTGCCTTGATGGGGAAACGCACAAACCAGAAATACATCGTGGTTGAGATGAATCACAAAGATTGGTGCCAGGGGAAAACCTTGTGGCAGAAGGTCACCTCACCCCTCCTCCTTAACACCCACATCACACTTAGCATCATTATTATAGCTCAATCTGTGTATAGCCCATACGCTGTAAGAATATGGCGTAGCTACCCGTGCAGGTGTAAATAAACTGTATAAAGCAAAGCATTATTCAGCCATGGAGTAAGTCTCACCACAAACAAATTCATGAAACACGCACATTAACATACACTTAACCACAATCAAATAAACACAGACAAGAGCACAACGAACCCAGAGGCTTTTGGGTAACGCACACATTTCGAGGAGCGTTCAAATTAGGACAGTGGAGTCGTGCAGCTGAGACGTAATCAGTCCACAGACGCAGCTTAGAGACGATGAGACCCCTCGAAATTCAGACACAGCTTTTATTTATCCATCTTTTGTTCCTGCAATTTCCAAGCAGTCTGTGTTTTGGCAGGAAATCCTGTTAAATCCGAGGGGATGCTATCTGTGGCATAACAATGAGCCAGTATCACCATCGGTTGGAGTCACAGTTCAAAATTCCATAATTTGTTACCACTTTACATAGATAGTGGAAGTGCACCTTTTGAAATTGAGTGCAATTTAACGTGGCCTGGCCTCGAACCTGCAGCGACTGATTAGTCAAGGTCATAATTCAACAGACGTGAAGAACTTAATTTTTAGCTGATTAAATGTGTCTATAAAAGCTGATGAGATACTGAACAAAAATCTGAGTCCTGGAACCAGTTTGCACCTGATTGAAAATAAAAACTGGGGGAAGTGACGACAAATAATCTTGATCACCCCCTGGTGGCTGGCTGCAGTACATCACATAAAACAGGCCTCCTCCATGTCCGCAGATGGGACATGGACCAAAAAAATGATCTCCTATAACTCTGCCTTGCCCCATTGTGCTGATGTATGATAGGAGCCCGCCCTCCCGGTTCAAACTGGCAAATCAGGTCAAGACTCTGTACCGAGGTCACCTGGAAATTTCACAAAACATTTATATTCTTAAATTGCCGTCAGTTCAAATCAGTTCACTGCTCAGCTAAGACATTAAAAATTGAATAATTTATTCATATCTAATTTGCTTCATATACTTTCTGGTCCACGGTTCAGATTGTGTCTGTAATGGGTTTCATTATTCAACACTTCAAATGAATCACTGCAATTAAATGATCTGCTCCTGAACTGACGTGGAACCCTCAGACGGCTCTTCTGCTCGGTGGGTCGAGGAGGTTGATGGTGCGGCCGCCCACACAGCAGGTCACTGGTTCAACTCCTCTGTTGTGTGTCCTTTCCAAATGAATCTTTAAAACAGAAAACTTAAAAGATATTGTTTATTATAAATTCTGTAACAGGAATTAAGAACTAATATCACTTGAGGTAATGGCATTGAAAACAAGAGGATATGACATGTCCACTGACCATAATCTGAAATCTGTCCAGAATGTTCTGATTCTTGACACAAATCCCTGTCATACACATCTCTGTGAAGTCGAGGGACACGATCTTTCATCGAATATCTGTTGTCTACTCCAAAGGCCCCAAAATATCAATTGTCGCCCCAAGAGGCAAAGTTGTCATCAGTCGAAAGCCGATGGGCGAACATCACATCCTCTGTGCTCTTGGCTTCAGCCTTGCAGTCATTTCCTCAAACAGCAGTTATGTCAGTGCAGGAAACGATTGAAAGATCAGTTCATCACAATTAAAAACACGCAGAGTATTTGCCCGATCAAACGCGGGGGCTCCAGACAGACGGGGTTTCTCTTGGACTCATTACCCTGCTCACAATCAATCTCGCCTCATTTCTGTCAGAAGCCTCCTAACCTCTGATCAGCTGCTCTCTGAAGCTCATCTTCCTGGAAGAGAAACAGCAGCGCAGAGAAGCAGCTCTCAGAGGACGACACAGACACAGACTAATTAGAAGCTAATTAGCTCAAACTGCTGCACTAAAAATGTCAACAGCGTGTTTAACCAGCACATTAGACTGGCGGTCCAAAAACAACAGAAACACACAAAACAGGGAGAGAGACTGAACTGATTCTGGGACAGTGAGAATCACATGACGTCCATTTCTCTCTCTTCTCTCGTCTTTCCATTTCTCTCCCCCATCCTCTCGACCCGGGTGGAGGTTGGCAGAATTAATGAGCGGCTAAATTCATGACGGAAAAGTTATGAATAATGTTTACGTATTAATCATTCATGGTGGCCAGCCAAGCACATAGACCACTGCTCCCCTGGAAATTACCGGCTCACCTCAACAACATAAATTATCCATTAGATTCCAATCAACCGTCGCGGCGCAGCCAACGATATCTGCAGAAAAATACAGATGCCTGCACAGTCCAGTGTGTGCGATCAGCAGGGGAGTGTGCGACGCCGATGTATCACTGACAGCTCACACGGTGAAGATGCAGCTGTTCTACCACCCGATCCATCATCTGTGTTTTGGTTTCAGAATCAAGCTGCGGTGTGACGGGCAAGCAAACAACCAGAAATCACAGTTATAGTAATAAAAATATCTTTATATAGCACCTTTTTAAAAACAGTGGTGACAAAGTGCTTCACAAAGACGAGGAATACAAATAAAATGCAAAAAATGTCATTTAAAAGACATCAAATGTTATAAAACAACATAATTAACAAGCAGTGGCTTATTTACAATGTTAACATGGAGGAGGCAGGGTTTATGACCTATCCTGCAGCCGGCCAACAGGGGGCGATCCAGATGTTGGACTGTTCTGATAATCGGAGCGATATTAAACATCTTCAATCAATAAGTGTTTATATTTAACAATATATTTAAAACCTCACTGGCTTCGTGTGGGAGACGCAACTAAATAAATAGTTTGAATTCAATTCCTCCAAGAAACAAGAAATGTTTGCTTGTGCTTCCTGTGTTCAAACCACTTGAATCCCTCAGAGTCTGAGGCAGTTTCTGTGTTTACTGTTAAAAACGAGGGGAACTCAGATCCACTCCGACTCCTTGACAGAGCAATTTGAACAGCGAATCGTCTGAATCATCACCTGAGTGGGACTCAGAGGGAGAGACAGAAGTCAAAAGGACAGGCCGGGCTGAGAATCCTCGCTCTTCTTAAACGCTATTGGTCCGGGCGACGAAACGCTGCGGAAAGCCAGCACAATAATTAGTTTCACAGGAGCAGTGTGTTTAAGAATGATAAGCTTTGCTTTGGGTGAAGTGGAGTCAGCAGATGAGTGTAGCTGCTTGTTATCTGCGCGGAGCAGAGGCAGAGGAGTACACTGCTGTAATAACTTTGAGAGACAGAGGTGAGGGGGAGGAGGGAGGCTGCGGGAGGCTGAACGATAAAACCAAGTTGAGATGAGGATCTGCAGCACGTTCTCCCTCAAATGCCGCTTTTAGTTTGGATCAGTACATTTGTAATGGCCCCTTATGCTAATGACGGGAGCCCAGCATGCTGGCGTTGGCCTTTTAAAGCGACTCGGCTCTGTACAACCAGAGGCTTTCATCGTCTGCTGCATTCCCAGAAGGATGCGGCAGGAAGAAAAAGGAGCAGGCGAGTGTCAGCGAGCTCTGGCGCTCACACGAGTTGGCGTCATCGATAACACGCCACAATCATTATTCATGGCGTGTCGCGGTTGCGGAGCTGCTCATGATGCAGTGCATGTCAGGATCCGCTTGTCAAGTGGACCTGACCACCGTGTGACGTGAGGAGGGGAAACAAAGGAGGGAAAGTGGAAGTGGCTGCTGGGAAATTGGTGCGAGCTCCATGCTGAGATGATTTTCAAAGGAGCCATCACACAATGCATGCCTGGTGTTTTCATAGAGATCTCTGCATTAGTTCCAGAGGAATTCACTAAAATATAAACACTAGAACTCAACGCCCAATTTCCTTATTTTCATTTTGTCTCTACTGTGCAAATCTACTGAAACCTTACAGATACGTACAAAGCAGATGAAATAGAGAAGAACCAATAGTTCCAGTTAGATAATCATTGGATACAAGGAAGAAAATTCAACACTGGTCAATCGGCTCAGTAGTTTCTGCCTAATCCTGCTAAAATAAAGACAAACGCCACTGAATACCTCGTTGACGGAGGGTTAGGGTTCTAAACCCCATCAGTTGTTTAAAGATGACAGAAGAATGTACTGTACGTCTGAATTGAGTCAGATATTTTACTTCTTTACTTCTGCCTTTGGAGGATCGAAAGTCTAAAGAGATGAATGACGAAAGTCGATGATTCTGGCAAAGCTTGACTTCTCCGTGTTGAATCTTCCATTTGGTCCTTTGTCGTGTGGACGAGTCTTTCGAGGACGACTCATGAGGTCTGATTTGAATTCCTTCCACCTCGTCAGATCCATTCTTCTTCCTGGCAGAACGCAGAGGAGCGAGCGGCAGGTGTTTCCTCCTGTGTGTTCGCTGAGGTCACAGAGAGCAAAGGGTCGAGGTTCTAAAGAATCTCACATAACACATATCCATTTCTACAGAACTGGTTTTCTGTTACGTCCAGTCAGAGCGAAGTGGGAACCTGAATGCAGATCATTCCCAAGGACACATTCAACATTTCATTATTGATTTTGCAGATGGAAAACACTCGTCTGCTCCAAATCATGAGCAACTGACTTCTAGACACTGAGGTTCTCTACAAATATGGCAACTGCTGTTTGGGGGAAATGAAAATTATTTTTTACAGTGATGTTACATGTAACACACACATGTTTATGTTTAACTAATGTTTCACCAGGTTCTGTTCGGGCTGAACGCAGCTCTGTATTCTGCTTCACTCGTTTTCTCCTCGTGGAAACGATGGGATGTTAAATCTGCAGTTTAAACAGAAGTTGTAATATTTTAGTCAACGAGACCCTGATGTTGCTTAATGAAAAAGTAATACCCACCTTCCTGCTCACTGTCATGCCTTTGCTCATTTATAACAAGTTGAACATTTAATGCAAAAAAAAATTGATATATTTCTGTTGTAAAAGTTATCTCCCTCTCGCTGCTTCCTTCTTAGCAAGAATTGCAATGTGTTCTGATATTAATCATGGTGATGTATTACATCTTCAGTTAATGTCTCTGTTGCAGCTCCTCTCTAAGAAGCAAATTTATGAACGTGTAATTTGCACTCTGCCTTATTTTATTACACTTAAATCTGTTAGTAATTAGACTCTAATTTAACAAGCAGCAGCTTGTTAGCCAGTCGGGGACTAGAGCTGCTTTCTAGGTGTAATTTGCTCACTTAGTAAAAGATTATTGAAAGTGCGGTTGAGAGCAATGCAACCTGAATTCTTGATTTAAAGTAAAATTTAGTGACACCAGTGTAAGACAAGGTTTTACTCCCAGTATTAACTCTAACTTACTGTTGGGCTGTTGGTAAAGTAATATCACTGAGACAGATTCAACATGTTTGAGTGGCACTTTATATCTTATCCCTCAATGTTAAACATCACTCATAAAACATGCATATTCATTTATATTTTTAGAAGGCTGCAAAATAAGTCAGACTCTATTTACTGATGATAATGTCATTTGATTCTATTTCTTGATTTCATTTAAACGATTCACATGTTTGTTTATTATATATTATACGGTGTCCTTCAGTGTCAGGGAAATAAGATTAGTGATAATCTATGTACTTATCCTTTAAAGGTCACCGGGGGGGGGGCAATCCCAGCCGCCACGGGGCGAGAGGCGGAGGGTGAGGGTCCCCAATTAACCCTGTCGGAGAAAACCGACAACATGCCAACCTTCTTGATGGGCGGCGACAGTGCTAACCTCCGTGCCTGCCTTGTTGTTAATATCATTATTAAATGATTTGTAACGTCGGGAGTCACAGGATTGACCCCGGTCACGGTGAAAGACGAGCCCGTGAGAAGCAGCTGAGTCAGACTGACACATCAACACAGCAGCTGGAGGATTTGGACGCTGCTGAACCCAAGAAAACTTCAGCTCGGCTCTTAGAAATGACTCATCAGCTGTGCAGCCACCATTCAGTCAGTTTAACATCTCCCGCTTTATTATGTTCATCCATCACAAGCTGCTGCCGACTGTCCTACACAGAAATCCTTTATCTTTTTAAACTGCCTTTGGATTTTAGCCTCTCCTTTGCAAACTTCACTGTGGTGCTCTCACCTTGCACCTGCTGGCTGCATGCATGCATTATGCATGACGCAGTGTCGCTCTAGTTTGTAGAGTCTGCAGGCGCCGTCTGTTCAGCTCCCCTGTGCACACCAGCCTGCTCCGAGCTGCTTCACAGTGGGAATGTGTGATGGGGAAGTGTTCTGTACTGGTGCGAGGACAGAGCTTCCGTCCACGTCTGTGTTACTGCTGCCCGCTGACAGTCGAGTGGCAGCGGGTGTCATCTCCGCTGTCACTCATCGTGTCTTCACAGCCACGTCAGGTGATTTTAAAAACTGCAGCCTCTTATATTGATTGACACCTGAGACTAACTTGTGAACAGTCCATCTTGCTTTCCAGTCTGCCTTGACCAATCACAGTCCTTTCTTTACGAAGTCAGTCATTTTACTTGTATTTTGACTTTTAGGTTTGGTCCATGTCCGTACTGCTACCATGGGGAGGCAGGTTTATGACCCTTTCTGCAGCCAGCCTCCAGGGGGCAACCCAATCAATTTGGCTCTACTTTTATGTTCATCTTTATTCTTTTTACAGTTAATACTCATGTATCAAGATTTAAATTTAAGGGGACCTATGATGCTTTTGCTCTTTCTGTCACACATACACATTTACATTGTCAGATTTCCATATTAAACTGGTTTCAAATAAAGACGTAAACACTTGTGTAAAATAATCTATGAGAGAAAAAAGCACCGTGCAACAGTTTATAAACACAACAGTAAACTTAATTTGTATAAAGCCTCAGTAAACTGTACTTTACAGGCTTCTTATATTAGATAAAACCTCCTTTTAGAGTAAAGTGCTGTAAACGGCTGCTACAACAGACTTTAAGTATCTGCTGCAACTCACTTCTTTTAAATCAAAGCTCAAATCTTTTCCTGTTTGTTGCTACCTTTAATAAAATATTAAATAATTACTCCCCCTAGCGCTTTAATTTCCTGTTATTTTAATTGGTTTTCTTTTGAATTCTCTAGTTAATATTAATCTTAATGTTTCTTTAGTATTCTCTTCTGTTGATTTTACGTTTTCTCATGACATTCTTACATATCATATCTATCATATATTTTCTTCTTCGTTGAAATGTAGAAATCCTAAACAAAGACTTTTAAGAACAAATGAAACGTCGGAGGGAAAAAGCTTCACCACAGGCCAGTTTGCATCTGTTTGTTTAATTCAGAGAGAGATCTGGTTCCCAGGCTTTTTACTTCATCAGTCTTAATTAACGGAGAGGAGATAACAAGGAGCGAGTTGCAAATGTGGCCTGGGAGTGTGGTGACTCACCCATAATACGCATTAGAATAATTCCCTTTCCATAGAAATGACATATTTCAGCTGATTGCCTTTGCACTGCCAGCCCCTTATTAGCTCTGCCGTACAAATGAAAATGCAGCTCTGAGCTGAGACGGTGAAATGTGGATTGAATTGATGCGTTAAGATGCTCGGATCCATTCAATCGCCCGTATGCAGTCACTGATATTTTCCTACTGATCGATACTTTGACTTTCCGACTCTCTAGTCACCCCCCCCCCCCATCTTCTTACACCAGTTCATCCTATTACACACGTTACTCTTGGCCTTTTTTTCCGACTAATACCTTCAAATTCAGGCTGACGGGGAACAAAGCTGCTACGACCGTTTTTCACAGCTTAACAAAAAGGTACAGAAGAGAGTGACATCTCCCCGGAGGAAAGAGGCTTTCCCACCGTGTTAAATACTCGTTCTCTACGAGGGGCGCAGACAAGAAACACAGCCGCGTACAGCCGACTGAAATATTCAAAGTGGAAGTCGCTCACAAACCAAAGCGTTGATGGTTCAAACTCGAATTAACATTTACATATCTGTGGTAATTGTTAAAGGGGAATATAATCATGGATTGTAAATAAAGACGGACGACTTGACTGTTCCACATAAGCAAAACCAAAGTGTAGCAATTGCCCCCTAGTGGCTGACTGCAGTATAGGTCATAGACTTTGCCTCCTCCGTGTTAATGGATTGGACTTTGACCAAAGTAAAAACTCAAAGTGCACGTTAGATGGTTTCTGTCTTTTCGGTTCTAACCACACAGACGTATGTTCCAGTGTTTATGCTCCTGATGAGTTTGGTTTTAATTAGTTATTTAATATTTGACTCATGATTGGATAAGTTATTGGACATTACCTATCAGACTCCAAATGACGTCATTGCTGTAGGATTGATACGTTTCTGGATGGGGGGGGGGGGGGGGGGGGAGGTGGTGTCATCCATCTTGATATACAGGCCGTGGAAATCTTTAAAGTGTTATATCAGCGTCGGCTGTAGAGGGAAATGATGTCGAAAGAAGGAAAGACTATCAATAACTACATGTGAGCGTTGGATTAAGACAGATTTAAACAGATTATATTCTTCAGGAACGCAGATCTGGCCCCGCTGGGTTTAATAATAATGTGCAACCCCCGAACATCAAGTTATTATTACACAACCCTCTAACAAGAGAAGAAACAGTGGTGTCATGACCTCCTGAGTGGGAACAAACCATCGTGACAAACATCCCCCCATTCAAACTGGGAAATAGAGCAGAGATGCTGGTTTCTGTGTGTAAAACCTCCACTGAGGTGAAACCATAATCATGCATAAGAACAGAAGCTCAACATGTATTATATGAGCTTCTGTGTGAAGCGTGCAGGGACGATTATCCACGTTGTTACAGTTCAGACCTCCAGCTGGGAGATGATAGTGACACCAAGGTGATTATGAGATTCAGTATGTGGAGGCATCACAATAATAAATCACAGCCTCGAGGTTCCCTATAGACCCAGTGTTCTCCAGAGGCTGCAGCCAGAACCGAGGCAAGAAGAAAAACACCAACCATCAAAAATCACAAAGTACATTCAGCAGCAGATGACTCATCGAGAACTGAATCTCCCATCACGCTGGAGACGTGCCAAGGAGCAGGAAGTCACAGAGCTAATATCCTTCAGTGACGTGTCTCCGAGCAGAGCTGTCGAGGATGACAAGCCCCTCGCAGAGCGGGCTCGGGTCCCAGCGGGGGGGGGGGGGGGGGGGGGGGGGGTTCTTTAGTGAAGCCTCTGTTGGTGTGATAGCATGACAACACAAACACACACACACGCACACACACACACACACGCTTTGTCTAGTGTGGGTGCTTTGGCGGTGAATAATCAAACTGAGGTG
Organism: Pleuronectes platessa; assembly: GCF_947347685.1. Classification (NCBI taxonomy): domain Eukaryota; kingdom Metazoa; phylum Chordata; class Actinopteri; order Pleuronectiformes; family Pleuronectidae; genus Pleuronectes; species Pleuronectes platessa. The sequence goes on along the minus strand of NC_070640.1, from coordinate 3,401,953 downwards.
CTGAAGGGTCACAGGCAAAGAGGGCGAAGTGGAGCAAACATCTGACTTCTGTCCCTCCACCTGAGTGATGGTGATCTAGGGGAGGAACCATGAATGGAGGGAGAGTTTCCTGATGCACCGTCATGGCCTGAGTGGGGTAGAGAGAGGATACCTATAGGCCTGTCAGGAAAGAATCACTAGAAAATATATAACATCAGACTGAAGAGAAGTGTTTCCTAAAGGGTAAAACTGTGCCATTCATCAATCTATGACCAAGACTTTACATCAGAACGGTGACCAGAAAACATCTGGATTGAGAAAGAGTCCGAGGTCTGTTCTGTCTTCTATCTTCTGTCTTTGTCTTCTGTCTTCTGTCGGTCTTAAGAAGTGACATTTGTATTCCTGCGATGGATTATAAAGTATATTTAAGGAAAACTATCAGAAGGTTTGTTTGCAGCTTGTGTAATTCCTTGATAAATTCTCCGCAGGGATTATTTTAGCGCGGCTGAGGAAACACACATTAACACCAGTAAGGTTAATTAGAGTTGAATAAATCACCGGCGGCTTGATTCGCCGATGGTTCGACTTTGCAGGATTAAAGTCTTCAGAGGAGGGTCAGGAGGGCGACTTTGTCAGCGGCGCAAAGGATAATTGTCGACAAAGTTTGTGTTTGTTCACACTTTACCAGCGCTTCAGTGTGTGTGTGTGTGTGTGTGTGTGTGTGTGTGTGTGTGTGTGTGTGTGTGTGTGTGTGTGTGTGTATTGTAGGGTCCATGACCAAACAAATATGAACCGCCTGTAATCCAGTTATCCACTTAGCGAGCTATTATCCCTGACCTTGGAGCAGTGGTAGATGATCTTATTCAGCTTGAGGAGGAAACACAGCGGCTGTAGCAGCAACAGAAAACAGAAAACAGCAGCTGATAAGAGTTTCTGCTCATTTCCTCCTTCAAACGGCAAAACAAAAATATACCCATGTGAGAAAATGTCCATTGAACCTTCTGATTGGTGTAAAACAGCCGGGTCCAGGTCGTAGGTCGAGTGAATCTGCTGCAGGGAAATATTTAGACAGTAAAATCCATTGATGTAACATAATGTGGACACCTGGACATCACACTCATGCATGTCAACCTTGGAAAATCTAACAACCTCCAATCAAGGGTTCAATACCTTTACAGCAGATAATCAACGTGCAGCTATTTAAATAAAAGCAATGTTGCAGTTTGGACCTGACGATGGCGCTCAATCAGTAATGAAGGTAAAACCAAAGTTATTTACAATTCATCCACGAGGAAGACGTGAATGTTCACATATCACTGCGATAGATAGTTGTTGAGATATTTCAGTCTGGAGCAAAGAAGTTCCTGAACTGTTACATCAAGGATAAAAGTGCTTCAATCTTGTTTTCATGGTTTAACTTTTGTTGTTTTGGCCACAACATCAAACAGGCGGCATTCAATATAAGCTTTCTTCAAAAGGCAAGAATCATATGACACCAATAAAAAAGCGAAATACAGTAAAATCAAATAAACTCCCCCCTTACAAAGAAATAGAAGAGATAAAACCACAAGGTGTAGACACATCTTTGTTCTCAAGGGCGTCTTCAGTCCTCTGGATTCATGACGTGAACCCCGGTCTAATTGCAGCCGTGGTCGGGCATCACAAGTGAATCAGCCGTACGTGTTGTTGGTGTGTGAGCGGCTGAGGACTTTAATCTCTCGCCTCCTGATTCAGTAAGGACGAACAGAATCAATCAAACCCGCATGGAGGGAAATCGATAGTCTTTAAGAGTAGAGCACAGGAAACAGAACAGGATGCAGGAGGTGTGTGAAGGGAAACAACACGTGGGCGTTGTGCTCTGTGCTGCGGTTGTGTAGCAGCACGAGGATTTCTTGGTTGTGCAAGACAAATACAAAGTAAACGAATGTCAACACTGTGAGCACTGTTAACCTCTATTCCAGGGCCAGAAGCCTCGAAGACAATATGTTTTATGTGTCTTGGTTGAACTGAACATTAAACTCAATACTTGTTATTAACAGAAACAAATTGCTGGACTCAGAAGAATGTTTCCAACGCAGTGGATGACGTTTTCAACTGGAATCAGATGCTTAAGATGCAGCTGAGCTCTGCCCTTTGATCGGAGCTGAGAACTAAAATACCTTGTGTGTCAAATCAAGCATTTACTTCCCATCCTTTAAGTTCTTTGACTTATTAAACACAAACTTGTCAACCTGTACAACTTTGTTCCATGAGCGTTGTCTCTAAATAACTTGATCGAACCTGAACCGAGTGCTGCAGCCTCTCAGACATTTGATTTAAATTGTTAAAATAAAGCCCAAAGTCTTGTTTTTCCATGATGACCATGTTCGGATGTGTCATGTCTATTAAGTAGACACAGTATCTTGATTTAAAAAAAGCCCTGAGTGACACAGGAAATGTATTTCCCGGTATTATAATGAATGTTCCGAAATAAAACTAACTTTCACTTCTCTCTTTGCGTCTGCTCTGGACATACGGTCTTTAATATTTAAAAAGTTCCAGCTCCAGCAGCCATCCATCCCGTGTCAGTCAGAGTGTGACTTTACTCAATTTGCACAACCTTGACTGTGGTTTTCCATCTCGCAGCGCCGCCTCTCCCCAGAGCAACGATAACAACTCCAAATTCCTCCTAAAGTTATATTTCATGCTAATGAATTAACGTACCCGTTCCCATTCTCAGCCCCGAAAATGGTCTCCTCTCCGCTGCCAAAATGAGAAATCAAATCAGTCTTGTCATTTGCAGCTGATTTGTTGAGGTCCCAGCTCGCTTTCCATCTTGTCCCCCGGCACGGATGATGAGACGGCACAGCTGTGTTCCTGCGAGCGATTCTGATGACACCAAATTAAAAGCCGTCTGAGAGAGTCGGGCCGTTAATATGGAATCACAAACATCAAGCTGACTCAGATCAATAAATTAAACACTGTATAAATTCACCATCCACCTCCATCTCTCTGCCGCGGCACAAACGAGGAGCCGTGATGCACGAGCCTGCGGTGCCGTCCTCCATTTGTTCCTTCAAAATGTATGACACTTGCAAATAACAACATTAGAAGTTATTTGTATTATTAGAAGTGTATTATGTTAGAGAAATAATTGCATGGAAGTGAGTTGTCAGGGGGAAGTGAGTTTGGAAGAGAGAGAGAGAGAGAGAGAGAGACAAAGATGCTGCATGAGGAGAAACTGACACTTTAACGAGGACGTTCCAAAAACAACAGGAAGTGAGTTATTGTGTTTGTCCGACTAATTTGGCCTCTTATCAGTGATGGTAACAGTTGCAGCTGTGATGAACAACTCGGGGACGTAATTAAGCCACTTTTTAAAGAATCCAGTATCCAGTGGTTCATTGTACTGACTCAGAGTCGTAAATCAAATCTGAACACACAGACAAACATATTTCTTTGAAAGAGCGTGACGGACATTTCCCCGAGGATCCAATCATCCTCATTGTCATTTATGAATAAACATGAATCAATCACTAGTAGTGGCTTGAGAACTTAGAACGGTTCAGTCATGTTTGCTTCATTCTCACAAAACAATGTAAATAAAAACCCACTGGGACCAAGAGGATGAGAGAGGAAGCTCCAGCTGCCCTCAGAGGACACAGACCTTCACACCCAGACTTTGCTGCTTGAAGAGGTTTTGTAATTTCTCTTGTAAACACTCAGGATCAGGTTCCTGACGACTGGGATCGATTCTTTGCTCCGTCACAGACAAACCTCATCCAACTGTTTCAGACCCGAAAGAACTTTGGTGTCACTTGTATGATATAGAAACAGTTTGGAGGAAACAAAGCAGGCTGAGTCAGAAGCTTCCTTTAAATCCAAACTTCAAATGTGCTGTTATCGCACCACGATTTGATCTAATTCTAGTTTTTAAAATGTGGTCACGATTACATTTCTGTCACCTGTAGTGTTTCTACACTTTTATTCCATTGAAAAGATTCATTAACTTTTCTGGAAACTTTGAAGAATGGAGAATCTTACAACCTGTGCTGTTGTGAGCTGAATGTGATAGTTCCCAGTGCAACCATTCACTTTGAGATGTGATAACACATATAAGGAACTCACAACCAGCTCCTCCCAGTCAGATCATGCTTCCTTCACAGGTGTGTCAGTGTAAGAACCAGTGAACAACAAGCTGTGAACTGTGGGAGATGAGTCACTGCAGGGAGTGAACGAGAGGGGAAGGAGCAGAGATCTGTTTCTGTTCAGAGGAAGTGAATCTGCAGCTGAAATGGCGCAGCAAGAAATTTAACTGGATAGAGAAATACTCTCCTGTTCGATCTGTCTGGATCTACTGAAGGATCCGGTGACTACTGTCTGTGGACACAGCTACTGTAAGAGCTGTATTAACAACCACTGGGACAAAGAGGAGGAAAAAAGACGCTACAGCTGTCATCAGTGTAGAGAGACCTTCAAACCGAGGCCTGTCCTGGGGAAAAACACCATGTTAGCTGATTTAGTGGAGGAGCTGAAGAAGACTGGACTCCAAGCTGCTCCTGCTGATCACTGCTATGCTGGACATGAAGATGTGGCCTGTGATGTCTGCACTGGGAGAAAACTGAAAGCTCTCAAGTCCTGTTTGAACTGTTTGGCCTCTTATTGTGAAAAACACCTCCAGCCTCATCTTCAGTCAGCTCCATTGAAGAAGCACAAGCTGGTGGAGCCCTCGGAGAAGCTCAAGGAGAACATCTGCTCTCGTCACGACGAGGTGATGAAGATATTCTGCCGCACTGATCAGCAGTGTATCTGTTATCTCTGCTCTGTGGATGAACATAAAGACCACGACACAGTGTCAGCTGCAGCAGAAAGGACTGAGAGGCAGAGAGAGCTCGGGCTGAGGAGACAAACAATCCAGCAGAGAGTCCAGGACACAGAGAAAGACGTGAAGCTGCTTCAACAGGATGAGGAGGCCATCAATGGCTCTGCTGATAAAGCAGTGAAGGACAGTGAGGAGATCTTCACTGAGATGATCCGTCTGCTGGAGAAAAGAAGCTCTGATGTGAAGCAGCAGATCAGATCCCAGCAGCAAACTGAAGTGAGTCGAGTCAGAGAGCTTCAGGAGAGACTGGAGCAGGAGATCACTGAGCTGAAGAGGAAAGACCATGAACTGAAGCAGCTCTCAGACACAGAGGACCATAACCAGTTTCTACACAACTACCCCTCACCGTCACCACTAAGTGGATCTACACACTCATCCAACTTCAGGATCCGTCCTCTGAGGTACTTTGAGGACGTGACAGCAGCTGTGTCAAAGGTCAGAGGTCGACTACAGGACATTCTGAGTGAGACAGAGACAAAGATTTTACAGATTGTGTCTCAAGTGGATGTTTTACTGCCACAACCAGAACCAGAGACCAGAGCTGACTTCTTAAAATATCCACAGGAAATCACACTGGATCCAAACACAGCATACAGATATCTGTTATTATCTGAGAGAAACAGAAAAGTAACATGTATGTTTGAAGAACAGTCTTATTCTAATCACCGAGACAGATTCACTCATAAGCCTCAGGTCCTGAGTAGAGAGAGTCTGACTGGACGTTGTTACTGGGAGGTGGAGGTGGGAGGAGGAGTTCATGTAGCAGTCACATACAAGAATATCAGCAGAGCAGGACCCTCACATGAATGTGGATTTGGCAACAATGATACATCTTGGTCATTATCTTGTGGTGGAAACAGATGTGACTTTCATTACAACAGCATCGTGACTCCAGTGTCAGGTCCTGTGTCCTCCAGAGTAGGAGTGTACCTGGATCACAGTGCAGGTGTTCTGTCCTTCTACAGCGTCTCTGACACCATGACTCTCCTCCACAGAGTCCAGACCACATTCACTCAGCCTCTCTATGCTGGAGTTAGGGTTTGTCATTATGGATCCACAGCTGAGTTGTGTAAACTCAAATAGAATTGAGTCATTAAAAGCAGTGATTTAGATTCTGTGTGTAAATCTTTAACTTCTTTTGTCTCCATGTTTGTTGATCAAAGTTCGTTGTGGTGACGTTTCTGCTCCGCACAGAGATCAGCTGTCAATCATTCCTGACAGGCGGCTCTATGAAGTCCTCTCATTGGTCGTTGTGTTGATGTTTAAGTTTGTTGAGCTGGACCCACTTTGCATCTCACTGCTCGTTGCTTCAATTTGCAGAAGCTTGGGTGAAGCTTTCACATTTCTCCTTGCAGAACAAGTGCAATCTGAAAACTGTTGCACCACCACAAGAGGCAGCCTTTGTTTTGTGGACCACACCCTGTGGTATGTGTTGCGACAACAACTTCCATCAGTCAGGCTGAACTCTGTGACAGCCTGGCTCTATAAAACATTCTAACATCTCTCTTTACTTTCAGCCGCGCTGCAGAGGTTATCCAAATGAATCCTTTTCAACATGTGGCATGAAATTCCAAACTTAATTTTCTTGTTTTTTTCAGAATGATGTGTGTGCATGTCCCGTACACTTGCTCATGTGAAAACATCTAGAGTGTGTTTTTTGGGATATCTTTTTCATGCTGTTTTTTAAAATTACTGCATTGTTTCAGTTTTCCATCTTTTTTTTTTTTCACTACCTCCTGAGCTGAAAAGGTAAAAAATGAAACTGCACTTTTAATAAAGAAAATCATTTGCATCTTTAAAGTGGCTTTGAGTTTGTATTTATGTTTTCAGTTGTAAAATTGTTAATGTGATGCACAAGTCAGGGACGTAATTAAGGTACTTTTTAAAGGATCCAGTATCCAGTGGTTCATTGTACTGACTCAGAGTCATAAATCAAATCTGAACACAAACACGCACATATTTCTTTTTAAGAGTATGACGGACATTTCCCCGAGGATCCAATCATCCTCATTGTCATTTATGAATAAACATGAATCAATCACTAGTAGTGGCTTGAGAACTTAGAACGGTTCTGTTATGTTTGCTTCACTCTCACAAAAACAATGTGAATAAAAACCCACTGGGACCAAGAGGAGGAGAGAGGAAGCTCCAGCTGCCCTCAGAGGACACAGACCTTGACACCCAGACTTTGCTGCTTGGAGAGGTTTTGTATTTTCTCTTGTAAACACTCAGGATCAGGTTCCTGACAACTGGGATCGATTCTTTGCTTCGTCACAGACAAACTTCATCCAACTGTTTCAGAACAGAAAGAACTTTGGTGTCACTTGTATGATATAGAAACAGTTTGGAGGAAACAAAGCAGGCTGAGTCAGAAGCTTCCTTTAAATCCAAACTTCAAACCTGCTGTTATCGCACCATGATTTGATTTAATTCTAGTTTTTAAAATGGGGTCATGATTACATTTCTGTCACCTGTAGTGTTTTTACACTTTAACTCTTTCATACGTGTGTTTTAATGTATTTTTACTTGGGTTTTTCATTTGTGAAGCCCTTTGTAAGTTGTTTTTTTTTACATTGAAAAGATTCATTAACTTTTCTGGAAACCTTGAAGAATGTGAATCTTACAACCTGTGCTGTTGAGAGCTGAATGTGACAGTTCCCAGTGCAACCATTCACTTTGAGATGTGACAACACAGATAAAGAATTCACAACAAGTTCCTCCAGTGAGGTCATGTCTGTGTCTCCTCCCTTCACAGGTGTGTCAGGGTAAGAACCAGTGAACAACAAGATGGGAACTGTGGGAGCTGAGTCACTGCTGGGAGTGAACGAGAGGGGGAGGAGCAGAGATCTGTATCTGTTCAGAGGAAGTGAACCTGTTCTTCAGTCTCTGGCAGCAGCTGAAATGGCGCAGCAGGAAATACTCTCCTGCTCGATCTGTCTGGATCTACTGAAGGATCCGGTGACAACTGTCTGTGGACACAGCTACTGTAAGAGCTGTATTAACAACCACTGGGACAAAGGGGAGGAGAGAGGAAGCTACAGCTGCCCTCAGTGTAGACAGACCTTCACACCGAGGCCTGTCCTGGGGAAAAACACCATGTTAGCTGATTTAGTGGAGGAGCTGAAGAAGACTGGACTCCAAGCTGCTCCTGCTGATCACTGCTATGCTGGACCTGAAGATGTGGCCTGTGATGTCTGCACTGGGAGAAAACTGAAAGCTCTCAAGTCCTGTTTGGTTTGTTTGGCCTCTTATTGTGAAAAACACCTCCAGCGTCATCTTCAGTCAGCTCCACTGAAGAAGCACAAGCTGGTGGAGCCCTCAGAGAAGCTCCAGGAGAACATCTGCTCTTGTCACGACGAGGTGATGAAGATGTTCTGCCGCACTGATCAGCAGTGTATCTGTTATCTCTGCTCTGTGGATGAACATAAAAACCACGACACAGTGTCAGCTGCAGCAGAAAGGACTGAGAGGCAGAGAGAGCTCGGGCTGAGGAGACAAACAATCCAGCAGAGAGTCCAGGACACAGAGAAAGACGTGAAGCTGCTTCAACAGGAGGAGGAGGCCATCAATGGCTCTGCTGATAAAGCAGTGGAGGACAGTGAGGAGATCTTCACTGAGATGAACCGTCTGCTGGAGAAAAGAAGCTCTGATGTGAAGCAGCAGATCAGATCCCAGCAGGAAACTGAAGTGAGACGAGTCAGAGAGCTTCAGGAGAGACTGGAGCAGGAGATCACTGAGCTGAAGAGGAAAGACCATGAACTGAAGCAGCTCTCAGACACAGAGGACCACAACCAGTTTCTACACAACTACCCCTCACTGTCACCACTCAGTGGATCTACACACTCATCCAGCATCAGGATCCGTCCTCTGAGGTACTTTGAGGACGTGACAGCAGCTGTGTCCCAGGTCAGAGGTCGACTACAGGACATTCTGAGTGAGACAGAGACAGAGATTTTACAGATTTTGTCTCAAGTGGATATTTTTCTACCACAACCAGATCCAGAGACCAGAGCTGACTTCTTAAGATATTCAAAGGAAATCACACTGGATCCAAACACAGCAAGCACAGATCTGGTATTATCTGAGGGAAACAGAAAAGTAACATATATGAGTGAAGATCAGTCTTATTCTAATCACCCAGACAGATTCAATGATTGGGAACAGGTCCTGAGTAGAGAGAGTCTGACCGGACGTTGTTACTGGGAGTTGAAGATGAATGTGGGAAGAGGAGTTGGTGTAGCAGTAACATACAAGAATATCAGCAGAGCAGGACGCTCAGATGAATGTGCATTTGGATACAATGATAAATCTTGGTCATTATCTTGTTGTAGAAACAGTTATACATTTTATTACAACAGGATCAAGACTCCAGTGTCAGTTCCATTGTCCATCAGAGTAGGAGTGTACCTGGATCACAGTGCAGGTGTTCTGTCCTTCTACAGAGTCTCTGACACCATGACTCTCCTCCACAGAGTCCAGACCACGTTCAATCAGCCTCTCTATGCTGGAGTTAGGGTTTGTCATTATGGATCCACAGCTGAGTTCTGTAAACTCAAATAGAATTGAGTCATTAAAAGCAGTGATTCAGATTCTGTTTTTAAATCTTTAACTTCTTTTGTCTCCATGTTTGTTGATCAAAGTTCATCGTGGTGACGTTTCTGCTCCGCACAGAGATCACCTGTCAATCATTCCTGACAGGCGGCTCTATGAAGTCCTCTCATTGGTCGCTGTGTTGATGTTTCAGTTTGTTGAGCTGGACCCACGTTGCATCTCACTGCTCGTTGCTTCATTTTGCAGAAACTTGGGTGAAGCTTTCACATTTCTCCTTGCAGAACAAGTGCAATCTGAAAACTGTTGCACCACCACAAGAGGGAGCCTTTGTTTTGTGGACCACACCCTGTGGTATGTGTTGCGACAACAACTTCCATCAGTCAGGCTGAACTCTGTGACAGCCTGGCTCTATAAAACATTCTAACATCTCTCTTTACGTTCAGCCGCGCTGCAGAGGTTATCCAAATGAATCCTTTTCAACACGTGGCATGAAATTCAAAACTTAATTTTCTTGTTTTTTTCAGAATGATGTGTGTGTACATGTCCCGTACACTTGCTCATGTGAAAACATCTATAGTGTGTTTTTGGGATATCTTTTTCATGCTGTTTTTTTAAATTACTGCATTGTTTCAGTTTTCCATCTTTGTTTTTTTTCTCTACCTCCTGAGCTGAAAAGGTAAAAAATGTAACTGCACTTTTAATAAAGAAAATCATTTGCATCTTTAAAGTGGCTTTGAGTTTGTATTTAAGTTTTCAGTTGTAAAATTGTTAATGTGATGAACAACTCAGGGACATAATTAAGGTACTTTTTAAAGGATCCAGTATCCAGTGGTTCATTGTACTGACTCAGAGTCATAAATCAAATCTGAACACACAGACAAACATATTTCTTTGAAAGAGCATGACGGACATTTCCCCGAGGATCCAATCATCCTCATTGTCATTTATGAATAAACATGAATCAATCACTAGTAATGGCTTGAGAACTTAGAACGCTTCAGTCATGTTAGCTTCACTCTCACAAAAACAATGTAAATAAAAAACCCACTGGGACCAAGAGGATGAGAGAGGAAGCTCCAGCTGCCCTCAGTGGACACAGACCTTGACACCCAGACTTTGCTGCTTGAAGAGGTTTTGTAATTTCTCTTGTAAATACTCAGGATCAGGTTCCTGACGACTGGGATCGATTCTTTGCTCCGTCACAGACAAACCTCATCCAACTGTTTCAGACCAGAAATAACTTTGGTGTCACTTGTGTGATATAGAAACAGTTTGGAGGAAACAAAGCAGGCTGAGTCAGAAGCTTCCTTTAAATCCAAACTTCAAACTTGCTGTTATCGTACCACGATTCCATCTAATTCTAGTTTTTAAAATGTGGTCACGATTACATTTCTGTCACCTGTAGTGTTTCTACACTTTTATTCCACTGAAAAGATTCATTAACTTTTCTGGAAACTTTGAAGAATGTGAATCTTACAACCTCTGCTGTTGTGAGCTGAATGTAGCAGTTCCCAGTGCAACCATTCACTTTGAAATGTAATAACAAAAATAAAGAACTCACAACCAGCTCCTCCCAGTCAGGACATGTCTGTGTCTCCTCCCTTCACAGGTGTGTCAGTGTAAGAACCAGTGAACAACAAGCTGTGAACTGTGGGAGCTGAGTCACTGCAGGAAGTGAACGAGAGGGGGAGGAGCAGAGATCTGTTCCTGTTCAGAGGAAGTGAACCTGTTCTTCAGTCTCTGGCAGCAGCTGAAATGGCGCAGCAAGAAATTAAACTGGACAGGGAAAGATTCTGCTGTTCGATCTGTCTGGATATACTGAAGGATCCGGTGACTACTGTCTGTGGACACAGCTACTGTAAGAGCTGTATTAACACCCACTGGGACAATGGGGAGGAGAGAAGACACTACAGCTGTCCTCAGTGTAGACAGACCTTCACACCGAGGCCTGTCCTGGGGAAAAACACCATGTTAGCTGATTTAGTGGAGGAGCTGAAGAAAACTGGACTCCAAGCTGCTCCTGCTGATCACTGCTATGCTGGACCTGAAGATGTGGCCTGTGATGTCTGCACTGGGAGAAAACTGAAAGCTCTCAAGTCCTGTTTGGTTTGTTTGGCCTCTTATTGTGAAAAACACCTCCAGCGTCATCTTCAGTCAGCTCCATTGAAGAAGCACAAGCTGGTGGAGCCCTCGGAGAAGCTCCAGGAGAACATCTGCTCTCGTCACGACGAGGTGATGAAGATGTTCTGCCGCACTGATCAACAGTGTATCTGTTATCTCTGCTCTGTGGATGAACATAAAGACCACGACACAGTGTCAGCTGCAGCAGAAAGGACTGAGAGGCAGAGAGAGCTCGGGCTGAGGAGACAAACCATCCAGCAGAGAGTCCAGGACACAGAGAAAGACGTGAAGCTGCTTCAACAGGAGGAGGAGGCCGTCAATGGCTCTGCTGATAAAGCAGTGGAGGACAGTGAGGAGATATTCACTCAGATGATCCGTCTGCTGGAGAAAAGAAGCTCTGATGTGAAGCAACAGATCAGATCCCAGCAGCAAACTGAAGTGAGTCGAGTCAGAGAGCTTCAGGAGAGACTGGAGCAGGAGATCACTGAGCTGAAGAGGAAAGACCAGGAACTGAAGCAGCTCTCAGACACAGAGGATCACAACCAGTTTCTACACAACTACCCCTCACTGCCACCACTCAGTGGATCTACACACTCATCCAGCTTCAGGATCCGTTCTCTGAGGAACTTTGAGGACGTGACAGCAGCTGTGTCCCAGGTCAGAGGTCGACTACAGGACATTCTGAGTGAGACAGAGACAAAGATTTTACAGATTTTGTCTCAACTGGATGTTTTACTACCACAACCAGAACCAGAGACCAGAGCTGACTTCTTAAGATATTCACAGGAAATCACACTGGATCCAAACACAGTAAACAAACGTCTGTTATTATCTGAGGGAAACAGAAAAGTAACACATACGAGTGAAGATCAGTCTTATTCTAATCACCCAGACAGATTCACTCATAAGCCTCAGGTCCTGAGTAGAGAGAGTCTGACTGGACGTTGTTACTGGGAGGTGGAGGTGAAGCCGGGGTGGATAGGGGGAGTTGGTGTAGCAGTCACATGCAAGAATATCCGCAGAGCAGGAGACTCACCTGAATGTGGATTAGGACACAATGATAAATCTTGGTCATTATATTGTTTTGTAAACAGTTATAGCTTTTATCACAACAGCATCAGCACTCCAGTGTCAGGTCCTCTGCCCTCCAGAGTAGGAGTGTACCTGGATCACAGTGCAGGTGTTCTGTCCTTCTACAGCGTCTCTGACACCATGACTCTCCTCCACAGAGTCCAGACCACATTCACTCAGCCTCTCTATGCTGGAGTTAATGTTTTTGGAGCCACAGCTTGTGTAAGCTTGTGTAAACTCAAATAGACTTGAGTCATTAACAGCAGTGATTTAGATTCTGTGTGTTAATCTTTAACTTCTTTTGTCTCCATGTTTGTTGATCAAAGTTCGTTGTGGTGATGTTTCTGCTCCGCACATTGATCAGCTGTCAATCATTCCTGACGGGCGGCACTATGACGTCCTCTCATTGGTCGTTGTGTTGATGTTTAAGTTTGTTGCAGAACAAGTGGAAAAGACTGTTGCACCACCACAAGGGGGCAACTTTATTTTGTGGACCACACCCTGTGGTATGTGTTGTGCACACAACTTTCATCTGTCAGGCTGGACTCTGTCAGGCTGGCTCTATGAAGCATTCTAATATCTCTCTTTATCTTCAGCCGCGCTGCAGAGGTTATCCAAATGAATCCTTTTCAACACGTGGCATGAAATTCAAAAACGTCAGCTCTTCTTGGGTTTTTCAGAATGATGTGTGTGTGTATGTTCCGTGTCAAAACATCTATGTGTGTTTTTTAGGATATCTTTTTCATGCTGTGTTTTTAAAAATTACTGCATTGTTTTGTGGCTTTGTTTTCTTCTCCGTCTCCTGAGCTGAAAAGGTGAAATATGTAACTGCACTTTTAATAAAGAAAATCGTGTGCTTCTTTAAAGTGGCTTTGAGTTTTTATTTGTGTTTTCAGTTGAAGAATTGTTATTTTTATATATAACTTTAAAATATATACAACTTTAAAATATAAATTTTCACCACTTTCTAATCTTCTGCAGATTTTAGTAAGAATTTTTGAATTTTGAAGCCGTAAAAAAGCCAATTAATTTATCTTAAAACAATGAAGCTCGTGTAGCGGATGAATCAAAGGATTTTCTGTTCTGGTTCGATAGACTGAGCTGGATCCGCCAATAGTAACAGAGCAAAATTATTATTCTGCCTTATTCCTTCACTATTCTTAAAGGCTATAGAAACTGTGATGGTGTCAGATTCGTGGGATCGATATGTATTTAATAATGTATTTGATAAGGTCAGCGCTGCCAAAGCAAAAACGCCCCAACCGCCAGTTACCTGCAACAAAAAGAAGAAACGCCGGGGCAGAACCAAACGGACCAGAGGAACAATAACAGCACATAGGAGCTGAGGGCACGGACGGCCTCTGGGTGAGAGCTGCTGCAGAGGCTGGTTGACTTTTCACTACAGGCTTGAGGCTCAGTGGTAACTGTTACATGTTCATCCTTCCACATGAAGAGACAGAGACTGAAGAGAGGAGGAGGGTCAGAGCATCATCGAGAACCACTGAGGTGTTTATTCCTCTTTTATCTGTGAGAATAGGCAAAGCTGCAGAGATCACGTGTGCAGTTTTTGGTGGTGAACGTGCCGCAGACGTCTGCAAGCAACCATCTCAGCATTCCTGCGAGTGTGCCTGTATTTCTAGCACCATAATAACCTGAGTGTGTTCCTGTGTGTGAGTGTGCGTGTGTGTGTGTGTGTGTGAGTTGCCTTCTGCAAATCCGTCAGCATGATCTTCTCTTTTCTCCCCAGCCAGAGCCGATCGATTCTCCACAGGCTGGTGGGCCGGGAACCACTGCTTTCTGTCAGAGCCGTGAATGAGCTGGTGGGTGGATGGATTACTCCATTGTCACGAGGGGCACGCAGCTAGAGATTTCACATTATGTTAAATTAAAACCTGTAATTACCAAAACAATAGTCGGAAAATTGCGCGATCCTATTTGGTTTTAATGATTGATTTGATTTTTCATTTGTGTTAGAAAATGGAGCTGTGCAGCTCTCGCCGGGCAGAGTTGTGTTTGATCATCGGAGGAAACCTCAGTATTATATTCACAAATATATTCTGGGATTGGGTGTGAACCTCAGCCCTAGCTCTGACATTTCTGAATTTAATAATAAAGGTGCTGCAGAGGAGATGGAGGAGGTGGAGGAAGAGGGGGAGGTGGAGCAGGAGGAGGAGGAGGAGGAGGAGGAGGAGGAGGAGGAGGAGGAGGAGGAGGAGGAGGAGGAGGAGTGCACCATGAGTTTCCTGTGACAATGATTCATATCACAAACCAGATTGGAGAGCCAACACTGTAATTTCCTCAAGATTCAAGTTGAACTAAAATTTGTAACTATTATATTTACGAGCCCAGATCTGAGGGTTTATTCTGTATTTTCCTCAATAGAGAATTCAAATATTTTACATCTCGAGGGATCGAAATTTGCATAATTCGTGTCACCCGGGGTTGAGAGATGCAAAATTGACTTATTTGGTGTGAATGCACCATTACTATGATTTTTCATTCAGTGTGAAAGCAATTTGAAATGACCTGCAAGTCTGACCAGAGCAATGGCCACTGGGAAAACTCAAAACAACTGGGCCGACCCATGTAAATTTCCTCTCTCACTCAGGGACAGACCATAACAACTGAAGAGCTAACGATGAGCCGACTATCAGATTAGATCAACTCTCTTCACTGAGACAAAGCTTTTAACAGCTTTAATGTCGATACTGCGAGTTGGCAAAGAATCAAAAAACTCTTGGCTGTGGTCGGTGGTTGAATTATTATGCTTTCTGCAAGTCTGGCTCAGGATCGGTCTGAGATGCTAATGTTAGTTCAAGCAGCATCGTGAAGTCAATAGGAAACATGGATTCTGCATCGAAGCTTCAACAAACTTTAACCAAACAACCCAGACTTGATAATTACCCAACAGAAACAAGTTTTAAGAGGCTGCTAATGTGTTTTCATTTAATACGACAATCAATAGAAACCAACGGAGGCCTGGAGTGACATGATCTGCTGTCAATGGGCTCAAACTGGTCCTTATTAGGCAGGACTGATACTTCCGCTTACTGGGGTTTCTCTCCACATGAAGGTATCCCATCATGTGCGTGTGAGCGTCTGTGTGAAACCAGAAAAAGTGAGAATTAGTCAGTGGCGGTGCAGCTGTGTGTTTGCTAAGTTCAAACAGTGTGGCGAGCGATGGAGGATATGAAGACGTGAGAGTGTGCAAGTGGCAGATGGAGAAGAGAACATGCAGACCTTCAATTATCCGATTATAAGTCAGAGGAGAGAAAGAAAGAGAGAGAGAGAGAGAGAGAGAGAGAGAGAGAGAGAGGGAGGCACAAAAAACAGGATGACTCATCTGTTTCCTGTCAGTTTCTATGGGTGTATTCAGAACAAGCCTAATAAATGTACTGTATTTATCTATTAAGATGACAGTTATAATGACATCATTACCAACATCATTCAGACTATTTCCTGGGACTGGACTTGAGGCTCAGGTCCAGCTTTGACTTCTATTCAGGCTGAACAGGGTTTGGACTCCAGGGTCCAGGGTTCAACTCGGGGGCATCAGGGTTCACTGATATGAGGTCAGTTAAAACAGGATGATGAAGGAATGTTTGGTCCGAGATGAAGGTGCAATGTCCGACAAGCAGAAACTAGCATCATTCAACTTTAAAGACGCCATTTTCAGACCAAGTCCTTTCGGTACTTCGGGTTTGTGACCAAATTCCTGCAAAAGTAATGAAATTCCCAACAACCTCAGATGTGTTACGTGTACATTTTAGCACGCTATCATTCTAAAGTAGTGGTGAACATAGTAAACATTTCTCTCAGATGTATTTCTTTACCTTCAAGTATCAACCTGCTGCTGCTGCTTCTCATTTATAATCTGCGTCTAGAATTAATTTATTCCTAATTTGAAGGAGTTTATAATAAAGCTTTTACTTGGGGATGTGTATATTTTAAGTGTGTATTTACTTATATAACGTGTCATCATTAGGGAAGTAGTGGGTGTGGAGGAGATGATTCATCTGAAGGAGTTTAATCATAAGCATCATACCTGTGAAATGACCTCACAGTTAAGCAGGGCTGCAGAATCTCAGTCTTTCTGCAGAGCTCTCATATTATTCTACTGAAGAACACTGAAGCTCTGGTCTCGCACTGCAGGCAAACACCACACACACACACATGCAAACTCCACCTTTATCCCTTCGAGTCTTATTTACTCACTCCAGATAACGTCCTCTGAACTGAGTCGACAGCTAGAATTGGAAACTTCACTCAAGCGAGGAGAAATATCCATTTGAAAACATAAATGTCTTATTCCGATCAGTTCTCTGCCGCTCGTCTCCCTCCGTGGCTTCGGAGCCCGCTTGATCTCTCAGTCATTAAGTGCCAGTCCACTTCCACTCGTTCACTCCTCCCTCAGAGAATTCCAGAAAGAGAAGTGTAATTCTCACTGTCAATAACCAGAGAGCCCGTTGTCAGATAGAACGCAGGAACTCAGACGCTGGCATTTTGATTAAATCTCGGGGATTTGATCCTGAGGAAGAATCTGTCTTTTTTTTTTTAGAGATGCCTACGTTGCTACTTTGCGCTGCTGATTGACAAAATGATGTTTCCGCTCACAGCCCACGCTGCAAAGTACATTTAACTTTTGAACAAAAATGCAATTCATCTCCACTTCAGATAAAGTTGCACAGAAGCAGAAGTAAAACGGACTCGCTCTCATTTACTCGTGTGCAACTGCTCTGTTGGCGTTTTTTCATTGTAAATATGGCGCTAGATCATTTTATTTGCACTTTCAGTATTTGCACATTTCGTTTTTCCTGCAGGGGCAAAAAGTAAAACCCACTCATGTGGACTTGTTGTCTTAGTTTGAACTCCGACCTCCATTAACAACCTACAAAATCTAAGGTTAGGACCCAGAGCAGCCACAGAGACGGAGTGAGAGGTTGATCGTGTCCAGCGGCTGCTGCGGTCCGACAGCTTGATTGATGAAAATAACATCTGACACAGGACGAGGGCCGACGCTGTTTGAATATCCACCGGGTGTCAGCATTTTCCAGAAACCCCCCCATTAAGAATGCATGAGCAGGGTCAGCTGTCTGTGAGTATCAAAACAAAAGCAGTCAGAGGCAGGAAGATCAGGGATGTTTGTTCACGGCTCACACTGAAGAACATCTCTGAAGAAAACCTGAGGTGAAGAACACATGACGGAGAGAATATCTGTCAGGTGAGTCATCCTGTCATTTATCCTACAATCTTTGGTGGTTGTGCATTGAAATGGGATAAAACATTGAACTGAGCTTCATTTAATAATTAGAATAATCCAACCCATAGACAAGGATAAATAAAGATGGACGCTCCACAGAGTGAAGCCACGTCATCTGGATCCCCCCCTGGTGGCTGACTGCAGTACAGGTCATAAATCCCACCTCCCCCATGATAGTGGATGGGACGTAAACAAAAGTTAAAGTGCACATTTAATAATTGTTTTTCCTCGAAGACGGTTTCTTCTTATTTTGTTTTAACTTCACCAACGTGCAGACTCTGGCTCCAAAGAACCAAGATGGCAGCCCCCTGGAATCCTGGGATATTTTGGCTTCAGTTTTGTCCGACGGCAGGAAGTGGAAACACATCGTCCATCTTTATTAATGTCTACGGATCACAGCAGCCTCAACATCTGTCCACATGTTGATGTTTCCACACGCCAGGAACATCGTTATGATCTCAACTACACAACGGATACTTGGTTTTGACGCATTAGATGAGAGTTAGAATGAGTTCTTCAGAACTAGCCACACACACACACACACACACAGAGACACACACACACTCCTTTAAACGCCCGACACTGTAATATCGATATGTTTATTTAATTCCCCATATTCTAGGATACATCACTTTAGAAAGAACAAGCTTGCGGACTGACATTACCACGGACAGAACTGCAAATTTAATGATCCCACTTTCCAACTGTGTTTTCAGATGTGAGCAAAACGATGACACGGCCATCGCCGATATAGAATTATAACGACTCCTTTCACCTCTCGCCAGGAGCTCTCCGCTTTATCTGCTCCCTCCCTCTCCTCCTTTGTCCTTCACTCTTCATATTCCTTCCTCCACCCCTCTGCTTGTTCTGCCCGTCTCCGATTCTCTCTGTAACCTTGTGAGTTTGTCTTTAATATTCATGGTGATTGAACCTGAGGGGAATTCCGCATGTCTCTCTAATTTATGTGGGAGAGGCTTCATTATTCAACCGCCGATTTAATATGCATCATAGGACTGGTGGGTGAACATGTGAGAGAGGAAGACGCTCTCAGACTCGCTGCGCTCCGAGGAGTTCAAACTTCTGAGGAGCTGACTGATGCTCTCGCCCCGAGGCACAGGACTCTATCCTCCTCTTTTGTCATCGCTGGCCCTTCCGCTGTCTCTCACTCTCTTTCATCCGCTCACACATCCACACATGTCGGATTGGTTATCAGGACATTCTGTGCAAACGTTGATGGTCCCGGGAGGATGCATCACACCAACTTTGAACCTGCTGACTGCAGGGAGTTACTCGTCCAAACAAATTATCATGTACAAAACCTCCCGTTAAACAGATTATCACTTTTGCCAATTGAGGTATTTTTTTACCTCTGCACAGTGGAAGTCTAGAGTTGGATGTTTCAGTGACTGTGAATCAGGGGGATGTTTCCTCTTTCATTCCAACACCTCAACATGAACATCTGCTCTATGTAACTTTAGGTGAATGGGTTCGATCTCCTGTGAGAGGAACTGACAGAGAGTCGCAGCTTCAACCGTCAGAATCAGGTCCAGCAAGTTGAAGAGTGAAGCTGAACTGTAGATCAGGTAAAAAGACTCAGAAGTTAGAATTCTAAACAGTTTGGTGGATTTGTTCTAGGGATCATGGGTAATATCCACCGTCCAGTCTTGTATGAGTTCAATGCATGGAACCCAACATGAATAATCACCACACGTGACTCTAGGGGGCGCTGTGGCAAACACAAGATCTTCTAGTCAAACCATATTCCACAAACTTTACCTTCAGCCGAACCAATTTGACGACATAAAATATCACACTTTGACTAAAGTTTGTCTTCAAAAACCTTCTCCGGTGATCTCGGGACACAAGGACACTTAATGCAGGGGCTGCAGCCAAAAGAGAAAGTAAAGATTTGTGCCTTAGAAAATGTCTTTGCTGGTTTTCTTTAGATCATAAAAGAACTTCTTTGAATTTGCACTTTGCAGATAACGCTGGCTGAAAACTTCTATTCAGCAAAATGCCAAAAATCTCTCTCTCTCTCTCTCTCTGTCTCTCTCTCTCTCTCTCTCTCTCTCTCTCCACATATCGTCTCGTACCTTTCGTCTTTCGTTGCCATATGGTTCATATTCACGCTCCCTCTCCCCGATGACACGTTCCCTCTGCGTTATCGCTCCCTTTTCACCTCCCGCTGCTCAAAAGGTCATTTGTATTCCTTCGTCAGGTCGGCAGGGCGAGCTTATCTCTTCTGAGGGGCCTTTGAAAAGACACCGATTCTGCATGGAAAGAAGATTCCAAAGGCAAACCTCAGTGACACCACCTGACACGCCGACAGACGGGGTTCAGAGCGAGGGCCAACTCGACAGCTGCCGGCGGCGCTTCCATCCAGGTTACGACGGGAGATGAAGTCTTCGGCGCTGCATCAAACAAAACCCGCTGCTCCCCAGTGGGCGAGGGGAGAGTCGGGAATTCCTAGAACACCGGGTCCTGCTTCCAAACATGTTAGAACACGGTGTAGCTTCTTGACATCCTCAGATACAGATGTTGAACTGTGTGAGGAGGAAGTATTTACTACACATGTCACCCATTATAGGATGTGTTAACAAAGAATGGCATACTGTGAGTCAATTAAGCAGCAGGGGGATTAAACCATGGAGTGTAAATAAAGAGGGAGGCTTCCTCCCACTATCAAGAAATGAGGCCAAATATCCCAGATACCAAATTTCCATTTTTCCACCAATGACGACACTTGAAAACGTCCCAACACAAACACTTGCATGTCAGATTTAGTTCCTTCTCATCCATTAATGTGACATGTGAAAATATATAGGTTGTAATTGACTAAGAGAAGAATACATCAAGGTGTAAAATGACTGATGCTATTTACTTGGAGGCAGCGCTCTCACTGTCACAGCAAGAATTTATGTTGCTTGATCTCATCATGAGTCATGTTATTGTAACATTGGGACAGAACAAGGATTGTAAATAAAGATGGACGACGTGTTTCCACTTCCTCTCTTTCTCCAGAAATGAATTGAAGGTCAACCTCAGCTGTCAATCACAACGTTCCACAATTACACAATTATTATGGCATGGGATGACTAATTAAAACCAAACTTGAGAGAGAAAAACAAACAAACATCCGTGTGATAAGAACTATGTGTGTTTGTAGTTTGCTCAATGTCTCATCCACTAACATGGAGAACGTGGGGTTTATAACCTATACTGCAGCCAGCCACTAGGGCACGATAAAGACACGTGTACAGAATAAAATGTCTTCCCAATGATGTGGTGTCATGTACAATCCTCAGTTAATTATAGTTATAAATTAGATTTTTTAATTACAAAAACAAATACGGGAGTCGTATCTTCCTGGAAGTAGAATAAGCAGCTCCTGTTAATGCATTTTGATTGTTTCTCAAGTGAAATCTGAGGATATTAAATACAAGCGTTATTAGTCACAGGCGTTATTTCTCTGCGTTGTTGCCTCCAACGCAACTTGTGTACAGGCGGCGGTGCAGGTAGGAAGAGCCGGGCGCTCAATCAGATGAAGGGTGTGAAGAAGATGGTATCTGGAGGAGGAGGAGGAGGAGGAGGAGGAGGAGGAGGAGGAGGAGGAGGAGGAGGAGAGGTGTCACTCACCCGTCTCCTCTGCGAAACATATAAATCACCGTCAGCAGCTTCCCTCAGATGTCAGACAGACTGAGGGAAGGTGGGGGGTGGGGGGGCGGGTTATATGTGCTGATAAAGAAACCCTCACAATCCCCTCGAATGATATTTTGCACAGTCACGTTTAAAAGTGTCTGTTTCTGTTTGGACGAGAACACCGACGTGTTTCCCTCTGGAGCAGAGGTCCCATCTCCTCTGAAACGTGGGGAAGCAATTTGTGCAAATCTTTTCTCCTCCTTCTCGTTGCACAGCCAATTATCTGCACAAACAGAATGTAGGTTATTACTTCTGTCGCCTCCATAGGTCCTGCCAGGGTCTGGGGGGTGTTGGATGTTGTTTTTTTTCATATACAATAGAGAAAATACAATTTACAGAAGAATCACATAAAAAGCAGCTGTGCCATTTCCATGAATAATAAAAAGGAAAAACCCATCTCAAACAACAAGTGTTCATTTTATAGCTGTTCCTTCCACCACAGAAAAGTGATGGAAGTGTGAGTGAAACCCACCGAGTGCGACCTGCGACTGCAAAACATCACAGGAACCTGTGGAAAGGTTAGAAGAGAAATGAAACCAGCACATGTTCCATGAATTTACCTTCAACTTGTGTGGAGCAGCTGGCACCGTTCTGTTGTGTTGCTGTAAAATCTACAAGGAGTCGAGAGGATCTTGACAACATTTGGTATTTGGAAGGAAAAGGGCAGAGCTGGAAACATGTTCTTTAATATATTTAACCCACGGAAACATTGTGCAGGACTCATTCACCCAAAAGATGTTTAAAGCACAGTCGATGTCTAGGAGCAATGGAATGTGTCCTTACTCATTCCAACATTCATAAACTGTGAATGTCCATTTCTGGTTAATATGAAGAATGGCTGAATTTAGGAAAGAACTCAGGATTGACGAAATGGGCGCGGAACTACTAGGGATAAAGTAAACTAAACAAACCCTTTAACAAACCATTATATTGGATTTTAGAAGAAGAAGAAGTGATGCACAAATGTAAAAAAGTGATGAGGACAACATTAGGTACAAATTGTGACACAGAATATACTTGCATTTTTGTGTGTAAACTGCCAATAGCTGAATCCAGAAATTGAATAAAGAACACATAAAAAAAAAGGAAAACATTAGCAACAAGATTTGCAAAACCAGATTAGGTCAACAATTCCCCTATTTGACCAACTCATGGTCTGACTAAGCTTTGCCTCAAGTTTAAATGGCTTCTCCCTCATGTTGTTCCCTGATATTAACACCACATAGATTTCTTACAGCAGAAAGTTCAGGTAACTCCATCACGTTGAGCCACAGGAACAAGAATCTCTCTTTTTTTTGACTGACCTCCATCAACCTGACTTCCCTGTGCCAGGAGAACCTCAGCGTATTCTTTGAGTTACCTAATTGAGGCTTGTTAAATTAAATAAATTAAAGAGGCGAAAGGAGGTTTGTTCGTTTTCATCAGTGGGAGGGGAAGAGGAGCTCTGGGAGTCGTGGACATGATGTCAGGAACCCGACAGCTCCTCAGTGCAGCCGAGTTATTGCTTTCAGCGCTTCAACTCAGGTCGAGTCCACAACTAACACGGAGCTGCAGAAATGAGCCTCTGTATCTGTCCTCGGTGTCATTTACTGAATGTGTGGAGACGATTAGTCCTGTCAGGTGCCGAGACAATTTGGGTGATAGACTAGTAATTTTGTTATCGTGTGAGCGAAGCTGAATTGGCCTGAGGATATTTATTCCCGTCTCTCTTGCGGAGTGATTAGTCGCCTCACGCCCTTCTTCTCCAGCACCAGTCGAGGAAAACCACCTCCGGGACGGCAGCGAGGAAAATTGCAGCGAATTAAAAGATGAATGTTGAACAAGAGCTATTTTCACTTTGACACATCCAAGGTTTCCAAGCTGAAATTTGAAAAAAAAAAATCAATTAAAGCCTTTTTGTAGGAACACAAGGTCTTTTTGTTGAGAAGAAAATACTAGATAAATATTTAATAGCTTAATATATTTTATAGCCTGTGTGTTCCCCACATATTCTTCCTCTTTTATTCAATCGTTCATATTAAGCAGCAAATGACAACTTCTACAGCAATTAATTGGTTTACAGATACAAGACGTTTAGTGAAGGAACAACACAACATTCTGCAGAACATGCAAAAACCTATAGCCACCACCTCTAAAGGTTTTTTTTAAACTTTATATCTAGGTCTTCTAGTCTCAGTGAAAGCCAATAAACATATTTCCAAAAGTGCTATAATGTGAAATAGCCCAAACTCTCTTCCTCGTGCGTTTATCATATCTTTTGTGACTATTTGACAAACTGAAGGTCTCACAGCTTAAATAATGAAAACATCAGTGCATAGATCAGACATAATTCATCCTGTAATATATTCAGATCACATCACAGGGATTTATTTGTGTAAACACTGATATGCTGATGAGCTTTTTGATGGCTATGCCTATTTTATTCTCTCTCTCACACACACACACACACACACACACACACACACACTTGACCTTTAACCTTTGACCTCCACCATCATCCCTCTGAATTAAGACACCACAGCAGCCGTTAGGGACCTGTACCACTTCCTGTCCCTTGGCGCGACCCCCAGATATGAAGTGTCCTTGTCACTTCACTGTCGCCTCCAAACAGAGCCACAGGGGGGAGGGCACCACTCGTTATGTTATCAGCAGCCATTGCACTGAAACAATACCATCTACCAACCACTATCAACCAGCATTATTGCATTGACACATCTGATGAATGCAGGACAGACTGATCTATAGAGAATATTGATCGATACACAGTTTACTTTGGTTATTTCAATGTAACGTTAGTCCTGTCTGAACTGAAAACCATATAACATGAGCCAGGAAGTTATTTTCAAATCATTAATGTTACCCGTTACTCTCACTCAGACTGTTTACAGGCTTGTGTTGACGGCGTGAATAGCAATATCCCTGAAATGCTTGTCACAGCGACTCAATGACATTTTAATTTGCTATTGGATTAAAGTACTGGAAGAGATTCTGTTGGATTTGCAAACAAATTCATGGTTATTTTGCTAGATTTCATATATTTATCGGCATTTTAGCCTCAACGGCCGCCATCTTGATTTGCTTCATCCATTAGTAAAGCATCTGTGAACTCCTGTCTCTCCCTCGTTTTTAGAAGTTCCAGAATACACTACTGTTGAAGAAGTGGAGGGGGCCTACCCATGCATCACATAGAGAAATTGGAACAACGAAGGGTTCAGGCCAAGTGGTCGGGCTAAAGGTTGAAACGTGTATCCAACCTTCACTCACAGGCGCTTATTCCCTTTCTTCTGCTACAGGTAGTAATGTGGTAGCACCCTGGATGCCTCGTGTCTGAAGGAGTTCCCCCTCAGACTCTGCAGCGTGAGCGACCATTACCATGCACTGACAGGTTCTGTGATAAAGAGCCACCAGTGTCGCCTGCATATGATGCAGAGGCCTCAGCAGCAGCCTGGACACGGACACATTGATTTATTGACTCACTCACGGACCAATCAGGGCTGAATTGTTTGTGTGGTGCATTGTTTGTTTAGATAATCGTGAGAGGGACAGAACTCGAAAGCTATATTTTATAATAAGCACTGAAAACAAGTGGAATGGTTGAAAAAAGCTTTGGGACAATTTAGGACATTTAAGTGTTTTTCAGATATTTGTTTGTTTAAACCGGTCCAATCCAGGAACTGGTCACTGCAAACCTTTCACTCATCAACTTAGCTGACTCAGCAGTTGTGTCTCCTGCGTTGATGACAGCAGTGCATGCTGGGTAGTGGGCTTACGGTATTATATGTGATGCCTCAGCACTGGAGCCTCCTGTACCTGGTTGAGGCTCCACTGGAAGCAGCCGTCACCTCTCAGGGAAAAGATGATTTACTTTCTTCTTCGGGGCGTGAAGACCAGTCTCAGGTTTTATCACCAACATTTCTGAAACATGCTGCGGCCACAACAACATATATTTACTCTCAGTCAGACTCAGTACCTCTCACACGATCTGAGCAAATCCCAAAGATAATTTGCGGGTACAGATTCCTGGATGCGAGCGCTCATTAATAATTTCCACTGCCGCCCCATTAAGTTTGATTTATGCTCGTGTGTCCTGTTGCACCAAAGCTGCGACATAGCCGCCTCCAGTGTGGGAACTGATTTATCTGCAGATCTCACACGGAGACGGCACAATGACGGAACCAGATGGATGTGTCGCACATCACCGACCCGGAGCGTGCTTTAATTACATGTACAGTTATATTCCTGCAACCATTAGCAGGTTAAATAACAGTTTAAATTGTTCGAGACCACAAAATGTGTGTAATGCTCCTGAAAAGGAAGATTAATGAGCTGCTCTTTAACTTTTCATTTGTTGGTTTCACCTTCAACAATCTCCACGAGCAGAGGAATCTAATATCTGGTAGTGATATTATGAGAAAATTAAATGAAAGATTAAAGTCTGCATTATAGGAGACATGTCCTTTTAGAGGAGGAATATCAGAAGATCAGCTTCTTTGCGTGTGTTGAGTTTAGGAACGTGTTGTTTAATTGCACTTTAGTTCAGGTTTCACAAATAATTCATCTTTTGTCACATTAGCATCACACAAAAATAAATATATTTTAAAAGATTCTGCAAGAAACTGTCTAATCGACATTATTCTTGATATCTTCTGTGCATATTGTATAAACCAAGCTCCAACTTCATCGATTTCTTCTTTTTTGTTTCTCGCTGCAGAACAGAACACGACGTGGATCCTTCTCCATGTTTGTTTCTCTTCAGATGTCGTGTTCCATCGTGTGAGTTTCTGTCAGATCCCAAGTCTCTGGAGCCGCCACCGAGAAACCGTTTCCCACAAACACCAGGTGTGTTCGGGCCAAATCCTCGGGTGTGTGCGTTCTGACGATGAGATTATTAAAAAGGCTTTAAATCTCTCATTATGTCTGTGAGCTCCCATGTTTTTTATTAGTCGGTTACAAGGTTAAATTCCTGTAGTGTCCACCAGGTCTTAAACACGGTCAGCTTTGAATTCCCGAGTGACCTCTGCATTTATTACACATCACAACAGCAACACTGGTTTTGTGCAAGAAGGATTTCATCATTTTGAAAAACACGGACACGCTTGCTGTGTCCCTGCATTACTCATTACTGCTGACCGAAGGTTGCTGACTCATGGATTAGAGGAAACACTGAGGAAATCCCTTTTCACGGAACCTTCCGGGTTTTAGATTTCTTCCATTTTCCTCCTCTCGGGGGGGAAAGAAGATTATTCGAACATTTACAACTGCTCTGTTTTCCAACATCGGTTCTGCTGTGATGTTTCCAGAATACACACACACACAGTGGAACGCCGCGGCACCCTTCCTCACAGACGTGGGAATTACCCTCACGCTGCTGCTCGGGCAGATAATGCAACGCAAATACGATCAGCCGCTGCCAATGAGCAAGAATTAGCATTTGCACATGCTAATTAGAAACGGCGATAAGGACGGGGAAAAGGAAACCGGGAGCGGTGAGGAAGTGGGTCGTGAACAAAGCTGACATTCTGATGGCGATAACCACAGCGATCCATTGATCCCTGATGGAGCCACTGATGAAGAAAGTGATGCAACTGGAAACCACTGGATTATTTAAATGCCAATATGCAGCTCATCCTCCACTCTGATGAGCATGTACCAGTGCAGTGGT
Source organism: Pleuronectes platessa (assembly GCF_947347685.1). Taxonomy (NCBI): domain Eukaryota; kingdom Metazoa; phylum Chordata; class Actinopteri; order Pleuronectiformes; family Pleuronectidae; genus Pleuronectes; species Pleuronectes platessa. The sequence goes on along the minus strand of NC_070640.1, from coordinate 3,374,749 downwards.
GGGATTATGCAAATGGGAAAAAGAAAAAATTGAAGAAGCTGGCGGTTTCCCTGGCAGTCGACTTCAAAGCGGCCGGGACGGGAGATGGAATTAGTGCTCTGCCTAATCCCACTGGAGGAGGGTGGGAGGGGGAGCTGCACTTTATTAATGCACCGGCAAGCTTAATCAGAGACAGAGAGGAAGAGGAGGGAGTGGTTGGTCAAAAAAGAAGAAGAAGATAAGGTATAGGATGGTGACAGCATGAGAAAAGGGGGGATGTAAAGGAGGTGAGGAAGAGTGGGAGGGCAAGGAGGAGAATAAGGAGATTCAGACCGGAGGAGAGGATGTGTGTTTGTGAGGAAGAGGAGGAGGAGGAGGCGAGGAGGAAGAAGAAGAAGAGCAGCACAACGACAAGTGCATCAAAGAGAATTTTGATGACAGAGTCGGGAACCTGTGATTTCCCCAACACGTGTTCGTCTTCCTGCCAAAGCAGCACACCTGATCTCCTGTGCAGCAGCAGGAGGAGAACACAACCTCAAGGGCAGATCAATACGCTCACTGCAGAGGCTGCATGTTAGCAAGTTGTTGTCAATGTATCAGCAGCAACACACACACACACAAACACACAAAGAGACACAACATTTCCACTCATTCCTCCCTGAATCAAACAGCATGACTTTTACTATCAGCGATGTCACTGAAGATTATTATTGTTGTCGCTCGTCTCCTCGTGTTCAGAGCATGTTTTTTTGATGAGCCCTTATTGAACTGGCCTCTGTGAAATTATTCATGTGCTGGTGACCTTTGCTGACCATGTGATGAACTGGGAATTACTGACGCTGCACAGGATCATCTCTCTTCTTCTTCTTCTTCTGCTTCTTCTTCGGCTTGCTCATCGCTTCAAGTGTCACAGGATCACAAAGTCATCGGATCCATCGATCTGACACAGGAAAGATAACATGGTCACTAATGGCAGCATTAACATGTGGAGGTTCATGCTCCTAAGAGGATCAATCCTAATTATTCTTGGTGACCCCTGACCTTTGCTCCAGAATCACTATCAGACCAACATTACCCTCTGATTAGGGCCGTTTCACACCTGAAACCAAGGTTCATGACTGTGTTAGGTTGTTTACATTGGATCTGGTTGGTTCTGGTCTCAGATTGTAATTTAGGGAGCGCACTAAAGAATCGTGTGATACGTCAAACTCAAACAAACATGGCTGACCGTGAGAAGCTGATGTTTATTTGGCTTGTGATGTCACAACTAGTCCCAGTCACCCACTGGGACCAGTGCAGCCTCTGTGGAGGGAAAACGAAGCCATTACACATTTTATTTTACAGCCCTTTTACACCTGGAAACACATTACGACACATGAGAGGAGGGAAACACAAACAAGGAAACAGGAGTCAAGAGAAACCGAGGAAGCAGCTGCTGATGGACGTGAATGTGTCCAGTCTGGTCACTCTCTTGAAAAGGCAGCAACGCGAACGCTTCTGTAATTAAACACAAACAATAACTCAGTTATCAAAAGTGACAAGTTAATTTTTCACGTCAGCTGACTGAACCCGTGAATCGATTAATTGTTTCAGCACTAATTGCCTCCTGAGCTCATGCCGCTGACTGGTGGAGCTACGAGAGCGTGAGAATCCAATCAGTTATTTCAACATCGTCGTTTTTTTAAATTCAAGCAAATTCAGTTTATCATGCGGCGTGAAGCCATGTGCTCTTTATCCTGCTGGTGGACTGTCAGCAAACACCAGAGGAGAAACTAATTAGAGAAGACGGACGTGCCTCAGAGAATGAACATGTATCTGCTGTATTTATAAAAAACCCTCGGCTCATAGATCAGCTCCAGTTGGACTCACATATCGACACATAAATCAGGCCGCTGTGCCGCTGACTGTTTGATACACACGCAGTTTGATTCATGAATTTGCTGCCTTGAACGTCTGTATCACATTTTATCTGCTTGGGAGCCCCAGAGAGCTCAGGAGCAAGGAGCAGCCGCCTGCAGCTCCAGCTCAATCAATCAGACAGAGTCGGTGAATTTAACATAATTAGAAGCTGCACATGTATGAAATCTGCGCTGGATTTTTTTTCCTGCTTCTTGGCATGAAAATTGATTATCTTTGAAAATAAGAAAATCGATTCCACGTGGAAAGACGATGGTGCTCCCCTGCATTCTGAAGAGGCCCGTGGAAAACAAGCACATTAGCATTTAGCTTGAGTGGATGTGTCAGTTTTTTACATTGACAGAAAACAGAAGGGTCAGGACAGAGAGTGTTGTGTTTAACTGTCGGGCTGCAGACTCATCCTCGTGTTGCAGGACTCACACGTGTGCTGCAGGACCAGGTACAGCAGGACGATGCAGTGGACTGAGGGGGGGGGGGGGGGGGTGATGAAGTAGAGTTGCACACCAGCGCCTCCACATGGTCGTTTGGTTGAACTGCTTCACCGACTGCAGTCCATCTTGTCCACATCTCCTCAAGGTGAAATTAAAATTACACTTTGTCATAGAAGGTGACTTTGTTCATATATTTTCTTTCTGAATGAATCAGCTTTTGGCTCAAAGCTTTTTGGTTGCTCGTGATGAATATAAAGAGATGAGCTACACACTCACAGAGTGATGTCATCAGCCCAACATACACACATACACACACACACACACACACATACACACACACACATACACACACGGGTAAGGACTGCATTGCCTTACATTCATTTCCAAAACAAATTACCTGAATATTCTTCTCTTATTGTTAATTTCATTTATTATTGCTGTTATTATGATAGATTATCATATTTAAAATGACTCATTATCTTAATTTAACAGTCAGGGAAGAGGCCTGATTCTTTTATGTTGTCATGTAAACCAATCAATAACGGTTTTAATGAGGGACTTGGTGAATTTTAACATTCACAGGTTCCAGGTTCGTGTTTCAAATCACAATTTACATCTCAATCCATAATCTGGACCTGAGAAATGAGGTTTGGCCTCAGCAGGAACATGTAAACACACATTTCAAACCTGTATTAATGTATTTTTGCCTCAAACAAAAATTGGCATACAGAATAGATTCTTTATGAAATGGTTCCGGTGAATGCATTATAAGATATTTATCTATTTGGACATAACCATTCAGATATTTAGCTCTTGAACAACCCCTCAGAAAATGATCTGACTCTTTAGCCACTAAACTCTCGACCCTGTTCACAAGTTAAAGTCTCTAACTCAGAAACAACAGTGGAACCAAAACTCAAGTCCCTGAATGAAAGTGCAGCTCCTCTAATAACATCTCTCAGCTCATTGTTAAAGTTTTTTTCTCACTTTGTGTTCAGTCTTGTGTGAAGTTTTCCTCTGAGAGGATTACAGGGGGGGGGGGGGGGGGGGGGGGGGGGGTAAGTGGGGCCACGGGCCACAGCCTCTGTTTGAAGCTCCCTTCTTGGTGAAAGTCAATCAAACCCGCCACCAACACACATAAAAGAAAGAAACGACTACAAAGAAATGCAAAGTGACAACAAACAGGCACAAAATGACCTTCCATGTTTTTTTTACTGTCGCTGCAGCCTCGCTTCTCGACAGCTGGTTCCACGGTTCACCGCCCGTCAGAGGGAGCAGTGGACCTAGATTCATTAGCTGGACACTGACACAACGACAGGGGAATGATAATGTCGGTCTGTAGCTTCTGGGGGACAAATGGGCGACTGTTTGCTAATACAGTTAACATCACTGTATCATATACATATATTCATATGACTGGAACAGCAAAGAAAAAATTATAATATGAGGTTTTTGATCATCCAAACAGACGTCTTTTATTTATCATAGAAGAACTAGAATGTCCCTCAGTAGAACTCGAACCTCCACCAGGGTCCAGCACTCACTTGAATCAATCAGGCTGCAGCAGATCACACACGCTCAGATACCAGTCCACTACATGAGACAGATTTCTTTCATCAGGATCCAGGAATTAATCTCTGAGAGGATCAACAACAACGGAAATAATCTTATTTCACAATCTTAAAGAAAGTGAAAAGAATTCCTAGATCCACACCAACATGTTGGGATTTCCCTGATCTACACCGTACCTTTTAACTTTGGAAATGAATCTGGTAGTTTTGGTATAATCCTGCTAATTAACAAATAAACAAATTCAAATATAACCTCCTTGGTTGAGGAAATAACTGGGATATGAAATCTGTTTTGACCATGACTTGAAATCTGGCACTGTGTCTGGATTCTACTGCCAAATGAGAGGAAGGGCTGGTTTATTGGAATAGAGCCTAATTTTCTATTGGTTTAAAATCCTCCAAATGGTTGTTTAAACAGTCACAACTCATCCAAAACAATTTGTACCTGCTCAGCTAATTACATATTATCTGGTGATACCAATCAATAAATATATAGGGTGAGGAAATTGTTAATTTTCGTTTTTACAGGTTTCCATGTCCTTCAAATCCAGTTTGTGTTTGTCCTCTGCAGCTGCAGCCGTTGGCACGAATATCAGTGAACCCCTCCAGCCCCCCCCCCCCCCCCCCCCCCCCCCTCCAGCTCAGTTTGTAAAGGAGCCCGCACCTTTGTCTTACCTGTAAGTCATGTTTTCAACCGAGTTCTCCCAGCATGCATTTCATCTGACAGACTGCCTCCTCTGTGAAAGGTCGCAGGGGGGGATGTAAAGAAGCTGTGGGGGGGCAGACGTGTGTTATTGAGGCTCCACCCATACTGGATCCATTTCAGCCTCACATTCAACATCTGTTTGAATTATTCTGCCAATCAAATCAGATTTTATTCAAAGTACAACAGATGCTGCGTGTAACTGAAGTCTTCAGCAAAATAACAGTATTAACAGCATTTATTAGAAGAAACAGTTTGTAACATAATGGAAAAGTGAGTCAATGTTTACACATAAGAAGATGAAAATATTGAAAATTAAAAAGCACTATTTCCTGCTGTAGCTCGTTAAACCTTCAAAGTGAAACAAGTGTAGATCGAGACACTGAATATAAAGATGGAAAACACAACTGCTTCCCAAGCCACAATATCTCCACTGCCCCCTGGTGGCTGACTGCAGTGTTGATTTAAACACAAAACTGGTGCAAAGAAAATAAAAAAGTTAGAAATGTCCCTACGTGACAAAAAAGCCTCAAAGGGAAACAAGCTCTACGTCTGTAGAACGTATCGCACCATCATGTCGCTGGTTGTTTACCCTGCGAACATGTTGTTGTTTGTCTGAATCGGGGCGGGGGGGCAGATCCTTTGGGGCAGAAAGCTTAAGAAGCGCTGGGTAAAGTGAGGATAGCAGTGATGTGTCGAGCTGCAGCGCTGCCCTGCAGATGTGACTTAGTTCTCATTAGCACAGAGTTTGTGTGGAGCTGATCTGCACTAATCCACTGCTTTGATGTGACGAACACGATGCTCCACTTGTGTTATCATAACACACTGCAGCTCTGAAACACACTCCTGAATCTGGAGGAAACAGCCCTCTGACAAACTGCCTTTGTGAGAACCGGTTTCTACACTAGAGGACCAGTTTTCAAGTCCGAAAGTTTATTGAAAATAATCAATCTAAGAAAAGCTTATAGTCTGTTTATGGGTTTCCAAGCACAAGGAAAAGCAGAATTCCCAAACCAGATGAAGATGGTAAGTAAATAAAGTAAAAGACAAATGGGGGGTGAGTTCAGAAAGTCCAAATCATCTCCTTTCCTAACCACTACTCCTTGAGCCGGATGGAATACGTCACCAGGTCAAGGAAAGATGTGAAGGAGACGCTGTGAGGAGTTAGGAAAGGAGACGCAACTCTACTATTCTTCTCCTCTCAACTTTATTTATAAAAGAAGATTTGCACAGAATGTTCTGACAGCTATAATAAAGTTTCCTGTTCAAAACACAACAACACGTCCTGAAAAAGATGCATTCAGTTCATACAGAGGGAACATTGAATCTTTACCTTCTTACAGAGAATAACAACAGACATATTGTGTATTTGTTTGTGTGCATTCCATAATCAGGGGATTAAAATAGCCTATTTGATATTTGTGTTTAGTACTGATGATGACGTTGCGACAGAAATCTGAGAATCCGAGTTGTTTTGCAGAGAACTTGCAGAGTTGTGTGACACTTTCCTCACGACTAGCGACAACTCTTATAATGCACATTGTCATTTGATCCAAAATTCCTGTCATAAATGATTTATTACAGCTGTTTTAGATGTTAATTTTAACAGGCTCTTATACTGATGGCTCACTGACAGAAACCAATTTGATGCCTCACCTTAAAAACAAAACGACAAAACAGTCAATGTTCAGTTTTTTATTGTGTTCTCAAAAAGGACAACACAGACAAACGAAGCACATCGGTACAATATCCAGGAGTACTGTATTTTGGGCTTTACTGAAGAACACTGAAAATCATCAGCATGCAGATCGCAGTCTTCAAGGCAGCTTCGAAGCAGAATATACAGCAGCATGTAGCTAACTTCATCTAAAGGATCCGGAGACACGTCGGCCCTCTTACTCCAAATACCACAAATTTCTAATTTCACTATATCACAAAGGAAACTGCGTCTTTTTTTTTTTCAGCTGACCATAGCAGAGCAAAGGAAGTTGCAAGCAGGAGATGGAACCAGTAACTGACACTCAGTGAAGTAAAAGGCTGCGTAAATACTGACGAGAAGCGTTGACATTCACTTCGATGAGACAGAGATACTCCACACGATTCAAACACAATCAACAAGTGCAGGCATGGCAGCAAAAGAGAGAAAAGTAGTAGTCGGAGCCGTCGGCATCGAACGCACGATGTCGACGCACGTGTGAGACGAACACGGTGAAGAAGAAGAAGACGTGAGACAGATTTAAGCTTCTGTTTCATTTGTGGTTCAGTGAAAATCAAAAGTGCGACTCGGAGCTGAGATAATAATGATGCTGCGCAGACAGTGAAGGATTCTGGGGGTTTTCTCAGTGAAATTCAATAATGTTTTATAGACTTTCCTCACATTTCTGATGTTAATTAATCAACCATTTTACCTCTTAATTGATTAACTGGTGGGGAACTGGTGATAAACTGAATAAAGGCAGTGACAGTGACATGTGTCAGTGTAGATTCCTCTTAGAGAACTGGAAACGTTGAGTGGCTGGTCAACGTTTCCATCTTTAGCCTTTTAATTGTCACGTTCACCTCCCTTCTGGTGAATAGGGGTTTTGGGAGTTAAACTGTAATTCTGTTGTACGGTCAATGGGTGGCGCTGTGGTTCACGCAGCTCAGGTTTTTATAATCACAGAAAAACCTTTATAACACACTAGAGGAAAGAAAAAGTATTATACGATAATAACTCGGGGTCAAAGTCGACAGAAATACTTGAAGCAAATCACGTCTTAGTGGAAAAGATCTGAAACCACTTTCATTCCCAGGACACGATGACCTCACTGGTTCCCATCAACCCCCATCTGACCTCACTGAGGAGGACAAACAGGTTTTACTTTGACAAAGATGTTTCCTCCAAACCTAGACATCACGAGAAGCAGCCAGATGTGTGTTCACCATCATTAGGCTCATGATTCAGTTATATTTCATCTCTATTAAATAAAACAAGCAGCAGCAGCTTCTGTTCCGATCATTATTATTCCAGCTCGGAGTCTGAAAGCGAAACACTGAGGCTCAGAGATGTGCGGTGGAGTGAATGTAAATTATTGCTTTGGCTGATACAACAGTGGACACAGTGTCACATTCAATGAAGGGATTAATAGAATCAAACAATCGTGAGTGTGAGAAACATTCGTGACAGAATAAATGCATGGAGTCAAAAAAAGGCAAAAGATTTTTGTAAACCTGTAAAACTAACAATCATAAAATATTTTAAATTTGTTTTTTTCAGCGTAAATACGTAGAAGGGAATAAATAAGTCATAAATATTAATACTATTGCTTCTAATTTAAAATATGTAGCTCAACCAAACAGGTTATCTGAAAAAAACGTTATGAGAATCATTTAACAGGTTTACAAAACTTAGATTTGAGCTCATGAGAAACAAACTGCTGCTGTGATTTAAAATTCTCAACATTCGTGGTTTGCATGTGTTTGTTTCCTACTTTTATTAAAGAGCATGGTTTGTTAATTTGTGATTGTTGATTTCACATTCAGATGCTTTCACTGGCTCCAGCTTGTGCTTCATCTGGTTTGATTTGCTCTTCTCATGCTCAATTTCATTCGTTGTCACTTCATCTGTTGCTTGGGGAATATTGAAAGACTTTTTGGCATAAAACTAAATAAAAAGTAGAGGAGAAATCCAAGAGCTGAAGCTAGAGCGCAGGGAATCAGTCTGTAGTCCGTGATCGAGCACAAGCAGAGCCAATCTGAGCACAAGCAGTGACTTTGAGGGAAAGCATCACAATATCTGAACATGGAATCAATTGAAAAACCACATTCTTGAATAAAAGACGGGGTAAAAAACCCATAAACTGTATTTTGGCAACAAGTAGGAGTCTTAGGTGTTAATGTCATGTAGACATGACAAGAATCTACAGTACAATCTGTAGTATTGACCTCAAACAGGCGGAGTCGAGAGACGAGCCGGCCCCCGGATGTTTGATTGAATCAGCACCAGCTCCACTTCTCTCTCACTCTTCATTATGTACATTATTCCTCAACAGCTCTTCAGTTTAAATACAAAAACCCGAGCAGCTGATTGACAGAATATTCTGATCTGATGATCACTTGGGGTTAGATTCATTTTTTTGGGGCTCGGAAAGTAAAATTTGGTTTTGTTGTTAAACTAAGCAAAAGGTTTAAGTGAGGTGTAAAGGCTGTGATACAATCGTCATGAATCTTTAAAGCAACGGGTGACGATGAGTCTGTGGGGGTGTGGTGCAGCCTCCTCATGCACAGCTACAATCGCTATGGTCGTCTCTGATGCTGGTGGTCCGACGCTGCAGTGAGGGCGCAGAGGCAGTGTGTGTGTGTGTGTGTGTGTGTGTGTGTGTGTGTGTGTGTGTGTAGGTGTGTGTGAGCTGTTGGCAGTGACGCGACATGACGCTAGCTGGGACAAAGTGGGCGGAGCAGACAAGGACCAGAGCCTCCCCACATGTGTCCAGTTTTCTGATTTCTGATTTTCAGATGGCAGACACAGAGGGGGGGGGCTCTGCTGGGCTCAGTGGGGGGGGTGGTGAGGGTGTCAGTGTGTGTGAGTGTGTGTATGTGTGTGTTTAGAGGTTGACCAGGTGGAGGTCGGAGGCGGCGAAGTGGGGGCACAGAGCCATGTCCGGGTTCTTCAGCTGTCGCAGGATCCTCCGGTGGAACTTGGAGCGAACCCGGTTGAACTCCATGATGTCGCTGGGATCCTCCTCCACCCAGAAGCGGTGGAACTCCTGCATCAGGTAACCTGGGGGGAGAAAAGTCTGTCCTTCTTAACACTGGGTCCATATGGATCACATGACTACTTCCTCCCTGTCAATTTGAGATCTTGCAGTTCAATGTTTGGATTTTGCAGATTTGCTCTCATCAGTTTGTTTCGAGTTGCATCAGGAAGTGAAATTTGTTTTTAAAGGTTGATAAAGATGGACGACGCCTCTCCACTTCCAAAAATGAAGCCAAAATATACAGGATAGAAGATCCGCCATCTTTTGTTTCTGGTATAATTTAAAGCCAGAGCCTCTGCATTGGTGATCGGGGGGGACGGGACAAATGTGTCCCACTTTAAATGTTCATTCAATGTCTCATCTACTAACGTGGAGGAGAAAGGGCTTATGACAACTACTGCAGCCAGCCATTAGGGGGCGATCAAGATGATTTAGGAAGCTTTCAGATCACCATCAATTTTATACAGTCTATGGTTTATTGTTTTTTTCCAGCAAGTGACTAAAAAGTTAAAAACTACGAGTTGAAAATCTATGATTAGATAATTTTTTTCCACTTGACGGCAGCAAAAACCCCAAAGAAGTGTTATTCATCATGTTCTGCTTTGTCTGTTTTGATCTATGACTGTGTGGTCTATGTTCTCTGGATCATGTCTCTATTAAACACAGATGATAATAATAAAAAACCTAGTATATATTGTTTCAGTATATCCCAGTAGGTCCCACTCACAGAAGGTCTGCTGGAGGTGTGGCAGACTGGGCATCTCCGGGGCCACGTTGTACAGGTGAGTCTTCAGAGCTCCACTCACCAGCAGAGAGTGAGCCAGGTCGGTGATGTTGATGCCCACGATGGCAAACGAGTAACTGGAGGCAGGTGAGGAACACATGAGGATTATAACAGTGGGACAGGGAGCGCTGAACTGGGTTGGTGAGTATTAGTATAGAGATGAAACCAAGTTTATATAGATGTTGGTGTACATACATATCCCAGATTATCAAAATTCTCAATAACATAACAGAAGCAAGTAAAACAAAGGTTTCCTGGAAAAAGGATGTGAAAAATCTGACATATAGCATTTATCTTAAATATTTAATCTTTAACCTAATTTTGCTTTTAGAAGTTTTTGTTTCATATTTGTGTCCTGGTATCACTTTATATAACAAACAGGAAAACAAATATATGTTTTAATGCTTCTTATGTATGAAATGTGCCTTCATGGCAAAGAGCATGTGTCTAAATATGAATTTGTAAAAAGCAAATGTTACCAATAACGACCTTTTCCTTTAATAATGATAATATATATATAATAGAGCTGATCAGGACACACACACACACTCACACACACTCACACACACTCACACACACACAATTCTACACGCTCACATTCAATGGCCACGTTCCAGATCCCCTCCACTGCTTCATTGAGGACAAATCTGTCGCCCAGTTACAAACACACACACACACACACACGGTCGCACACACGCACACACTTACCCGATAGCCTTGTCAAGGTTCTTCTGTTCCCATTCAGGCTTGTTAATCTCACTGTGAAGGACACACACTTGAGTCATTGACAGTCTACATGTGAAACAACAGCGAGAGAGCCACACTGTGGACAGAAACTAACACTACAGAGTTTTAAGATAAATCACATTTTACGACCTTTCTTCTCAAACCGAGGACTTTCTGGTGTCTTCATTGTGACTTTGAAGTTTCACCAACGCAGCAACATTTTGTCTATATATTATGTATATTACTAAATGCAGTTTTGTTAAATATGCAAACTGTTGCTTTGCTTGTTTGTTTGAGGGGAAAATAACAAAAATGCACAATATTTTTCCTGAATTAGACACAGAACTGTCCCTGTCACTGTGGGTGGGATATTGTGTTGCAGCCCCACACTGGGATTTAGGCTGATAAAGTGTTTGCAGATGAATAATACTCAGCTTTAAACTGTGCGTAAAACATCAACTGAAAAAAGCGACAGAAAATGAATGGAGTGAAAAAGTGAATGAAAGTGAAAGTGAGTACCTTTGCTTTTGGTTTGTGCTCCTACAGTGAATGTGACAGACAGGAGGAGGAGGAGGAGGAGGAGGAAGAGGAAGAGGAGGAGGAGGCATGGGTAAAAAAGGTGGAGGTGAAGAAGAAAGAGAAGAAGAATCTTCATTTGTGAAATGAGACAAAGAAAACCCACTCAGCAGCAGCAGCAGTTTATAAAAGATCATGAAGAGAAACAATAAAGCAGAATGAATATAACAAGCAGAATATTGTGATTAATGCAGATTTATGGATGATAAAGTGCACGTTAAAATGTGTGGTAGAAACTCTGAAGCTGTAATAGTTGTTTTTTTGGCCACTACAGAAATGAAACCAAACCAAAACAGCTGTTATGTTATTGCCTGATTTAATAAAAATTGTGGTTTTATTATCATTTAAGTTGTGAAGACAAGTTTCTTTTCACTTTTCAGAGCTTTATGAGGAATTTAATGTTATGTTTTATATGTGCTTGCTACGATTTATACATCAAAACATTTAACCTTGAACCTTAAACTATTTAAATTCATCATGTAACCTGCTAATAATAATAATAACACAAAATACCTGGTGTTTTCCGTTAAAATACTTTGGCCATGTTTTGTTAAAAGAGGAGATGGAGGGTGGGGACGTACTTGTGCTTCGGCTGCAGGGAGTCGTTGAGCATCTGCAGAGCAGTGGCTTTGTCGTGTTCGGCAAAATACCTGCAGAGACACAAGAGAGGTGATTTATCTGAGGATCCCACTGAAGACTGCTTCACAAACAGTGTTTACAAATGGTTGAGATCCTTATTTCTTACAGCAGGTTATGGAGACCCAGCAGACCCATTCCTCTGAAGTCGGTCTTGGGATCGCTGCCTTGGAATCCGATCTCACACCACTGTTTAGAGATGCGGCCGGTGAGAGGTGTGTCGGGACGCAGCTCCTTCCACAGCTGCAAAACACACACACACACACACACACACACACACACACACACACACACACACAAGAGATCAAATAAATATGATACTTGATACGTGTTTTCTCAGAATGAGTTTTTAATAGTGACCTAAACTTTGATTATTTGCAAAACTATCAAATCAAAAGAAAGTTCCCTGAACCGAAAGTCTCTCTTTGCACTTTCATCCTGTGTCTCCTGCATGTATCACTCTCATCTACTCATTCTGTACTTGTTTTTCGGGTGTTAGTCCTGACACCTGATAAATTTATCCTTTTCAGTGGCTGTACCTTCATCAGCATCTCCTCGTGCTCCGAGTTTTCACAGTCGTACGGCTCCCTGCGCAGCTTCTCCACCTCCATCACCAGACTCCTGTAGCCCACGATCTGCAGCAGACTGGCCTGCAGAGAGATGCCCAGCCTGCAGGGACATGCATAGAAGCACAGTCTTTAACTCTGGACCATGTGTTGTGTTGTCATTGCAAAAGAAGCAGAACATCTTACACATTTAGTTTGAGTAGGAGATCTTCGCTTGTCCAGTTTTTGTTTTTTTGTTTTTGATTTAGTTTGTTTTTTGTTTCATTAATTTAGTCCCTTAATGGTTTGAGTTTGGTTTTGATAAATTCTACTGTTGTGTCCTTTCGATAAGTTATGGCCTCCACTGAGCCTTCGGGTTTATCTACTGATGTTTGTGGGGCCGTAAAAAACGTCTGTGTTAAAAGTGCTGTCGGTTCTAACCTCTAATTTACCACAAGTGATAAGAGGCAACACAAATGTGATGTAGTGTGATGTAGCGTCTCACTGTGGGTTGGTGTCAGGGTTGATCTTCTTCAAGGCCATGATGTCATCGATGGTCTTATCCACTTTATCAGGATGGACGCTGAGGGCCGACTGTAGCAGCTGCAGAGAACGAAGCATGAGAAGAAAACAGGGAATAAACAGAGTGGAGCTAGAAAAACTGTGTTTTATTGGAAAAGCTGTATTTCAGAGACTCTTACCCCATTCTTGGAGTACCTCAGGGACGACTCTGGAAGGAAAAGGAGGCAAAGTGTAAGGAAACTGCAAATCACATGAAAAAAATCATTCTTTGGATACTTATTTTGGTTCATGACAGAAACAAAAACCCGGAAAAGACGTTGGATGAGTAGAAAAATGAAGGATGGAAACTAAAACATTCACAAAATAATCATGGAACCTAATTTTCACTCTCAAGTTTCAATTGAAATCCAGATTATCAAAAATTAACCATAAATATTTAAATACAAATGCAGTGAATATCAGGCAGTATCTGAGCGCACCAATCTTCAGGGTCCTGCGGGCTCCATGCTTGTTGTTGTAGCAGATCCTCTGCAGCTCGCAGCGTCCCGTCAACTTCCTGGCGACAAACTTCAGGCCCCGCCACAGCAGTTTACAGTAGAGGAACACGAAGAACTGGGTCACCACTCTGAAGAGGAGAAGGGGGGGGGGGGGATGAGACTGATTGAGAGAGTAACTTCAATGGAGGAAGAGGCTGCACAGGGAAAAGGAAGTCAGAGAATTGTGCTTCACTTCTCGTCTACCAGGGGAGAAGTGCCTCGGATCAAAGTGGGCTATTTTTACAGGTGACACCGAGCTGGAAAATGTAGACGTGTGTCCTGGGAAATGCAGAATGACCCATTAAGAAATGTGGAACCCCACTGAACTCTGGGAAACAAGACCGGAAATGATTTTACGATCCTGTGTTAGAGAAGATAAAGCGAGGGGTTATTTCCCTGGACCCTGTATAAGTAAGTTTATTATCATCATTACTTATCATTTAATCTTGAAGGCCAACATTCCCTATCGTTGTTGGTTTTCCAGAGGAATGGAGTTTACAACCTTTTCAGGCAGAAATAAATCCTTCTGCTGCCGAGGGATTAGTGCAAAACATCATCTTCCATGTCAACAAAAAGAAGAAGGGAAGAGAATCACAGCTCCGGTCCTGGAGGATTAATTCCTCTCTTCTACAGCCTGAGACGAGGGCGGCATGTTAAACAGCTCGTAGAGACTCTCTGTCATTTTCTTAACCTTCAAGGAAGCGGGGGGGGGGGGGGGCTGCAGGATTCAAAGGTTACACAGCAGCCGAACGACTCCAGGGTTAAAACACAGGAAAAGTGACAGTGGACCTGCCTCCTGATCATCAGTTTTGATTTAAAGGGAACATGCATTGACTCGTACTCATACAGATCAGTTTACTAATGATGGGGAAAACTGATCTGAGTCACTTTCATCCCCTGACGCTACATTCGGGCTGTTTTGGAATCTGCCAAAGTCATTAAAAGTGCAACACAAATCATTTGTACATCAGCGTGTTGTTACCACGTTCATCTTGGCACATTAGTATAATTACTGTAAAACAAACACAGTCATCAGCGCAAACAATTTGGCAGCTTCAGCCGGCTCCACTGTTCATTAAATGAAACTGAGGATCAAAACAAAGGGAGTCGAACCGAAAGAGAAACCCGGGGGCAGGAATCACAGGGATTCATGGGAAATGTAGAATCTGTAATTTTCCAATGATATGTTAATGTCTAAAATGAATATACATGTTAAAATTGACAGATTGATGTTGAGGTTTGATTCTGATATACGACTGTTGGTTCATAAAGCACTAAATGGTTAAGGAGCAGGTTGGTACGGGGGTGCAGTGGATGGTACTGGATGGAACCTGCAACCGGGACCTTTCTGTGTGGAGTTGGCATGTTCTCCACATACCTGCAGAGGTCAATCAATCATAAAGGTGAACTCAGCCTCTTTCCCCATCATCATCAGCTGGGATTAGGCCTCGGCCCCTCGAAGCAGAAGTGGTAAAGATCATCGATCGTATATAAATACAAACCATTTAAATTCAAATAGAATCTGGGACTGTTCTCCTCCTGACTTTGTTTTACTCTATTTTAGCGCAATTCCACTTTTTACAGTGTTTCTCTTATGTCACAGATCAAAGCCTTGTTACGCCATTGAGTTTTCTTGTAGCTCAAAGCTGCAGCAAAACACCCAAGAATATAACAATATTGTAATTTTATGAATGCATACACAAGGATCTTTGGATTAAAATGAAAACCTTGCAAATACATGATATATAACTTATAATAATTGTAAATAATTAACACTATATTCTACTGCTAATCATACGATTCATTACATTCTCCTTTTAAACTTGAAACAGTCTTTTTATGCATATACATGTATATCTTTTTATACATAATGCACAAATACATCCTTGTGAAATCGTTTTTTGGTCTTTTTTCTGTTATGTCAAATTGCATTACTGGGTATGATCTGTTTTTTATACACTTTGCTATCTTTGCTCTAAGAGATAAAGTTTATAATCATTATTCGTACTATTGTTGTTGTTGTTGTGTTGGTATCTTATCTGTCATGTTTACTAAAGCTCATGTGTCTTAAAGATGCAGATAAACAGACCCAGCACAGAAATGCACAGAGCTGAACTATAAATAGAAACAGCAGCAGAGGTTTGTACATGTGCTCCATGATGAAGAGGCCTCCTCCCACAGAGGAACCGTATCAAACCCATTTAACAGCCACTTACACAGCATCGATCGAGGGGAATCTTCAATGGGAGAACTGGGAATTGCCGGGTCCACCACAGTGTTTGGTGGAAACATGTCATCGTCCCAGCAGATCGATGATAAAACACAGCGAGGAGGTGCTGGCATTCACAGTGAATTGTCAATGAGGCTGAAGCGCCGGAACAATGGGGTCTTTACCTGAGGAAGTGCTTCATGTCTGCGGCTGGGAGTCCTCCGGGGTCCTCGCTGAGCTGAGGGTCCGGATCCTAGAGGCAGAGGAGCGGACAGATTCAGTGAACGAGGCCGAAGAGACGCGCTGCGCCCGGGCCCGCAGCTCCGGAGCTGTCCGCGGTGCTGGACGAGTAAAGCCGAGGTTAATCTGCGGCGCTTCGCTCGAGTCTCCTCCGGCGTGTGTTCGATCAAACGACACAGAAACACAACCGACACACAATATTCAAGCTGCACGGAGGAATATTCCTCCTTCTAGAGACCAACGTGATCCTGTGAAACCAGGCGACTGCTGCTCGATCGTCTTCCTGCAAGCAAACACTACGCATAATAATCCCCAGCAACAGAAACGAGCCCCGCACAAACAAACGCATGCAGTAAAAACCTGTACAATCATACAAGACGTGTTTCTTCTCACCGGGTTTCTCTACAAACAGCACCAGGTGAAACGAGCGGTGTGGATGTGGCGGAGCCGCAGCGTTCAGTCCTCTTCACTCGGCTGCTACAGTCTCCTGCGTTTCCTCCATCATGATGACAAGTGTGTGACCGAGGCTGAGCAGGTCGCGTCTAAAAGCTGCAGCGAGGCAATGCGGTGCACGGCACACAGGGTGCACACCTCCGGCCACAGCATTACGGGCCATTTGTTGATTGTTTAGAGGAAGAAACGATCAGAGAATTCTTTAAAAGCCAGTGAGATTGTGTAGATTTTGATCTTTCATAAGAGTATGTTATGTTAATAGGATAAAGGTGCATTTAGAATCTTAAACTAAGCATTTAGCTGGTAGGGACCAAAAACTGAGCAAAAAACACTAAGTTGGAGTCACATTTCTCAAATACAAACTCTAATGCAAAACTCATTAAAAAAAATCATTAACTTCTCTCAAAACACACAATGTTTAGTTAATTTGGCCGCGAGGGTCATCAGTCTGTCACATGCCTTAAAGTCAACTCACACACCCCAAACAATATCAGACTGATCGATGAGTTTTATTTGAAGCTTTATACCGAATAAACAAACAAGCACATTAAATATAAAATGTAAAAATGGATTTTAAGTATAAAATAAATAGATAAAAAACTCTGCTGCAGGCAGACGTATTTAACTCTTAGCGATACCAGGCAAAGGTCAATGAAATCCATGCATAAAGTGTATCCGTTGAAAGTTAAACTGAAAAAAGATACAGTTGAACGTAACAGCACAGTTCTGACTAGATGTTAAAATCCCTTGTTTGCACAAATGAGATCTCTGATGGGTTTTCGAGTGAGCGCCCTATTTTCTTTACATTTGGCTGATGGGGCTCTCGATGTCTCCAGAGGGAGTCAAAAGGTTTACCGGCTTTGGAGTGAGGCTTCAACCCATCGAATAAAATATAAAATATATTAATGTTAAAAATGGAGAAACAAGACAAATCGCCAATCAGTTTGGAGACAAAAAAATACCAGTGACCAGACATAGTGATTGTGTTTAACACGTCCACAAGGAGTGCAGTAACAGAGGATCTATAAAACAGCATAAATAACAATTCATAATGTGTCAGTGGTAACTGCAGTGGAAGACATGCGATGTCTGAAGTACAAGAAAACGTGCACTTCTGTAATAATCTAAACGTTAGAGATGATGTTCGCCCACTGAGCAATGGTATAAAAATAATCTTCTCACTCTGACACATCTCAGTGTTGCAGTCTAGCTGCGTTTGTCTTCCAAAATAAAAGCCCTTGTTCTGTCGTCAGTCAGTTTGCGTCATAGTGCAGCGACGGCGGTGAGCGTCTCGTTCCTCTCAGAGTCTGTGTCGGCTGCCAGCAGCTGGTCGGAGGGGCTCCCGGGGGGGGGGTCCGCGGGGTCGTCCTCCGGTAGAGCCGTGTAGGTGGGAATAGCGTTGAACATGATGAAGCCCACAGTGATGACCACGAACGAGATGATGTACAGGAGTGAAAACTGTGGATGAGACGGCAGATAGGAACGTTATCAACCTTCTCAAGAGGACAGATTCAGTTTCTGAGCGAGGCTCCTCCTCCCCTGTCCATGAAAACCAAATCATATTTAATAATGAAGGGCCTATTTCTCAGGCCCCTGGTGAAAATAACACGCCTACAATTATATAAGAACAATCTGGGTGTCTATGTAACACTTCTGAGAGCTCGAGTGGGACAGAGTAAATAAGGGGTAACGAAATAAAAATAATTGAAAGTTTTAATTTCCGCTGAAACAGAAATGTAACATCCAAGACTGAATATTGAATAAGAAGCCCAAAATCTCCATCATCCCAAAGCACAACATCCGAACATTATCTGTGCCAATTTTTACTCTAACAAAATAAAGCAGAGCAAGGTTAGAGAGGTTTTATTGGAGCTATGTTTAGACGTCATCGCCAAATCGGCCATTTGACTCAATCTCTGCCATTTGAGATTCTTTAAAATCATTTATTTTAAGTATTCATTCATTCATTCATTAATCTTTCATCTAAGTATTCATCTCAACCATTTCATTTTGGAGCAGCTCTGGATTATTGGGCGCTGGGATATTTCTTCCACTTTCTTTAACTTGTTGAGATAGAATGTTAACCATGGCAGAGTTATGCCAACTTCCCTTCTTTATCCGACTCTTTTCAAAACAACTAAAAAGTTCTGGAGCTCATTGAACATGAATTAATACCTGTCAGCAACACAGTGATGCTTTTTACTGAGACTCACTTTGTAGTGGAAGAGAAAGAGGCCACAGAAGAGGCTGAAGAGGTCGGCGGTGAGCAGGGACAGGTTGACGGCAGTAGCGCTGGTCATCTTCACCACCACAGGCATGAAGCTGTACAGGGCGTACATGCACAGGGCGTAAACTGCAAACAGGACGGCTGCAGATCACAGGAAAAAGAGTTAGACAGTGATGAAACTCCGGTAGCAGTCATCAACTATCAACAACACTAATTTAACAAAACAGACGTTTCACTTACAGATACGAACGTCCCACTTTATCGCTCCTACTGCAGGAATTTCCAGTACAACTCTGAAAAGTCAAGAAACATAAATGGTAAGTAGAGATTAGTTAGATTCAGCTTTCTAACATTACATAGCCACTCAGAACGGACAATGTGTTACAGAATCCTTTTTGCACAAGGTCACAATCTTGTTGAGTCGAAAAGTTAAATAAAAGGTTCTTACAGCTGAATGCCGCTGATCAGGGTCCCGAACAGACCCATCATGCCCAGGAACTCGATCCGGCTCAGGTTCTTCACCGTGTGCTCTTGACACACGTTGGACACCGCATACAGGACGGCACTGACGAGAACCAGACCGTCACCCAGCATCACGTCACGGGCTGCACACACAAGAGGGAAGACAAAGGTGGTTCCTATTCTTATATAAAGAACCCGTGATGGAAGCTTGGGAACGTGGAGAGGACGTTTTGTTCTATAACAACCTGGTCTTTTAAAGATAAGATGACTTCTTGTCAATTTGTGTCTGACCTTCACAGATGTTAAGGTCATTTTGTGTAGAGAATAACACACATTTGTATAGTTTAAATCAGAAACTGCACAACAAGTCACTGCTACAAAGCCTGATCACATTCATATAACAAATATAAGTGATGAATAAGTGTTCTTACTGGATCCTTGGTCTCTTCCGGCCTGAATGTCCGCTCCCACCATGGCCCCCACCCCCAGCAAACACACCGACACGGCTACAAAGTGAACCAGCCTGTAGCGAGTCTTCAGCAAGAACCAGGAGAGCAGCATCAGCACCGGGATCACAAAGCAGTCCAGCAGCTGAAACACACAAAGACAACAGGGAAGCTCTTAAAATAAGAAGAAGTCTAAACAGAGTTTGGTTCAGTTAGACAGGGATGATGGGTAATATCCACGGTTCTTGACAATGATTTAATAAACCAGTAAAGACAGTAAAGAGTCCTCCTACCTGGATACTGGTCAGCGTGGTGTACTGGTACGCCTTCACAACTGCATAGTTTGCCTCCACATCTGCCAGACCCATCACAAAATACTTCCACCACTTGGTTTTTAAAATGTGTATGATGTTTCTTTCACCTGCAGGAATGAGAGAGGTTTACTTCAGAGTAGGAGAGAGAACGAGGGGGAAACATTTTCATTTTGGTTCATGTCTTATTATGTGAGAAAAGCTTAAAGTGGAGAGATGTGTCTGGTGAAGTGAAGAGAAATACTTCAAGATGACAGGCTCTCTTGTTCTCTTAAGCCCCTTTATAATTGGATAATTGTGTCATGTGATCCGATTAAAAAAATTCTTCAGCTAAAGAGAGGAGCTGGTGTCACCATGTGATATAAACTGGGATCAACCTTAAGTTTCATGGATTTAAAGAGAGGTTTTTTATTCCTAGTTCCATAAATGTTGAACCAAAGTGACATTAAACCATCTTACAAAAATATGTTTTATGATTGATGTGATTTAGATGGACTTAAATTGTTAATTTTTCAAAGCTGCTGAAACTTGTGATCAGTTACTGAACACGGATCGGGGGTCCTGACCTTTGCGTGTGAGCAGGATGGTGGTGTAGACCAGCAGCAGCAGGGCGTAGTTCAGGAAGCTCTGCAGCATGGGCGTCTCCACGCCGGCATCGGCCAGGTACTGACAGCTCACCGCCGTGCCACAGATCAGCAGAGACAAGACCTGGCCCATGAGCACGGTCTTCAGGAGATGCCTGGAGAGTCAAGGGGTGTTGAGCTGATATTTGAAAACTAAAACATCAGGCACGTTTTCATTTTTGTTTAGGGGTCACAGCAGAATAAAAAGATTGCTGACTGGGAATAAGAGAATGTGTTTTAGCAGAATTTTCTCTGATAAACTCTCTGTTATCTAAAGGAGACATATTATGCTTTTTCACTTTTTCTCTCCTCTAGTTTGTAAAATAGCATTTTTGTGAATGTAAAAGTCTGGAAGTGGTTGTGACCAATCACAACAGAGTGGATCAGCTGGCCAATCAGAGCAGACTTGGCTATATCAGGAAGCGGCTCTTAAAGAGACAGGAGCTAAAACCCAGTGTTTGAGACAGAGGCTGGACGACTCCACCTATAACAACGATAACTCAAATACTCATAATTAATAAAATGAGAGAAAGCACTGATTAATGCCTCTTACAACATCACAGAGCACAGGGTGATACGTACAAATAACAAAGTCAGTTATGAAAATAGTTGTCCATCATTTGTTTCTTTCCTGACTAAACAGTTAATCTCCTGCTTATTCAGTGAGTTGACACATAAGACAATAAACAATTTAGCGTAAGAACTGGTGGAGTATTGCACATATTACTATGACATATCTTTGAAATACTCACCATGTGAAGACATCCCTCAGGTTGTAGCTGTACAGACCACAGGCCACCCTCCACTTCCCACACCGTCTCTCCTCCTCACGTCCTTCCATGTCTCTGAGACCTAGAGCTGCAGAGACAGAGAGACAGACAGATGAAAGCCAACACAGGCTAGTTTTCACTTCCTGTCTTCATCGGACTGATCAAGCAGAGCAGAAACAGAATCTGCACAGGAATGTCATGTGATTATTTAATCTTCTTTCATCTTTCAAAAAAAATTACGGTCACAGAAATGATGGTCCACGATGAGCAGGTACTTCTGGGGACAACTAGAAACAACCTTCACATACAAACATCTTTATTCTTTATGGAATGAATACTTACAAGTAAAAAGATGATTCATACGAACTGGATTTATTTTGTGGTTAATTCAGAACTGGCTGCAGCAGTTTGATGTTAAACTCACAGGCTGTGTTTGCATTGCACGTTGTGGATTGTTTAACCTTCTGTTTAACATTTTAAATAGAAACTTCTTACGCCGAATTTAAACTTAGCCCTAATTGACTTGAGTTCTTTTTTAAATTAGGATAGAACATGAATGAATGACCGGCAATAACCAAAATAATTGAAATGTTATACTTTGTCCAATGGAGTTCGGATTAGCGCGTTCTACAAATGGCTAAAGATTAATGTCTGGAAGTTCCTTCGGTAGAATTAAAAACACTGCGTGTGTACGAACCTTTTCTTCTTCTTCCGTCATGACCAATTTTTGCAGATGTGATTATTTCTCACGCTTAATAATAATTTATCCTCCACGCGGAGCTGGAGCCCCTCCTCACTGAATCAGCCTAACTTCCTGCTGCCTAGCCCCGCCTCCTGGGCTCTGATTGGTTGAAGAGCACTCAAACTTGATCTGGTGCTATTGAGTATTTAAAAGGAAAGGTCACTAATTTACTGTTTACTTAACGAAGTATGGAAACACATCTCCACCACGATACACATCATGTAGGTCGTACTGATGAGGAACGGTTCTGCCAGGTCTGATCTAACCATGGTTAGCTAACTAGAAAAGAATAAGTCAAGAGCTGGTTAGAGTATTTCTCTTTTTCACTAGTACTGGATTGTGAAATAAGACTTTCATCAGATGTGCAAAAGCAGATGTGTGACATGAACCGTAGTGAATATAAACTGTAAGAGTCATTTTTGACCCATGTGTGTAAAAGTGATTTAGACACAATTTACGTTTGTTCATAAACTAAGAAAGGAAAAAAGGAAATAATGATCAAAAACAAGATATTTAATGAAAACGTAGAATATTAGATGTTAAAATACATTTAGTTTAAGGATATAGCAGAGAAACACTACATGGGAAATGAATACGGGTGATTTCTGACCCATGTTGTCCATGTCGATTGTTTAGCTCGTGTGTCAAAGGGTTAAAGTAGTTGTATTGAATTTGATGTGTTTGTAAACAAAACAACTCAAATGAATCCCATTCAAATATGTAATTCAAACCTCAAAGTTTAACATCTGTGTGAAATCAGTGAAAGAAGTTGAAAATTCTGATCTGCCAGTTTGTGCTTCCTCAGTTGAAAGATTGTAACATTTTCCAAAAGCTGCTGAGAGCTGAGAGGAACGTTCATGCGTTTTTAATTTTTGTGGGGAGGCCGTTGCACTTCACCTCCGAAAATATCTGGCCGATTTACTTCCTAATTTACTTCTTCATTTTATAAAAATGTGTCTTTACTGTCTAAGTCTACAGAAGTTGCATCACAGTGAAATAAAGCTTTATGTAAAATGAAAGAATCCCCTTCTCTGACAATGGTTATTCAATCCTCATTGAGTTTAAAATCCCCAGTAGAAACAGGCCCAGTCACAAAATATTAATTACATGTTACTTCAAAATAAAACATGAACCTTAGTGATTCTACATGTAGAAACGTTTCTTTAACGTTGAATCAACTTCAACCAAAAATAAACTTTTCATGTTGAATTAACAAACATTTCTGTCAGTAAACACGAGGAAGATCAACAAACAAGACAATAACACTTTCAGGGATAAACAACAAACAAACCAATCAGTTCAAATCATTCTATTTCTCAGACTTTGAGCAGAGTGAACCCTCTTTAAGATATAAAACAATACAAACACAAACACAACAACAAGCTTTTCCTCCAATAGAGAGGCATGTTCTGGAAGAACAAGAAGTAAAGAGACTGTTGGACTCACCGAACGTTCAAAGGAGAGAAGAGTCTGAGATCTGCTGCTTGTTTGGAGACTGAGCTGCTACTGGACCAAATGCTTTGAGACCATCTCTCCACAGGGAGGCGCTATCATGACTTCTTCTTCTCAGTATTTATAGGGGAAAAATTCCCTCACAAACTTTTTTGTGGGAAACAATTGTCAAAATGAATAAATTACTTTTAATTTCTAAAAACATGAGAAAGAAAATCCACCAGAAGTGTAGAAATATGAGACTTTTCTAAAAATCGAATTTTATTTTCAGAATCTTAAGCCATAATAATGTATTCCCTTGTGCTGTTCACCAAACCTGCTGGTGTTATCCTTATTCCCCTCGCCTGTGTGGGAAAGCATCTGACCGAGCCTATCATACAGAGAAAGAATGAAGAAACATCATGAGCAGAAACAAAAACCGTCCTTGAAACTTTAGAAATAATGTTTGCTTATCTCCAGTGTTGCTCCCAGTGTGTAACACACAGCTAGCCACAGTTTGCCTTTTACTCTTGCTCTCCCAGTTTTCCCAGACTCTGCTGAAAGTGGACTAAAGGTCATAAGACCTGAGCTAAAGAGTATAAATAGATAAAAAGACACAGTAGATGTTACCACCACTTGTACTTCTGCCCAGACCAGTAATGTTGCAGTAGGATACTTCGAGCTGTATAAGTAGGATTTCAGAGATTTCAGTGGAATATTAGTAGCAGTATAAGTGAGGAAACAAAGACAGAATGTGAAATACTCACCTTAAGCTACCTGAGGTTACCTCAATAAAACAATTTTTAAAAATCCAAACACTTATGATATGCATCATTAAAAAATAAACAAGCAAACACATTAAATTAAACTGGACTTTTAAATTAAATGTATCTGACTATAACTGGTTGTGCAGTGTGAGATGTGAGCACAATAATGGACATTATTGGAAGATGATACATAAAAATATGCTTTTTAATGTTTTTCATTTGCAGCTTTTCCCTATTTTTTTTCAAATAGTTTTTATCCCTGCTCATTTTCTTTTAGATTATGACTTCTTTGGGTCTACATCTTTTCAGTAACAAAAATATTGTAAGATTTGATTTACATATTATTTTCAAAATTACAATTAGAATATGAAGAGGATTATCAATTATTTATTAAACATTTCAACTAAAAAATATGTTAATAAACAATGTCAAATAAAAAAATGTGTATAAAGGGTTGTTTTGTCGTTTTTTGATGTTTTTATTTCGTGACATATATATTTAAAATGTCTGTACATTATCTTTTTTATTTTAAATATTGTTAGACTTTATATTGGGTCTTACTGAGAACATCTTATATTTCTGTCTTTTCTACACATACAATCACAAATATTGTTATTTATGTCAAGAATAAGACAATTAACATATCAAGCCCACAAAAAAAAAGAACTTAAACTTTATTGAGAGAAGAAATATATTCACGACGATCAGATGTGTTAAACGTCTCTTTCATTAATTCACATTAAATAGATTTACTAATAAAAAGTTAAATCTCTTATTTTTAAAGTGAGATAAGCCTCATCTCTGAACGCTGCGCAGCTCTCGCGAGGTTTCACGAGAGGATAAGTTGAGGGGAACATGGCGACGTCTAATTTGCTGAAGGTAGGAGCCACTTCAATTCAATATCTTCGCGTTGCCCGCGGGCTGGAGCCGGTGTCACCCGCGGGTTGTGGGTTCGGTGTCCAGCCCGGTCCCCAGCGGTCAGCCCCGCGGAGCCGGACGTGTCTCCGCTGTGCGCGTCCACTCCTGCGGGCAGCTGGGAACTTACCTCTGGCTAACTGGAGCTACGTGCACCTCACTGGTTTCCAGCTAAACACAAGCAGCTCAACGTGAAGGGGCTGATGACGCGTGTTGTTAGCTTCACCTGAAGCTCAATTACCACTACAGTGTGTGGGTGTTTGTGGGTGTGGGTGTGGGTGTGTGTAGGTGTAGGTGTGTGTGTGTGTGTGTGTGCACGTTAGCAACAGACCCTGGCATCATCTGTCAGTGAGTGTCTGTAGCTGTGCAGCTCCTTGTGGGTCGAGCTAAAGCTGCTACAAGCTACTGTCTGTGTATTTAATCCTCTGCTGGTGCCTCGCTAACAACGCGGAGCTCCACGGGCACGTAGGGCTGCTACAGGCGAGAGGAGGAGGTGGCACAGGAGGAGGTGGCACAGGAGGAGGTGGCACAGGAGGAGGTGACCCAGGAGGAGGTGACACTCCAGCCAGGAGTCACTCCCTGCAGCTGGGTGCAGCTCTTAGAGAATCACACTGCGGACCAAACACTGGTCTCCTCCAAGGGACACTTACATCTGTGTATGATGGACACACACACACACACACACACACACACACACACACACACACACACACACACACACACACACACACACACGCACACACAGACACACACCCACAGCTAAAGTCTGCATGGGAGCACACATGTCAGCTGTCCCCACCCAGGGGCGTTGCAACAGGGTAGGCAAGAGCAAGAGTTCCCTGGGGCCATGAGCTGAGAACCCCCCCCAAGACAGGCTGATTACATTAGTCCACAGCAAGGACAAGTTTGTGACAAGTGTGGGTGAACATTTAGATTGTATTCAAACAATAACAATGTTTGTTAACTGATTATTAACCATTAATCCGTCCAGTAGAACTCTAGTTGCTTCAATGGCCCTTTGGACCATCTAAAAATCCATTGGTCCCAAGTTTTTAGCATCTTAGGCAGGTGGGCGTGGGCATTACTTTCTTTCTTAGCTGCACGCCATTTCCCGCAAACAAAAATGGCATGCAGCTTCCTCAATCACAGTAATCAACCTTCATTAACAAGCCAGGCCTATTTCAGTCCTCGGCAGACGGCTTAATACTGGGTTTTAATTCAGAAACTGCAACCACGGCTGAGAGTTACTGCTCAGATAGTAACAATGTCCAAGGAACAGAGCGGTAGATAGTATTAATTCATCTATATGTGTGTGTATGATGTTTGTGGAATGGTGATGGATTCATAGGTATTGAATCGCGCTCTTGTTGGCAGCACCTTTTTTAATTGAACACAAACAGCAGCTGGTTTGTGATTTATTCCGATCAGTGTCAAGTGGAAAGACAGATCATGATTAGTTATAGACATGTTAGACACTTGGCTCTGAAACCTACCGTAGGTGTTCAGTTGATTCTGGTGACTGTGAAGGCTGAAGTGTATGAGTCATATAATACTGAGGAAATCATCCACAGCCCCCGCGCCTCTATGAAAACATCTGCATTTGTTTCTGCACATTTCTCAACTCACTGATTCAAGGTTTTCCTGGATTTACTCACCAATTCATCTTCTGGAACAGCTTCATCAGAATGAATAGAAGTCTGTAATAATGTTTCACCACCACAAGTGTACTGTACTGTACTGTAAGGAGTTGCATCTATATTTCAGATAATTTATTGACAGAATGTATGGCAATGATTTCAATGATTCCAGTTTGTCAGGTGGAAGAAACATCTTTTATGATAATCAAGTTATTTAATAAATAAAATAGAATACACAGTTGTTTTCCTCACTTTGAGTTTGTACAAAACTGGATCTGTTTCACAATAAGAGTAACAGGCATATTAATCAAACACTGAACCAAAGTCAGAAGAGTAATGAACACATTAATCATTGATCAGGACAAATTCTGTACATAGGGTTTAGACATACTGCACTAATTAGATATTTACTATATTTTGCTGTTCTCAATACAAAATGCTGCTGTTTTTATGTTTGTCGTGTTATTTCATTGTTGTTGAGCAAGTTAAAAATTGGCAGATATTAAAGATAGTTTAGAAAATGGGTTAAGTTCATAGATTAGGATTTATAATTAACTATTTTATGTTCCTTTATGTTGTCGGTGTTCATGAACAGTTTGAATAACAGAGTCCACTTCCCTCCGGTGTGTTTCCAGAACAAAGGCTCCCTTCAGTTCGAGGACAAATGGGACCAGATGCGTCCCATCGTGCTGAAGCTCCTACGACAGGAGTCCGTCACCAAGCAGCAGTGGTTTGACTTGTTCTCGTAAGTTCACTCTGACGCAGCGGTTTTCACCTGATAACCAGTAGAGAAAGGACAGGTAACATGGTTCCCTCCTCTCGGTTTTTCCCTCAGAGACGTCCATGCTGTGTGTCTGTGGGATGACAAAGGTCCAGCTAAGATCCACCAGGCCCTCAAAGAGGACATCCTAGATTTCATCAAACAAGCACAAGCGGTGAGACCAGGACAAAACCAGATCTTTGTCCCATCATCTGTGAAATTATTCTGTTAACTGTATTCCTGGTGTTCCTTTATTTCCCCATGCGTCCACTTCATTTGCATCCTAAGTGCTTTAATTAGCTCTTAGACATCTCCACTCCAGCACTTTTTACTTTTCACTGCTCTAGTACGGTTCCTCTTGCTTAATATCTGTGAGTCTGTTACATTCTGCAGGAGTTAATCAGCCCTGTACCTTTTGTTTCTTAATCTTTCTCAGCGGGTGTTGAGTCATCAGGACGACACAGCGCTACTGAAGGCCTACATAGTGGAGTGGAGGAAGTTCTTCACGCAGTGCGACATCTTGCCCAAACCTTTCTGCCAGCTGGAGATCACTCTGATGGGGAAGCAAGGGAGCAACAAGAAGTCTAACGTGGAGGACAGCATCGTCCGCAAGGTCAGAAGCTGCAGGAGAGAGTAAACAAGGAGTGTTAACAAATGTCTCTCTGTGATTCAAAGAAACATCTCATGTGAATACAACTTCATGTCTGTCCTCTTTGTGCAGCTGATGCTGGACACGTGGAACGAGTCCATTTTCTCCAACATTAAGAACAGGCTACAAGACAGTGCTATGAAACTGGTGCACGCTGAGAGACTGGGAGAGGCCTTCGACTCCCAGCTGGTCATCGGCGTGCGGGAGTCCTACGGTGAGAAACACTAACCCAGGTTATCTTATTGTTTACATATCCTAACCCCGAAAGGCCCTGTTGTTCAATGAGAGCGTTAGATAATCACATTCAGTAGAGATCTCACTGTAAAGTCAACTCCCTCTTCTCATTCAGACAAACTTTATTCTCCATATGTTTTCTCTGTTGGTTTAATATTGACTCAAGATATTAAGAACAATAAGTGCAATAATTTTAATAATTAACTTTATTCGATTAATCCACATGTCTTCATTTGGTGTACTACAGCATTAAAGACATCTAAATTGTTCTTTTGCCTAATAACGCGTCATGTAAATTATGAGCACAGCAAATCCTTGTTTTTATCTCGTGAAACATTATTTCACAAGATATGTTTTCGAGCTTGTAGCCTTTAAAAGGGCTATTGCTCACACGTGCATGGACGTCCTGTTGCACATGCATCATACAAACAGAATATAAATAAATAAATAAATACCCTTCTCCATAAAGCAACCAGTGGTCAAATAGTCCACCGGGTACCTTCAAGCTGTTACACCTCACTCAGATCTTTGGTTGTGCAATGTAATTTTTACTATTTTCTGGGATCTTTTAAATATTGTAAGTTGAATTTGACATCTCTGTGTAGTTCTCATACTTTTTCCTGATCCAGACTCATGTCGACCTTGTCCTTTGTTCTTCTCTGTGCAGTGAATCTTTGCTCCAACCCCGACGACAAGCTGCAGATCTACAGAGACAACTTTGAGAAGGCGTACATGGATTCTACCGAGCGCTTCTACAGAACACAGGCCCCAGCTTACCTCCAGCAAAATGGCGTCCAAAACTACATGAAATATGTGAGTGAAGTATGAGTCATAGATCTATTTCATTTAGAGGCCCTGGAAAGAAATGATCTCACTTATCTTCTTACTATGACTGATAGCATCATAGATAGATGTATTTAATGCCTGGTGATTAAATATGTATCTGAGAGTGATGATAAACATTATATTTTATTCAGTCTCCATCCAAAAATGGGATAATCAAGCTCATAAAGATGAGAATGTAAAAATGATCTGCTGCTGGTCAGTAAATAATATAAAACATGTGAAATTACTTATGTGGCAACAATTTTTCTGCTCTGGAAATTATTTTCGCTGACTCACTCACGTTAACTTCTGTCTCACAGTTAAATTTCACAACATCGGGCTGAAACTCGAGTCTTTTTAAAACACAGCAGGGACCAGAAATATTCAGGTCAAACTTTAACACCGTGTTTATATGATTTTGGTTTGAGTAACCATGCAAAAGTTTTTAACTCTCCATCCAAAGAAACACAGAATATCAAGGCCATAGAGATGAGATGTTATGTGAAATCGATGTGTATTTGTAATAATTGTGTTGTGTGTGCTTTGTTGTGTGTTCTCTCCAGGCTGATTCAAAGCTGAGGGAAGAGGAGAAACGTGCACTGCGATACTTAGAGACGAGACGGGACTGTAACTCTGTACAAGCAGTGAGTTCTACACATCGTCCATCTGAGCCATTAAAAATAACAAAACTGTAACGTGTGCATTTCTCCTGAGTTGTTCCTCCTCTGCTCATCTTCCCAGCTCATGGAATGTTGCGTCAACGCTCTAGTAACGTCCTTCAAGGAGACCATCTTAGCCGAGTGCCCGGGCATGATCAAACGCAATGAAACCGAGAGTGAGTACGGCAGGACCGCTCCCACCAAAGGCACAGCCAGCTCAGGTTTGCACCAGGGAATACACCTGACCCAACCCTCTTGTCCAGCATCTTGTAGAACATGTATGTGTGTTTCCATCAGTCTTCTTACTGTGTAATGGTCCATGTGTCGGGTCTAGCCATGATGAAGTCCTCAGACATCAGACAAAAGCTGGAAGTGGGGAATGGAGGTAAGATATACATCATGGAGTGAAGGGGATAGGAGAGTGTTGGGGTTTTTAAAAACACTTTAAAGTTTGTAATTAGAATTTTGCTTCTGATTTGACCTCTTTATCAACACATCAATTAAATTAACATTCATACATACATCCATGTTTTAATGTTGTGTCCTCAAATGGCCGTTAAGTTAAGAAACACATCACTTGCTCTTAAAATCCACTTAATCTGACAGATGAGCTCATATAATATGTTTGTTCCCAACACTTGTCTTGATTCAAAGATAAAACACAACACAAATTGCTCTTAAGATAACATTTTGAATATAGATTTTCACGGGAGACATAATGTGCTCTGTGTTTGTGCTGCATTAAACACACATTGTAATTTGCAAATTGCATTTGTATGTGCATGTGTGTTTGTGTCTGTTCTTGTGCAGTTGGATCCAACCAGTGGACTGAGAGCAGCCATAGTAATTTAATGTAGCCTGTCCTCTGCTAGTTTTATGACGCGGTGGCCAAATAAAAGCTTGGTATTTAACATTGTTTATACTTTTAGTGCTTCACCGAGACAAGCCTGGGAACATTAATATTGAATTTCCAGTCTAGGACTCAGGATAATGGTTATTTTTATTATCTAGCATCTATGGGTTTTTTTCAGGCTATAGAATATAAAACAAATCGATAAACATTCACCTAGTGGGATATTTCAACTCACCATGTCTGACCAGTGTCATTCAGGCTTTTGTGTCTTTGTGTAATTGTATTTTAAGCAGTTACACTGACTCAAAGTAAAGACAGTTCCTCCTCCACAGAGTTACATCTGATGTTCTCTCTGATGGACAAAGTGCCCAGCGGGATCGAACCCATGCTGAAGGACCTGGAGGATCACATCATGAACGCTGGCCTGGCGGATATGGTGGCCTCAGCAGAGACAATCACCTCCGTGAGTGTTACACACAATAACAAGTTGATATCATAGTTATAGAGGCGCTGAGTTCCCTCCTTCTTAGCTTTGAGAATACTTGAGGCAGCGCTATTAATAAAATGTCTTCTCTTCTAATGGTGCATATGAATTTAAACTCTTGGCTTCATCCTCTGTTCTTTGTTGCAGGACTCAGAGAAATACGTGGAGCAGCTGCTCACCTTGTTTAATCGCTTCAGTCGACTGGTGAAAGAAGCTTTTCAGGACGACCCACGCTTCCTCACAGCCAGAGACAAAGTGAGCTCCACTCCTACTACCAGTACGCTGTGGTTGTAGGAGGCGCTTGTCAGATCCTTAACTATTTTCCAAACTTCTCCACAGGCGTACAAAGCTGTCGTGAACGACGCCACTATATTTAAGTTAGAACTTCCTTTGAAACAGAAAGGGTAAGAGTCGAGATCCCTGTGTGAGATCCAGCTTCTGATGCCTGACTGCGCTCTTTGTTATTATTCATTATTCTGCCCGTTTGTACAGGGTAGGTCTGAAAACTCAACCAGAGTCAAAATGTCCAGAGCTGCTGGCCAACTACTGTGACATGCTCCTGAGGAAAACGCCGCTGAGCAAGAAGCTCACGTCTGAAGAGATAGAAGCCAAGCTCAAGGAAGTGGTGTGTGTCAGGAAGCACTTGTGTTCAGTTGTATTGTTTTTTTAAACAACATATGTTTTAAAGTCATCTGTGTGCTCATTTAAAGCTGCTGGTGTTGAAGTACGTCCAGAACAAAGATGTGTTCATGCGCTACCACAAAGCCCACCTGACCCGACGCCTCATCCTGGACATCTCAGCGGACAGCGAGATAGAGGAGAACATGGTGGAGTGGCTCAGGGTGAGGGACACGGCTGGAGATCACTTTATTTTCTACTAATCTGAAGAGTCGTTTGATTGCAGCCATAAAATACCAATGAAATCATCGCCTATCAAAACTGTTGATTGTTTATCGATCCGAAACAGGAAGTAGGAATGCCCGCTGACTATGTCAACAAGCTCGCCAGAATGTTTCAGGACATCAAAGTATCGGAAGACCTCAACCAATCGTTCAAGGAAATGCATAAACACAACAAACTGGCTTTACCAGGTGAGCGGTGCATCTATCTATGTATCCACAGCATCGTATACGTTAAGGTTGGAAACCCTGTTTTAAAGTGAAGAAGACGTCCATGTTCGTTCCCTCGCAGCGGACTCGGTCAACATAAAGATCCTAAATGCCGGAGCCTGGTCGAGGAGCAGCGAGAAGGTCTTTGTGTCTCTTCCCACGGAGCTGGAGGATTTGATACCAGAGGTAGAAGATTTCTATAAGAAGAACCACAGTGGGAGGAAGCTGCACTGGCATCACCTCATGTCCAACGGCATTGTGAGTGCAACTCTACAAGTTCCTGTTCGAAGCTCCACTCCTTGAGATTGAGTCTTGATCCGTTTTGCTCTCTCTGTGAAAGGGACTAAACATAATGTTCCCTCATTTCTCTAGATAACATTCAAGAACGAGGTGGGTCAGTACGATCTGGAGGTGACCACCTTTCAGCTGGCCGTGCTGTTTGCCTGGAACCAGAGGCCCCGGGAGAGGATCAGCTTTGAAAACCTAAAGTTAGCCACCGAGCTGCCGGACGCAGAGCTGCGACGCACTCTCTGGGTAAAGAAAGAGTGTTCCATCATGTCTTTCACAAACTCACCAGCAGGTTCATGGTTCTGATCAGATTTTATTCACTGAAATGCTGTTTTTGTTTCCTCTCTGAACTCGTCTTGTTCTTCTGAATCCTCCCAGTCTCTGGTGGCGTTTCCCAAACTGAAGCGTCAGGTGCTGTCGTACGAGCCGGTGGTGTCGTCGCCCAAAGACTTTACAGAAGGAACACTATTCTGGGTCAACCAGGAGTTTTCTCTCATGTAAGGAACTCAACGTTAGGAGCAGTAGCTGTGCCTCAATTCAGGGACCGTCTCATTGCAGCTCAGCTCGTAGGCTTGAGTCCACCGCTAGTATGTTCAACATGCCTCTTTATAATTCAGATATTTGTCCAACATGTGAAAAGAGAAGAGATTTAGTCTGTTGTTTGTGGGACTACTCACTTGCATTCGGGCTGAGTCGACACATAAACCTATAAAACACCTGTCATGCTCCAATACGTCTTGGACTCGACTCGGTTTGGCTCCGGTCAGACGGAAACATTTGGCCTGATGAGAGTCTAAATGTGGATGTAACACAAGTCAAAATCAAGTTGGATGGAGATTTGCAATGACGCAGGAAGTCAGTGGTTTTGTTTTTTCATTTAATCTTTCAGAAAAAACTCCAAGGTTCAGAAAAGGGGGAAGATTAACCTGATTGGTCGGCTGCAGCTCACCACGGAGCGAATGAGGGAGGAGGAGAACGAGGGCATCGTCCAGCTCAGGATACTAAGAACACAGGTATGGAGACGAGCTCGCAGCGCCCATCCCCCCCCACACTGTGAATAAACATTATCGTCTTACATTTCCCATCGTGGACTTTGAACAGACATCTGTGGTTTGACGTTACACTGTAATCCATCTGTTTTCCCTTTCTCCACACTCCCTCGCGTCCAGGAGGCGATAATCCAGATCATGAAGATGAGGAAGCGCATCAACAACGCCCAGCTGCAGACGGAGCTGGTGGAGATCCTCAAGAACATGTTTTTACCACAGAAGAAGATGATCAAGGAGCAGATCGAGTGGCTGATCGATCACAAGTACATAAAGAGGGATGAGACCGATATAAACACCTTCCTCTACATGGCCTAGCGCGACACGTCGGGATGACTTGTGTTGACTGTGGTTTCAGTGGATCACGCCTGATGGACACTAGAGTACTTCCAGGCTTCCCGTCCTCTATTTAGAATAAAAAAATCCAATACATTCAGAAAACTTGTGCAGGGAGGCATGCATCTAACACTGAGACCTATTTAAAAACTAAAAAAAGTGGAACTTCCTGCCTTAAAGTTGTACAAAGAAAAACAAAAAAAAAGACAAGAATGCAAACGTTGCATTTGGGAGTCTGCACCAGGCGGTTCCACGTGTTTTTAGATGGAGGGAGTTTCCTTTGCTGTCCAGATGAGGCCGCTCAATGTTAATGGTGAGTTTCTGATGCCATGGTTGTGTCGTCTGGGCGGCTGCTACAACAAGTCTAGAGGCACGCCGACAGGGAAGGAAGTTTGGAGCTCAAAATATCTGCTGTCCAGTTTTTAATCCACGTCAAAACCTGCACCGACTTAACCGAGAGAGAACACAGCAGGGGGGTGCTCGTCACTCGAGGGCGCCGAATCGGTGCGTCGCCGAGGCCCTGGCGCTGTCGGGACACTCTGGGGTCAGAGGTCAACCGATCAAGCTCTTAATCCAGACAGTCAGTGTGTACAAATAGCCAGATAAGCACTTCACAGTTTGCCGGACTGAGCCCGACAGCGACGTAGACTCCGACTCTTAACCGCGTCCAGCCTCTGTCCCTTGGGTTTACAGAAATAAGGACAAGGTGGAAAGGAAATGAGCATATTGCTGTAAATCCAGAGTCTGTCTCCCTCTATCAAACGTGCCCAGAGGCAGAGGGGGTGTTGGGAGTTGAAACGGGAGCTCAGCTCATGTTTCTGCAGGAAGCCTGGGAGAAGAGGCTGAGGTCAGTATTACACATGGTAAATACTACAATTCAAACTTTATAGGAGAGAGTACCATGAGATGTGAATAATGAAATGGTTAAATAAACAGCACCTTATTATAAAACAACACGCTGGCTTCTCATTCATCCTAGTTCAGGAAAACAAGTCTTACTATATGTTTTGTTTATAGTTTGGGGAAATGTTTTAAAGGGAAATTCCGCCACTGATTAATTGTTTTATGTTAAGACTTAATTTTAACCCCTTCCCGCTTGTAATTTAGCATTTTTATACACAAATAAAATGATCACAATCCACTATAATGCAGCTTTAAGTAGATATAAGGACCTTTTTGAAGTGTATATAAATCTACAGTATTTTCGTATATTATCATTTATCTGTAAAGAGCAAAGTCAACCTCGAGTTGTAACGGTCAGGATAATGTAAAGATAATATGAAGGATATTCTCTCATCATTAGACACAAACATAAGTAGCAGCAAAGAAATACACACAACAAATGTACATAAACACACCTAAGCACAGTATTAAACCAGTGGAGGTTGACCAGGAGATGGTGCCAAACCAACACATCAAACTATTGCAGGAACCAAGCAGCAGGTGCACAACCTCCTCATAAACAACCTCCACATAAAACTGATTAAAAATTTGTGTTTTACTATTTAACCTTTTTCTTGTGTCACATATGTTGTATTGATGTGGCTTTTAATCTGATTGTATTGATTGGTTTATGTTCATTTAGGATATATTGTATTGTATAAATCTTTTTTCTTTTTTTACTTTTAGTCAAATTCTTCTTTTTCAAACAGTAAAACTTCTTATTTTGAATCTGTAAACAATATGTCCAGAAATTACTTTTGTATCAGATAATATTTACGCTACTGGTTTCACAAAAATAATGGCATGAAGAATCCAGGTCCAGTTAGAAAATACACGTATCTGCTCATGACTCCATCAGGTTTTACTATCGGGATCTGGATTCTTCAAGTTTTACTCTAATGTTTTGACTTTAATATTTAGTATTTGACTGTAGAACATCCTTATTGTCCAGAAGAAGCTTCCTGACACAGTTATTTCTGCGGATATCTGTATCATTTTATCTGTCCAACATAAACATAGTGTTTTATTCATCTCATGTGTTTTAACACTTTTAATTAGATGGATATTTGTGTTAATTACTGCACATCTCATCCTCTTGTTTATAACAGCAGCTCTGCGCATGCTCAGTCTGCTAAATCCCCCCCCCCCCCCCCCCCCCCCCACACACACACACACACACACCACCACCACCACTTGAACAGAAAACACAGCACTTCCGATTTGTACCTTCAAAATAAAACACAGTTGGGCACCTTCTTCCATCAAAAGGGATTAAATCAGGATTGTTTTTACTCAAGAAAAGTTGGGACCTTGTTCTGTGGATGTTTTTAATCTGTAAAAGAAAGAACAGGAGACTTGTATCAGAGAAACATGATCTGAAGTAACCGTGTGAGTTGAACAGATGTATACTGATCATCAATTAGGGTAAGCTAATTAGCTTCGGCTTATTTGTGTTTAAAACCTACATAACCCATGAAAACCTGTGTTTAAAGACATGATGTACGTGTTTTTTTAGATTTAAAGTTTTTTTTTACATTCCCATGACACCATTATCTTCCATGTCCACCATGAACAAACCTGCTTTAATTGTCTACAGAACCTGAATGTGAATTATCACTTTTTTTAGTTTATCTCTGCATTAAAAGGAATTTATCATTACCTGTCAGTTTTTTTAATGATAGTAAGCACAGAGGAAATAGTAATAGAGAATTCGGCTCACTTAACGTTCCTAGATGTGAACAAATATAGGCTAAAATAACAGTTTTCATTCACAGAAAGGTCCAATATTTACATTATTTAATATGCTCAGTGTCAAAATGATGTTAATCTACCATGGATGTAAGGAAGCACTATTAAAAATGTCTCATATTAAATATATCATTCGTAATCACATTTTGAAATCTAAAAACAACTGACGTGAGTGATGATTTTACTTTGAAATCAGCTGTGCTCTTCTCCCGCTCCCCCCCCTCCTCCCCCCGGTGTTGTGCTCGGCAGCTTGACTCCTCCGCTGCGGGGAGGAGAGGAGGAGAGAGAGGGGGAGAGAGAGGAGCTCCTCCAGCGGACCAGGGAGAGAGAGAGAGAGAGCGAGGGAGAGAGCGGTGAGGAATCCCAGCAGCCCCCCCAGGAGAGCGAGAGCCGGACCGGCTGGACCCCCGGAGGAGGACCCGAGAGGGAGCCGCGTTGCCACGCGAGAGGCCTCCGTCCAGGTAACCGGCTCGTCGCGCGTCTCCCGGGCAGGTGCACGAGGAGACGGGGCTGCAGAGGAGGATGGAGATGGGGGGGCTGCAGGAAGCGGCTGCTTAAATCCCACAATACTCCTAAGAGCCTGTCCCCGACTGACCGTGGATTCATATGTGGCCTCTGTGCGGGGAGGAGAGGGAGAGGGTGGGGGTGGGGGAGGTGATGGGGATTGGGATTGGGATTGGGATGGGGATGGGGGGGGGGATATTTATCCCGACACCGTATTGCTCCGGTGAGAAACGAGCTGTGCGCGTGCACTCTGCGCATAAATAGCGGAATATGTGTTGATATCGGAGCCGCAGCTGCTGCTTCACCGCCTCTGGTCGCTCTCCATCAAAACACACGTTCATTCGGTGCAGGGCAAAGATCGAGCTTTAAATGTTGAAGATAAAGAAATTGAATCTTGTTTTTTTTGTATAATAACAACATAAAGCCCTGTATGCACCTGGGATGTGCACGGTAGTGACCCCCTCCACTTGACAGGTTATGATTTATCAATAATATCAGTATAATATTTCCTGCAGGGAAGCCTGGATGTTTACTAAGTTTGGCTGCCAGCTGCAGGGACTTCTTCTTCTTCTTCTTCTTCCTCCTCCAGCAGCTCATCTTTGTGTCTGAGTCTGGAGTCGGCTTGCCACTGCATGAGGAGCAATAAATTAATAATTTCACAAGTGTATTGTTCTGCAGCGCACCAGGGGGGGGGGGGGGGGTGGGGGGGTTGTAATAAACGCACATTAATAGTCTTGTGGGGAAGCGGACGCCCTTTGTTATTTACGCGACTTGCCAGGCGTGATGTCTCTGCAAGTGGGGTCTTGAGACTCGTAGTGTTTACGAGGGGATTCCCTGGGATTTGAGATCAGAGAACTTTTGACACCGGCTGTTTTTAAACCCAGATATGAGTCTCGCTGTCGTTGTATCCTCACACACAATGTAGGATGATGTGTTACATTAAAACAACTGCAGTAATCCTCCAATACAGATGTTTATTAGATATTTAGAACCCTGATGTGTCTCGGTCCACTTCTGTTTAGATTCCTGAGGATGAAGCAAAGCCTTAATCCAGTATTCTCACTGTAATATGAGCCTAATTAGTGATAATGCTCATTTGACGGAGAAAAAACAATCTGCTACCTGATGGAACCTCAAGAAAAGTATTGTTTAATCAGATTAAATGTGACTTAATGAGCAAGAACACATCAATTCTACCTTTTTGCGTCCCTACAGGGTGAAATAATGGTTATAAATCTGATATTTAGACCACAATTATTTTGCTAATTGGTTGTAAAATCAATATACTTATTTAAACAAGTCAGAGTGATGTGCATCATCGTTGGAGCCGGACGTAACGAGGTGAAATTGAGCCGTGTGGACTCATGTATGTCGTGGGCAAGCCTACAGGAGGAGGCACT
Organism: Pleuronectes platessa; assembly: GCF_947347685.1. Lineage (NCBI taxonomy): Eukaryota > Metazoa > Chordata > Actinopteri > Pleuronectiformes > Pleuronectidae > Pleuronectes > Pleuronectes platessa. Next base: position 3,336,016 of record NC_070640.1, on the reverse strand, counting down.
GCAGAGAGGAGATCACGATGCTGGGAGGATGGGAACACTGGGATAGCCCTCCTCCCTGATGCAGGAGGAGGCGGTGGGGGTGGAGGTGGTGGAGGAGTGTGTGGGTGAGGGACGGTCTGGCGCACCCCTCCCTCCCTCCCTCCCTCCCTGCCTGTCTCTCCCCTTCTCTGGTATACTGGTGCATTACTGCTCCCTGTCCACTTCTCCGAGAGTAATCACCCTGTCAGCAGAAGCAGACTCAATCACTCACCCCCCCCCCCCCTCACCCCCACCACTGCCACCGACACCAGCATCACGGGAACACACTCCTCCCTGATCTCTGACCAGTACGCCGCCAGAGTCTGTTGCTGCCCGCTGTGCCCGTTAATGATGTGAAACAGTTTTGTGAACAGCTATAATCAGGATTTCTAATGGGGGAGCAAAAAAAAAACATGTGTCAACAAACCACTATAATATTCTTGCTGGGGACTTGAGCTGTGGCTGTGGACCTTGTTGGTCCTTATCCCTGATGGTGTTGTTGTTATAGCCCATAATATTCATGTGCATGTTTCATCAGTCTTTGGATTTTAGCAACTGGATTTCAGCAGGAGGAAGTTAGAACCTGTGGAGTTACTACAGACTGTAAATAGAGATGATGCATCTCGTCTTTCTCCCAGAAGTGAAGCAATATCCAGAATATGAATACTGCCATCTTAGTGATGGGGGGGGGGGTCAATCACAGCTGTCAGTCATGACGTTTCAACCTGGTTTTGTTAGCATCAAATAACTGATTAAAACTAGATTTCCTAGTAAAATGAACACTTGAACATCGGTCAGTGGGACCAGAATGACCCAGTTGCATCTGGACATCCTCTGGAATTGTCCTTTCACATATGGAGAACACAGCTGGAGATTATCCGGGTCGTGAAAAATGTCCACGACACTCAAGGGAGGGGCGGAGCATAACACATAAACATCAGCATCGGCTCTTTTGTCCAAAAGCTTTCAAATCTATTTGTTTTTCCAATTTCCACGACTTTATCGGTGTCTTCTATGTGTACGGCTGATCTTTTCCATGCTAGTGGTCAGTGTGACGCTAAAGGGAGGTAAACAGGAAATAAGCTAATCAGATAAACACAGGTTCACCAGCTACCTCCTCCCTCACGGCTCATTTGTCAGGACAGGACCTGTTTTTGAATTCCTGTGATTTGATTAGCCTGCGTTAAGACACAATTGGATTGGATGGTTCTTCTCCTGCAGCAACAAGGACCACAATGCAATTTGGTCATGCATGACGTCACCACATTCAAAGTGATGGAGCGTGTCTGTCGAAGCCTCTGAAGCTTGTGTGTTGTTTGTGTGTGTGTTTGTGTGTGTGTGTGAGAGTTGGTTACAGTTCGGCTGCAGCTGTTTCATCATGTAATTAACAACACATGGAAAATACCATTCTAACCTGAGTGCTTCATTAGCTTCCCTTCTCTTCACGGAGCCTTGCTTGTGAACTTTGAGTCTCTGCATGCGCTGCGTGTTGCAGGTGAACTCACAGTAATGATATCACATTACCCCGGCGCTGGTTTACTCTCCTACATGAGTAAGTGCGCTTGTTTGTCCTCCATCATCTCAGCAGTACCCCCCCCCCCCCCCCCCCCCCCCCCTCGCGCCCTCAGCAGAACCCTGTGCTACCTTTGCCAGGACGCTGCACAGTGCCCTGCTACAGCGGCTGAATGAGATGAATGTTGACATCTGCTGACCAGCAGTTCCTCCTGCTCACTGAGGCCGGCCGAGCAGAACGAAGAAGCTGAGGCAATTTGCAGTCCGGGGCCGACGCTCGTGTGTTGTCACAGCCACAGCCTCGTGGACGGGTGCCGGGGCCGGGATTCGGTTTGTGGTGACTCCTCTGACCTCGCCGCACAAAAAAGTCCTCGATCTCACAACAAGATGACGAGCGTCTGATTCTGTTCAGTAAAAATCAGTGGGACGTTTTCTCAGAAACGGAAAACAAGCTCAGGGAACAATCACTGTCACTGTGGATCCACAGTGGAGCTAATGATACTGCATTAGACGCTGCACTATTATGTCCACAGCGTTCCCATCTGTTGGTCGGGGGGGGGCACTTTGTTTCCTCCTGCTCTGCTCCTCGGTGTATTGAACATTGATTGATTGGACCCCCCCCCCCCCCCCCCCAGCTCCTCCACCTCTCTCCTCCACCTCTCTCCTGCAGGACCCCGTCATTTCTGAATCATGACTCTGTTGTTTTGGGTCCAGAATCCTCTGTCAGTCATTTTTTCATCCTGTGCACATTTCTCCCCAGCAACATGAAGTTTTCTCATGTTTCAACTCGTTCAAACATCTTCTGTCATTGTCAGTTATGGTTTAGAATTATTAGAGCCCAACCACTTTGGATTTTGAGAGGGAGCAGATACCGATAGAAATCTTCCCCTGATGTGGATTCACAGCAAAATGAAATGGGTTCTTCCCCTGATCCAAACCACATCCTCCCATTAGGTCTGATGGTCATCTATCGAGTGGGGATTACGTAATCCTGCTCACAATCAAAAAAACAAACAACATCCTTGACAGAGATTATATTTCCTAAAAATGTCCTAAAATGTCGAATTGATGTTTTACAGTTTAACCTTAAACTTCACCACAAATACATAGAGCTGTATCATGAATATTAATATGTTAATATTTAATATGTTGACATAAATTCACATCTTCCCTGCGTTGTTTGTTTTGTAAAAGAAAAGCTTTCATCTCAGGGGATTCCAGCGAACATGCACACTGACACAAATATGTCATAAATCGTCCGAGCTCTATTTATTCAGATCATCTTTTTTTCCAGTTTATTCAATATGATGAATGAATCTGAATTTTGCCGACATCAATACTTTCACTGTCCATTAACTCTTCAGAAGTCGGCCATGTTTTCAGCCACATCAGGACCGTATCCTTCCTGTCTCCAGATTATGTTTTTTCCTGCAGCATTGCATATTTTTTTATATTGAGTTTCCTCTCAGATCCATTAAATATTCTCCATCTGTGTTGTTTCCCCACTTGTAGACGAGCTGGAGTCTTATATCATCACAGATCACGTCCCCCCAAACATCTGTCCGCAGTCCAGCTGCATTTTTCCTCTTTTTCTTTCACCCACTAAAGCATCTGTGACCCTTCATATGTTCCTGAATGTGTTGAACCTTCACATTTTTAAGATGCACATGTTAGGACGGTCAATCGAACTTGTTTTCAAGCCTTTTGTTTCTCACTCGGAGCTTTGAAGTCGGGCGTGAACAACTCTCACGTGGATGCATCGCGTCCCAAGATGCTGCTCAACTTGTACAACGTGTACGTGATTAAAATTAATTGGGTCAAAATAAATTAAGATGTAATTACTTAGATTTGTCACATGGACAGACTCCAAATGAAGGTGAATGTTTCTCTGTATCTGCTACATGTGCAACTAGGGAACTGTTTGTTGATATGTTCTCACCATATTAACCTTATATGGTCATAATACTTCAGATTTCAGCTGCTGTTTAAAAACAAAAACTCCTGGAAGTTCAGAGCGTCATGGCGTTGGACTCACTGGTCCCAGGTTGGCTGGGCTCCTTCTGCTCAGAGTGTGCATGTTTTCTCCGTGTCTGGTTCTCTGGGGTGTAATCGGTACATGTGAACGGGAACAGTTTGTCTCTCTATGTTGGTCCTGTGATACACTGGTGACCCCCCCCCCCCCCCCCGTCTCTCCCAGTGTCAGCAGGGATTGGGCCCAGTTCCTCGTGCAACCCATTAAAGAACAAGCGGTACAGATAATGGGTGTATGGATAAAAATAAAATGAGATCTAATTACGTGGATTTGTCAGATGGACAGAAGCGTGACTCCAGATGAATGTGGAGGCTGCTGCTGGATGTGGAACCAGGCGACTGTTTGTTCATGTGTTCACCACATTAACTCCATCAGGTCGTCAGATTCTCTGTTTTCTGTTTGTTTCAAGATGGAAAAACTGGTTTAAAACCGAATTCCTTGGAAGTTCAGAGAATAATCAAGAGTATAAAGTGTTTTCTGACAGTTTATCATCATCTAGCTTGTGGCCCTCATACAGAGCAGTGCTCCATCCTGAGTTTACCACGGTAGTAAAGGCCTCGTGCTCCATATCTCCTCGAGTTTCGCTCTCTGCAGGTAACGCCACCGGCCGTGTGCAGAGGCCAGATGAGAGCACGGTTCTCCCCGGTGCAGTCACGAGCCAAGCCACCCGGCCATCTGTCAGATTTGGCTCCCGACTGCGACCTCCTCGTTCCCCCAGGAATTTACTCATCGCTCGCTCAAGAGTCAGCTAGCTTGTTAATTCCTCTGAATTGCAGCGCCTGGATGTTTTCTTTAATCAAGCTCGGAGACTGTGCAGACCCGAGTTAATGAGAACAACGTGGACCAGGTCTTATTTGTGACGTAGGCCCGCCCTTCCTGAGAGGTTTTATCATAGAGAAGTCTACTTAGAAACAAGAGATTAGAGATTGTTTTGAGGGCGTCACTGAGGCTCATGTTTGAATCTACCTGTGACAAGTGATGTCTAGAGCTTTATGATGCTTCTCCAGACACAGATCCCTGCCCTGCCCCTGTTTTCCACCTAAATCTGCTACAAGTATTGGATTTCCCTCCGTGTCAGCTGTTGACGCCGTCAGGTTGATTCTGTTTGAAAGGTGCAGTCGTCGTATTTCACACGGCTCCTGTTTGTTCCCGTTAATTTGGCGTCCGTCCATTTTCTGTTCATCTTCCTCTTCCCCAGACGCTGGATGTCATTGAGCACTGCTACAGGGTGAACAGGTCAACTCACCCCAATTAAAAATAACTTTAGTTGATAGTGCTGCTGGGTAATAATGTGGCATTAGGAGACTTAAGCTGGATTTGGTTTTATTACTTCGCTGCTCTGCCGAGTGCAGGCGGGAAGATAAATTTAGATTTCACACTTTTGCCATGTGTTACATGCACTGACTACAGGTTTTACATTATTGCATGTTTTTGTGCCTCATTTGGTTTTGTGACTTATTTCGAATTATATGTAACGTTAGATTAATCTGCTTATTATTGTCTTGATTAATCTATAACCGTGTTGTCTCTATATTGAGACTCAATACTCTCAAGTAACAAAAGCCCAAGTTTATGTTTTTCTGTTTTTCTGACCACGGTTTAATTTCCAGAGGTTTTCAGCTTAACAACAAATCCAGAATTATTCCCTCCTGAGCAACCAGATAAATATTTATCCCTAAACCAGCTCACTAAAGGGTTAGGAACAGAAAATTAATAAAAAATGAGCTTATAATCATAATTCTATGAGCATATTTTTAAGTTTACATCATCATTTTGACAAGATGCTTTTGATTACATTGAAATATGACAAATCTTTCAGTAATGGTATTCTTTTTAACAGTTTTAATTCAAATTTTTTAATCAATTTATCAATTTTTACTTGAGATCTCTCTGAAACCTTCAGTTGCACTGTTATAGCATGTTGATTTAGAAAAAGGTTTTTAACCTCTTAACCTCTAAAGGTAAATTCTCAGTCAGAAATTCAGATGAACAGCCGGCCTGTTCTGATTGGCAGATGTTGAGTCTTGACCTCGTTTTAAAATTCATAAACCTTTCCCCTCCATGTTCATCTCTGATTATTCATTCAAATCAGGAAAACTGCATCCAAGAGTTATTTATAATGTATTTTAGTTCCGACTGAGCCATTTAACCCAGGGACCCACCGACCTGCTCCACCTCTGCTCATGTTCATATCACATCTGTACACGGTCGGGTTCAAATCAGGTCTCATGCTTTGATGAACAAGAATCCTGATGAAGAATGAAACCCACAGCACGATGTCCGGGGAACTAAGCCCCTGGATCTTTGTGTTCTGAGTCCCTGAGCCAGAAAATGTAAAGTACCTCATCTCATTACTGCAAAAATCCAATGAATCAAATACTGAGGCATTCATGTCGATTCTTGTACAGATCAGATCAATACAGTTTCATGGATTGTGTCCAACGAAAGCCAAATTAGCCAAACTATTGAATAAACAACTAAAATGCCCTTTGTCATGATCTATGGCGACATTTTAAAAAGGGCAGTAGAAGGAAAAAAAATCCAACTTCCTTTAAAATCTGACTTAAGATCAGGAGAATAAAAGCACTTGCAATGTGATTTAAAAAGTGTCTGGATCGAACCATTAGTTGTTAATAGGTTCTTTCTTGGCCCGGGTCCCGTGCTTCCACAAAAATATCGTCGAAATATGGTTTGCATAATCCAGCAGGAAATCAGAGAGGTAGACGTGAAACCATAACCTCCTCGGCGGTGATAATCATCACAATGAACAATCGTATGTGATGTAGCTAAATAAATGGTTTGTCTTTGTCCTCAATCCAACATTTCATTATTGATCATCCCTTCACCTCCATCTTAGTTTAGCCTCCACTCTCACTCGCTCTCTCTCCCCCCCCCCCCCTGCTGGTTCTCAGCTGACCAACACGTGCACGGCTCCTTCAGCGCACGGCGGTGATAATTAGGCCCTGGAGGACATCGGTGAATTGACAGATTGATCATTTTGACCCAGTGAATCGAAGCTCTGCTCAAGGCAGCAGCGCACATTGACTTTCTATTTCCACTGAGGGCTTTTACTGTTACGGTATTAAGGTCTGCTGGGTGCCACTGTCAGTCAGCTGTGTGTGTGTGTGTGTGTGTGTGTGTGTGTGGAGGAGCATTGGTGTGGGACGGTAAATTGGTTTTTAAAATGCTGAGAGAAGCTTCATTTTTGGTTGGATGGAGTGAAAGTGATGATATGATGTTATCTGTGCATGGGGGGGGGGGATTTCATTGTACAGCGTTTGTCCTGACTGGTTGTGTCTCTTTGTCGTCCCTGTTGTGTGGCTCAGGGCTGCAGGATGTTCACTTCAGTGAAGGCCTTCGAGGGGCAGCAGTACTCCACCCTGAAGAGGCAGTGCCTGCAGAGCGGCCTGCTCTTCGAGGACCCCCGCTTCCCGGCCATCGACGACTCGCTCTTTATTCACGGCAACAGGATCGGACGCGTGGTGTGGAAGAGACCTCGGGTAAGTCGGGCTGGGCCGTGAAGTCATCATCTCAGCCGGTCTGACAGGAGCTTAAAGACGATTGTCCGACTCTGACAAACCAGTCTGGACGTTTGTTAATGGCCATAATGTTTATAGGTATCAGCACTTAAGATTGTTTTCCAAGTGTGTGGAACAGAACATTAATGAGAGCAGATATATTAGTGTCTTTCAAACTTTATTCATTATTAATTGATGATGATAATGGAGGTCGATTTCAGGTCTGGAAAGCAAAGCCAATGCTGAAGTATGTCTGAAATCTAAATGAAAGAGTTTATGGTCTCAGTTTCAAATCTTCAATGCAGCAGGATATTCATTTTGTAAATTATAATGGTCCCATTTAAATTCAAATAGACGATAAAGCCCTGTATGCTTTGGGGAATGGATACACTGGGTTGGAATTGGTTTTAAAAAGCCACAGAGAATAGAAAATGATTTAAACTGACATATACAGTTTGTCAAATTTCAGTAAAATAACAACTTGTTAGCTTCATGGTCAGGTTCTCTCAGACTTGTGAAGATTCTCAGTCCTCCAGGTATCTTCAGAAGTTGATCAAGTGTACGCAGGCAGCTGGACCTGTTTCTGTTTGTTTCACCTCTCACATCCAAGAGGTGTGATGCTCTTGGTTCCATCAGACCAGCGTCCTCTAGTTTCTATTTAATGTATTTCACCGAGGGGAAGCTCTCGTCTGGCCGTCTGCCACAAAGTCCAGATCGGTGGAGTGCTGCAGCGATGGTTGTCCTTCTGGAGGCTTCTCCCATCTCCACACAGGATCTCTGGAGCTCTGCCAGAGGGACCATCAGGCTCTTGATTATCTCTCTAACCGAGGCCCTCGAGAGAGATTCTGCACGTAGACACAGCTGCACACACAGTCCTGGTTGTAACCACACATCGTCCATTTAAGAATGAAGGAAGCCTCTGTGGCTCCTCAATGCAGCAGACCTCTTTGTTACTGTTCTCTGAGCTCTACAGGCAGTTCAAACTCTATATATGGCATATTAATATGTCAGGGATTTCCCAAGTAACAACGTAAACATGTTTCACAATTGAAATTATCCTCTGTAGAGCTCACACCTCTGCCAATGCTCAACTGTTCGAATTTAACGGTTTCCCTTAAGATCAAGCCTGAGCCAACAAAACAATGAAATCATAAAGAGTTTTGTTTGCTTATCAAGTTACACAAATGGTTCCTTGGAAAATAGATGAAAATGTAAAACTTAAATTAACTTAATTTAACTTATTAAGGGCCTGCAGTGAAAGATCAACAAAGGGGAGGACATAAAGAAACAGAGTGTATGACTGACATGTTGTATGTCATATATAACTTGTATATACATGGACTACTTGTACGCCCTTATTACCTCTGGTCCACCCACTGCTCAAGTCCTAAACTAGAGGGACTAAACCATCCCTGCTAACTGGACCATTGAGTACATGGAGAAAACCCCAGAGCTTGGCTGACATGTCAGGTAATAGTGTCACGTGTCACTTTAATTTTATTGTTTCCATTGAAACCTTCTCACCAGGGAGCTCTCAGGGGCGAGGTGCCTGCAGGATACCAGTCTGATGATCTACAGTGTGACTAATCATTCATAATTCACCACACGGCATTATGTCAGTACTCATTAATCGCCGTTTCACTCCTTCTCCCTCAGTCGGGCTCGTATAAGCCGATACTGTACATGTACGTTTCGTTTGGCACATGATGTCGGACGCGGGGGCCTCGGGATTCAGAGAGCCGACTCCCCTGCCTCTGTTACCCCCCCTCACACAGCAGGCTGTGGCTCTGGATGGAGTAACCTCCTTCTGCCTGTGTGCCGCTGCAGCCACAGCCAGCGTGCATTGCCATGGAAAC